>NW_019525135.1:1908948-2239302 GCF_002814215.2 Seriola lalandi dorsalis | reverse complement strand
TACTTGGCAGTGTCAGCTCAGAGGAGCTTCAGGTATAGTAACACAGCCAAGATTTTTATCTGACTCTCAGCTTGTTCAAACAATCCGCTCAGTGAACTCAGTGATCCTACTGATGACACAACTGTCCTCCCTCCCTCCACTCTCACTCTACTGCATCTTCCCTCTCTTCTCTGTTTCAGATGGCTGCTAAAATGGGCCAGCTGAGTATGTATGTTCCCACTGTGCTCACAAACCTGCCCACAGGAGGAGGAGTTCAAGCTGCGAGTCAGGCCGCTGGGCTCACAAACCAAGCACAGGCAGGCGTCGTGCCAACTGCGGTGACCCCGTCAGGCGGAGTCCCACAGACAGAGAGGCTGGCCAGCACTGGACTGCAGCCGGACACCGACACTCTCCCCGTGGGTTTGGAGAGAGCAGCGCAGGAGGCGGCCACTGTCCAGTCACCTGTTCAACCCCAACTCCAACCCACACAGGGAAACCTTATCTGAGACTTCAGGCACCAGCAGAGACAAAGAGAAAAGATAAAACACATTACTGATGAAATAAAAAACAGTGAATTTTCTCATCTTTTATCTTTTACTTACTTCTACTAAGTGTTGACATTTTATTGGCTTACTATGTTTTTTTCTTTTTAATAAATAATACCTAATAAAAGTAACAGATTAAGGAAACCTGAACTGTTTCTCCTTTTTTAAATGATGTGCACTCTTTGTTTGCTTTCATGATTTATCTTTAATACATGCATTAAGTAATTTTACTGCCACTTGGGTGCAGCAGAAACAAGCTGACAACAGACATCACCTTTTAATTCTACATGGTGGACATGCTACACATCCAGCAGACACAGAATAACATTTGGATTCATTTGGAGTCATGCATACGACCAATACTCTGCTTTTAGCTGTTTTTGGTCTCCACCAACGCCTGAGGAAAATAACTGCTAAATGCTCCGAGTCAGGTTATAATTTTCTATGGTTTTGTAATTAGAGCCAGTATAATAAATTCAGTTTCATGTACATGGCATTAATTTGGCACTGTATCTTTGACTTTCTTTGTTGCTCCTGATTTTCTCATCAACACCCTGCTCATGTTCATACAGTGAGACACAGCCAAAAAGCCCTTCAGCAGTCTTTGCCATAAACACAAGGCACACGTCAAGAAAATGCACGGCCTTTAAGACGTCTCATTTGTGTTTCATAAAATGGAAGTCTTTCCCACACATACTGTATGTGTGAACCTGAAATAACATAAAGTACAATTAAACTTATCTCAGGTGCCACAGATGGTACTTACTAAGTGTTTTTTTTCTGCCCAGTAAGAATATAATGTAAGGGGAGTGGACACAGCGGTCGACTAATCATCATGCTGACACATTTTCTTCACAGTTAATGGATTTTGGCCGAACTGGGGCACTTAAGTGTCCCCACAGGCTCAGATACAGTGCACAGTGAGTATTTGAGTAAGTTATTTTCAAGCTGTCACTAATTTATTGTTCCACTGCAGCGATTTAATTAGTCTAAATTAAACAAAAGCTGGATGAATTTGAGTCCAAATGATCAGGCATAAAACATGTTGGGAAGGAATGTGGAAATGAAACGACTATCATCCAATCATCATCAGCTATAATACAGTTTATTGCCTATTATAAGGGTATACAAGAGATCTGCGATGAGATGATCTATTGCAACCATTGTGTCAAAATTTGAGGCCTATTCATGCACAACCCTGTTGACTTTTCTGACTGTAGAAGATGTTGCAAGAGTCTGTAAAAGATATAATTGCAGGATCAAATGTGATTAATATGTATTTTGGAGCCAAAAATGAATTACGAGATTTCTCACGGGAAGACAGATGCCAATTTTGTAATCATACAAAAACGAAGATACTGCGCACGTCATCGATACCTGTCTAAGGTTTGCTCGTCCCTTGTTCTGTCAGCAAATAAATAGGAGTAGATCTCTCTCCACTAATCACACCCCTCCACAACAATCCTTCAGTACTCGCGTGCCGCCAGAAAGGAAAGGTAATGTAGACGACTAATATCACATGATATTTCTTAAATAAAATGTAAAGTAATGATCTGTTCAAGGCTTTTGCAGTAAATGCTGTTAAGTGTAATAACTCAAACTCTCTTTGACAGCTTAAGTCAAAATGAAAATCCTCCTTGCTGCCTGCATCCTTGGGATGGCTGTCTGTGCCCCCGTAAGGAAAACACTATTTCTGAATATTTCATATATAAGATATTTCTTTTCATTCTCTTACACATATATTTCAGCACTGCATCCCACAAAACTGACAAAAACAGTCTATAATTTTAAGGTCAATGTAAATGCTACTTCGGGGCTTTTGATCATCACATAATCTTTATCAGCAAATGGAGTTTTCATGGTCTTACAGATCTTCCAATTTACATTTCTTTTGAGCGTTGCAAGGATTTCCTGTCCATGTTGGTTACTGACTATCAAGACTAAAGAATAAAAGTTTGTCTGAATCAACTTTTACACTGACCTTAAATCCACTGAAGCAGCAGTATTTTCTCTTTTAAATCTTCTTTACAGCAGCAGATGTTCATGGAGTTCGACATTGATCATGCTCCAGCTCAGGTACAGTAAGACACAGCTCAGATTCAACGGTGGATATTATGACATACACACCAAAAAACCACAGTTAAAGACACATTTCCAACTATCACTGAACAAGCTCTGTACACAGGTCTGCTATTATCTGTTCACCACTGATGGTATCGTCTACAGCTGAGCCTGTTGATCGCTCTTTTACTTGAAGTTTACTGCTTTTTCTTGCACCTTACACTCATGTTAATATGATATGATTAATGGATGTTAATAAGATTAATATGATCTTTACAGGCAGCCCAGGCTATCCCTGCTGGAGCCCCAGTTGAAACTCTGGAAGTTGTAAGGGCTAAATTATATTGTTTTACAGCCTTTTTTTGTCTTTTTGTTTGTTTGTTTTTTCACAGTCATATTTGAAAATGGCATTGTGCTTACCAAAGTGCTTTACAAATTATTTAATCAAATAATCAAAGGTAAATACAGTTGTCTGCAAATACATAAATATGAATATTTTTTGGATTTTTGTGAAAAGAAGTAAATACAGCCCCTGGATCACATGTTAATGTACTGTTACTTTTTATCTCATGAGTTTAAGAATTAGACAGTAACTGTGACATGCATGTGCAAAAGTTCTGGCAGTGCTCTTACATTGCATACAACTTTAGATAATGTAAATATTTGCAACAGACTGCAATAAATTATAATATAATAATAAAGATGACTTAAATGCGATTGTAAAAAGGTGGGTCTTTATCAGTGGCAATAATCTTGACTGTTTTCATTTCCAGCTGCTCCCGGTCGACGCCCAGAGCCAGCCTGTTGGAGGACATGTGAGTGACACAGTATAGCTTGATATTTATATAAATATTGAGTGTGCATAAAGCTTGCAGATTCTTAATTCAAAGATGCAATGAAAGCCTACACTACCATCTGAATGAAATATAATCATTTATCCCGTCCAACAAAGTGCATTTTTAGAAACCACATGTGAGCCACAAAAGGAAAGCTAGATTATATGTGAAGCAATACACTTTAACCACATGTATTTTCACTGGAAGGTCCATGGTTTCATCAAGCAAGAGATCCTCATGCCGAACGGCAGAGAGACCAAGGAGATGGTGAGTGTCTGTTAATTTCTCTGTCAGAAGTCACGTGAGATTTTACTGAACAAATTATCTCTTTCTCATTTCTTTCTCCAGTTCTACCCGTTCGGTTTTGACGTGCCACCAGTTCCTGCTGCTGCCGACCCTGCCGCCCCTGCTGCTCCTGCCGCCCCTGCCGCCCCTGCCGCCCCCTGCTGCTCCTGCTGACCCTGCCGCCCCCGCCGATCCTGCCGACCCTGCTGCTCCTGCTGACCCTGCTGCCCCCGCCGATTCTATCATTGCTGCCGATGCTGCTGTGAGAATGTTTATGATAATGATTATTTCCATTTTGAGCCATTTAAGTATCTTGAACCAGTAAGGCTCAGTCACCGTCAGCTGTCGAACATTGAACTGGCTTTCATTTGAAAGTACAATACTAACCTCAAATAACTGCAGTGGGCAGGAAACTGAAATTGAACCAAAATGGAGTTGAGGGTAACGGGTTCATTCTAATAAAAGATTGCTGCATCAGATAAACAGTCTAATTTTCTGCTGAGGTGTTGGGAAACATCGACTCATCAGTAAAACTGTCCTCACTCCTGATTGGCTCATCAGAGACCTCTGTCATTTCAGGGTGCCAAACCCAGCGGTGATGATGACGATGACGATGACTAAAAAACAGGGTCAGCAGAATGTGCAGGTGTGTGCACACACAGGTACACATACACACAAAACACACATTTACACATTTACAAGGCACATAGAGTGAAGTGCATAACTGCATAACTCAGACTTTTAGGTTTTAACAGAATAATTTTGGAATAAATTGATCAAATATTATTCCTGTCTTTGAAAACATAAAAAGCTTTTTCATCAAAAAACAGATGTATTTGCTTCTCTTCCCACTTTAGGTGACCAGTGCTCTAACACCTGCAGCTCACCCCAGTGATAGATGAGCAGCCAACACGGCTGTTTGAAAAAATGTTTGAAAAATATGGCTTTGAAAAGAAAATGGTGCTGTGCATTTAAAGGGGGAACTGGTGCTCTGCTGTTTTAGCAAAAGATGGTGCTGTGCTTTCCTGGAAGAAAAAAGGCGAATATATGCTATGAGTCTCATAATAAAAAAAAATGTTCCCATGCAATGAAACATGAGTATGTTTTCTTTAAGATCCCAGTTTACTCCCTCTTCTTCAGGATTAGGGGACAACAACAACAACATGCAACGCATGTCTCGATGCTTCATAATAAATAAAAAAGCTCTTATTCATTCTCTTCACTCCAATATTGTGATACATTTATTAGAGTAACATTATATATGTTTGAGCAATTAAATCTTGAATTACAATTAGCATTATGTAATTAGCTTATCATAAATTTCTATAACGTATATTACTCTGTAAATTCCCCACAAGTTGAATGGAAACAACGAAGCAAACACACATCCGATGACATTTGAAGATTAATACATGAAGGAAGTTTTACTCTACTTTCAGATTGTTTAAATGTGTTATTTCTAATTCTCTCCTTTGTGTACACGTTTACTGTTGATATCCTCAGTTGCCTGGATAGACTCGTCTGTGAGAAGTTGTTCTCCTCTGCTGTTGTCATGATGTAGGAACATTGTATATATTCTTAAGCAACTAGAAACCAAACAATATTAAATTCAATTTTACATTTATGTGAGTAATAGACATAATGTTGGCATGCCACAGTAGTGCAGCAGTACAGATGCGATGAAACTGTTGTGGTGGCAGAATGAGGAGCGAGCAGAGCCAAGATGGGCTCTGCTCTAGACAGTATCATCAAACACACTCTGCTATTACACAGAAAGTGGATTTGACCACTGGTCATTTAGTAAAGCTGATGACTAGACACCTGTACTGTACCTACTCATTGGGTAACGTCACAACCATCGACTGTGATTGGCTCTCAGGTGAGCTGGAACCCTATAAAAGCCAAAGTAACTCAGCGGAAGATACGACTGGCATCATCTCCAACATTCATCAACCTCTCCAGTGTTGTTTTCTTTTTCTTTGCAGAAGGTGAGTTGAACATAAGTGCGTGGATACTCTTCTATAGGAAGCAACTTTCTAGTGTGAGTTTGATTGGATTTCTAAGATTAGTAATGATGAATTTCATGTCTGTAGGACTTGGACACTCTGCAAAAATGAAACTGGTCATCCTCTGCCTCTGTCTGGCTAGTACAGCCTCAGCTGCACCAGTAAGTTCAGTTGGGTTGCTCTAATTCAGTGGGAACTTTATTCTCTCATTTCAGGAAAAGTTCTGTTTGATTTGACTACTATTTATATTTTGTTATCTAACTGTTTCTGTTTCTGTCTTTATTTTCAGTCGCCGTTTCATTACCTGTCTCATTACACAGGCTCCAGACAGCAGCTACCATCCTCACAGGTAACAGGTTGTTGTTTTTTACCAGGCACAAAATGAATAACTCCCAGTGCTGTTGAGAAAGGGCCCCTTGTGATACAGATATAACGCAGTGCAGAAATATTTCTGAGTGGAATCAACTGCCTTCTCACCATGTTGACTATTTTACATTTTCAGATGAGAAATCCTTTTGCAGCTGGTCCGTCTCCCCCACAAACTGCAATCCCTGGCGCTTACAGTGTGGAAATAGTATGTCACACTTTTTCTTACTCCATATGCAAGCTTTAGTTTCACTTACATTTAGTTTTTTATGAAACACTGCTCCTGTTGTGATTACAAATTATACTCATATTTGTTTTTCTTTTTTGAAGCTTTATCCCCACAATTTTGGTGCATCCAATGGTGGCATGGTAAGCAAACACACATGTTTCAGACCCATATTCTCTTGTGGTAAAACATTACATAACTGTTCACTACTCTTCACTGATTTTCTCACTGCAGCCCCAACATGGTTTTCTGAAATACTCCATTCCTCAGCCCCCTGGCAGGCAAAGCGTGGAAATTGTAAGTTTTTTCTTTTTCTTTTTCATTCACATTACAGGCAATATTGGGCTTGAAAATACTTTCACTCACTACTTATAGGAGCATGTTTGGTACAATAAACAACTTGATGGAACAAAATTCTTTAATATTTTTGTGCTCTCGTGTTACATTTGCAGTACTACCCCTATGACTTCTCTCAGCAAAAGGTAAACATCTTACATTTTGAGATATTAAATAATACATAATGTAAATGTGAAATGACCTCTATATCATTATACATGTTACAGTACTAAATAAGTGTCTATACTTTTGTTTCAGATTATAACAAGCATCTCGCCAGTTTCAAACATCCCTCAGGTGCAAAATATCAGACATTATCTATTCTAAATCTCTATTATGACTTTTACTCTTTTTTGTTTCTGTGTGAAAGCATATATTATTCAAAACATCAATTTGTTTTTTTTCACAGGTCCTCCAGTTTGATTATCCTCCTCCTCCTCCTCCTCCTCATCTTCCTCATATTCCCCAGCAAAACCTGAATGTGAGAAAAACAAACAAATAAAAAACATTATCTGCGTGTAATTCTGAGATATTCAGTTGATTTGATGCAAGTCTTTCTTCACTTTTCTCTAATAAAGTTGTTTGTTTTTTTTGTCTTTTTTCAGATTCCATCATTTGATGCCAATCCCCTACCATCCCAGGATCCCCTGCAGCCTCTCCAGCAGGACCAGCCCACGCAGATAAACCAGGCAATTATAATTCTAAATATCACTGAAGTTTAATAAGAGATGCACATTTTGAAAATGACATAAGACTTATAACATGAGTGTAAAGCAAATGTCATCTGTAGGGAGAGTGTGTTAAATGAAGAATATTTGCTTTGAATAACTTACTTTTCTTTGCAGATGCCAGCGCAGGTGTGAAGTGGAAGACAGGCATGAACATTCAGACACCTGCAGTGGAACAACAACTTAAATGATTAGGACTGAATTTTGGTTTAATATGTTCTTAAGTTGAAATACAATGCTAAGATGATAGTTAGATAACCCCTACTTTTGCAATAGTGAACTACATTACAACATGGTCATTTGTTTAGAGTGAAATATAATTTTGAGGAATTATCTGCCTCACTTTGTAGTCATCATAGATTAACAGTAACCTGTTGTAGATCTTTAAAACCCTTCAGCAACCGCCTTCTGTCAACTACTAAATACAAAATTAGTTTTCAACTGTATTGTGGAAAATGCTGCATCTTCATAGTATGTAAGAATTATGTTGCATGTCTTTATTAATTAATTTTTACTTTAAATGTCATTTTCTTTTAAGAAATAAAGTCAACCTTTTCAAGCATTACTTTGTTATTCGCTTTGTTTATTTCAACAGTTTTAGAATTTGTTGCATATTATTTATATATGGCAGCCTGTGATGAAAACATACCTGCAGTGATATAGCACAGGCCTAAGTATCTCCAAACACACTGGTTCCTACAATTCCCATAACACAGTTCAAAATTATCTTCCACTTTGTAGTACAAGACCTCTTTAAAATATAACTCATGACCCTGATGTCATCATCAACTGTACAATAACACTGGTAGAATGCACCTTTAAAATACCTAAAGTCTCCTTTACTTTTAATCCATAAAACCATATATTCTTACTAATATTTTCCAAAGCATATGTGTTTGAAATTACTTTTTCAGGTAATATACAACTGGCTGTTGTTTCCATTCCATTTGAAAATAAAACACGATGTAAAAACTTTTTATCCTTTATAATGATATCTCAAAAAGTCCTCCAACCAGAATGTCCATGCAGGTCGTTCATCCCTAACCTTGGATGCAACCCACAGGAGTGTTTCATGAAACAGTGTGTGCCAGACCTTTGTCATCAATAATAAATACAGTGGTTCAGATTATGGAACAGTTGTGTTTGGTAAGTTTTAGGCACAAAAACTACTTGGTTAGGTTTTGGAAAAGGTTGTTTATGTTAAAATAAGTACTGTCTTCATTAAGGTTAAAGGACCTTTGTCATCATGGTTACAATAAAAAAAACTTAACTTAAAATTAGGGACTGGCCATGGTTAAACCAAACAGCAATGACTGTTGGTTTCACTTGGTAATAAACAGCAGTCTCTTGTGTGAAAGTCCTGTGTTTTGTTGCCCCACCCTCACACCCCGGCCTCCTCCTAATGGGGATTTTGTTGCTTTATATAGGCCTACTATGTCACCTGACTTCCTCCTTTGCTCCTGCCATAATTACTACGGCCGCTGGAGGGGTCATAATAAGCTGCTTGTTTGAAGCTCCAAAACACAGGGTATGAGTGTGAGGCCTGCATTTCTGATCTACAGTGCAAAGGTTTTAGGCACTAACTAAAAGTAAATGCTTCAAAAAATTTCCATGAATAGTTTTTATTTACCAATCAACTTAAAAAGTGCAGTAAACAGATAAAAACTAAATCAAATAAACACATTATAACAGCTTCAGTTCTCCTCAGTACATTTTTCAGTTACTTGGCAGGTTGGTTGATCCAAGCATGTTGAAGAACTTGCCACAGTTCATCAGTGGATTTAGTCTGTGTCAGTCTTTTCTGTCTCTTCATGCAATACCAGACTGATTCCATGATGCTTTGTCGCTCTGTCTGGAGGCAGACCATTTGTTTCAGGACTCCCTGTTCTTCTAGTCTCTGAAGATAGTTGTTTATAACTCTGGCTGTATGTTGGAGTCACTGTCCTGTTGCAGAATGAATTTGGGATCGATGAGACACTTCCCAGATGGTTTTGCCTGATGGATAAGAATCTAAACAAGTGCTTTACTGTATGTTGTCAGAAACTCAGACCCATAACATAAACAATAGATATGTTCAAGAAAATGATCATTTAAATTTCACTCTCCTCAAATTAGAAGTAGCACTGTTCAGTAGGTGTTATTATGTAAGGTGCACAACTGAACAAATATTGTTTACACCTCAGAGACCTCTCACATTACAGATCTGTGTCTCCTCTTCTGTTGCTGAGCTGCTGGAGCCAACTTAACAGGTGCAGCGCATGACCCTAATTGGAGGAAAGGTCAACATCTAATTAAAAAGATGGCCAGTGTTTCCAGGCAATAGTTCCAGAGTGAGCAAAGCTCAGTCTGCACAACTTTCTGTGGTATCATAATGCTGTGCAAAATAAAGTTTGACCAGAAGTTTGTTTGATTGGTTTTTAATCACATTGTGTAAATCGGGGAAATTGCAGAAGCAGGGATGACTCTGCTGTCTCTGTCTCTCAGCCCAGCCTGCTCTTTAAATTGCTGTTGTTTTGATTGTTTGAGAATTTTATTCGTCTAATCACTATTCTGTTGCCATAGTTTTATCTGTGTCAATGTTCATTTAATCTGTGCATATGCGTGAACAATAGTGTGAAGGACTTATATAATTGATAGACTTATTTTGTTTGATGTTTTGACTTCCTTTTTACAGCAGGATATTCTCAGGTTGAGCTGCCAGTGAGTTTAAGCACACAGCAACAGAATGTCTCCACCAGACCAGTAAAGCAAACCAAATCAGAGAAGCATGGAAAGTAATTTAATCCCCTTTGTAATGGCGCCATTTTCCTTGTCAATATGGGAGGAGAGATATTCACAGGTAAAAATTCAGATGTGAGCTTAGGATAATGGCAGGCTAATTTGACAATGATGGTCCACATGTACAACTAGCCTGTGCAGATGTGATCAATAGCTGTTTTGAAGGAGAAATTTAAAAGGGTATTCTAATTTTAGAGGAGGCTAAAAGGGAAAAAAACAGATAAGATTTTGCAAGTGTTGAATTTTTCTTACAGTGATAAAATGCCCATCTCTCTCAGTAAGACTCAGGGAGCGGTTCCAGAATCTGCAAAGTAGGGATTCAAACTGCTTGGGAGACTTGGACCTCCAGAGAGATCAGTTTGTAGACACTGTTATTGACCAAACCTTAAAAAAAGAACTGAAATCATTAATCATGCCACCACTGCATGTTTTTTTGTTTTTTTTTAGATATCTAGGAGGAGGCAAGGAGTAGAGCTGATGGGGGTGACCTGCACAATGAAAAATTATTTAATTTTTCTTCTTCGTGTCAAATAAGATTTTTACACATTTGGCTTTAAGAAATTCTTCGACATTTAATATTTCAAATCAGATAAACAAACTAGATGAAAGTCTAGTAGCAGAGATTAAGAAAATGTTTATAAATTGTGTTTGTGAAAAATGTTTGGTATACACATGGAAACTGAAATTCATAGAGGAACTCTGATTGACACCTGTGGAACACCACAGGGCAGAGAGCAAGGGAAGAAATAACAGAAGAACTTTGTTACCCTTTGAAAGGTATCAGGTACAGTTCAATGTCAAGTGCACAGGTGTTCTGTGATATAAGAATTACATAACACAGTCCAGCATATACAATACAGGTACAGTACATGTATCTTACATATTGCATAGGCTACGGTACATCATAAATCCATCACACAGTGAACATAATTTGCTACAGTGGTTGAGCACAGTGAAATGTAACTGTCTTAGAAAAATAAATATCGCAAAGGGAAAATATCTTTCTGATCCTCTCTCCCCTGGGGACAAAGGCGTGTTATGACCTGACTTAATATTTATGTCTTCAAAGACACTTAAAATACACAGGCGCCATCCTCTCACGCTATCTCCTCTTCAGAAGTTTTCTTCCCTGGAACTTAAGATCACACATGTTCATTACTTCTATCCCCCACAGCTGAGGACATGTTGACAGCAGGTTTAAAAACCTTAATTTGACTTGTCACAACCTCAGTGTGATGGCCTGTATAGTACTTCTATGATTCTATGAAGTTGTGTAGGTACCAACATAATATGTGCAGGTCTGCAGATCATATATAAACATATAGGAAACATGTAGAAAACTCTTAAAACTTACATTAGGCGACATTCAGAGATTACCAAGCATTAGTGCACTCACTGCAGCATGGGCACCAATACAAATCCACAATCCAGTAACTACAAAGCCAACTTCAGCCTGGCCTCGTGTCTGTACTGCAAATTTATGAGGCTGCTTTCACAGAAATAATACATTTCTGTGACATAATAATTTTTTATATAGTAAAACAACATCAAGAGGAAAGATTCAGATCTTAAAAATGTTGACCTCATAGTCCATAGTGACTGTATGTTGTCTTTGTTGAGGAGAATAATCCTGATACAATTTATTTAAGCCTTCACTGTTATCACTGTTTTTACAAACTGACTTCCAGAATCCAGTGTGTTTGTGTGTTTGTTGTTGTTGTTGTTGTTCTTCTTCTTCTTCTAAGCTCCACACCATGTCAAGGCAAGTCAACCTGCTCATGTTTACTTACATCTTCACCCTTTAATTCTGATGTTTCACCTTCAGATAAAAGTATTGCAATGTGTTAGAAACCAAACTCAAACAAAAAACACATACCTGCTTATGAATCACTGAAGAGGTGAACAGGTGTGATAATAATACTATAATTATCATCTATTTGATTACTAGAATTCAGCACAGTGTTTGCTTTCCTAAAACAAAACACAATTTATTTAAGTTGTCAAAAGTTAGGCACCCCTGTTGTTACAAAAATATTATGTTGATAATCTCATTAACCTCCTCACTGCCCCCTTTTCAAACCAAGAAACAGCATGTGCCAAGATAGCAACAGTAAAAGTTCTGGAGGACTAATGAAGAGATTGTTATCTCAGTTAAACTCATTAGCTCAGCAGGTTTGCGGCAAAAATGCCCAGAATACAATTTAAGAGATTACAGAGTAAGACATTCATTATCTGATTTGGAACCATGAAAAATAAACATTAGAAACCTACAATGTTCCAAATCGCTTTGATGTGCAACCACACCAGCTTAAACAAACAGCGATCAGTGAAAACTCAGACACCACGAAAAAGGTGTTTCCCATTGGCAATGTGTGTGTGTGTGTCTACTATAAATTTCAGTGTTTATTTGATTGCAAATTGTGTTTGGGAAGCTGGTGTCAAATGGGCCAAATGTTCTGGTATTGGAAACAAAATGCTCACATGCAGTGGAAGTATTCAACATACAGCAATGTAAAAAGACTCCATTGCTAGTAAGGGTCTTGCGTTTGACATCATTCTTAAAAGTACAGAAGTATTATCGTTACTCAGGTATTGTGAAGGTAAAGTGAAAGTATTTATTTTGCGGAAAAATGTATCTTGCCGGTGATTTTTATAAGCTATGATTTTATTAGATTGTTTGTCAGGGTTTTGCTGTTGCAGCTGGTGAGGCTGGAGCTTGTTCTGTCACACAGAACTGTATTCATTTTTGGGTTTGTCTCTAATCTTGTCTTCTTCTGTGAAATATTAGATAATTTTACTTTTTTGTGTCTCAAACAGTCATTGAAATAAAAACACGTGAGAAGTTTAGAGGGGTAAAACCTCTTTGATGGAGAGATCCAGAGGCGTCTGAAATGTGATGAAGGGCCCCAAATACACGCTGCACAAGGGACACAAGCAAAAACATGTAGAAACCACTGGTGTAATCCTTAACAGTGCATTTACAGGCTAAGTGCATCTGAGAAGCATAGCTGTGGCAGATCGAAAAGTATCATAACATGAAAATATGCTAAAATTAAATTCTGTGTAAGTACAGTAATTGAATGAATATACTTCCATCTCTGCTCAAGCATCATATTATTTAATGTTAATGTTCAGCTGGTGTATGTGTAGTAAAGGGAAAAAGCACTGTAGTATTTGTTGTATGATCTGAGGACCTCCCTGTCATGATGAGTATTTTAATTTTCATATTTGAAGAGCTAAATGCTTTTTATTACACCATTGATTTGACTTTTACAAACTAGATAGTGCCTTTTAGCCATTATCATTACATGCTTGTATCAGTTTCATGCCGTCTTATGTGTTTTTTTAAAGTTTGGTTTTAGGGCAATAAAGACGCAGGCACGTGTGCTTAGCCTACTTGCACAGTGTGTAATTAACTATGAGAGGGGCCTTAACTCTATATGCCTCTGTTTTTGGAGTGTAAGGAGATTTCTTCAAACACACGGCTCTGCGGGTTTTACTGGATGTGATTGGCTGTCATAGGATGTTCCAGCATATAAATGGCATCCATGTTAGTGATGAAGTAGATTAGTTTTCATCCCTGAGGAGACACATATTCAGCTGCTCTCTGCACCGGGAAAAAAGGTGATGGATTTTCATATGAAAGGAATTTTACACTGTGTTAGAAACATAGACTGTATGTATTATAGGCCTTCATAGTGAATTATCTTACCTTAATTTGATTTTTCTTTAATTATTATTTTGTATTTTAGATTTCTAGTATTGAACATTTTTATATGACATATCATATGTTTTTCTCTAGGAAGAGTCATGATGAAACTGCTGGTGATCATGATGTGCCTGCTGGTCACAACCTTGGCTGCTCCTGTAAGACTTTCCTAATATTATGTGTCTGTTAGTCTGTTAACTGATCCCTTTTTAAACAATTAAAAACTGCACCCAACACTACACACAACGCTATTGCTCACTTCCCTTTCTAAATCTAAATTTTAATTTTCAGGTTTCAGTGAGTGAAAGTAATGAGGTAAGACATCTTTATTTTTTGTATCTTTTTTTTTGTATTTTGTATGTTTTGTATCTCTCTGCCACAGCATGTCATTCCATGTTTTTGTCATGTCATCAAATGTACAGTCTGATAGATGCCTGACAGAGAGAGGATAATTGGCTTAATTGCAGAGCATGTCTGGAGATGTCTGGTATTTCTTCAGCAGGTTGCGGCACATGCTAATGAGGCCCTGAGGTGGATGGAGATGTACAGGCTGTACCAGCAGCAGGTAGTGGGGGTTCAATGTAGTTTTACCAAAAAAAAAAAAAGAGAGAGAAATATTTAAAGATATAAGTAATCTTTTCATGAATTCAGATAGTTTGGCTTTAATTATAATCATCTGTGTTTTCAGGGAGTAGTTGGAAACCCCTTCCTTCCTGCTGCTGATGCTCCTGTAAGTTTATTTATACTGGATATTGTTAGACTATCATGACATCAGAAACTTTGTGTGTTAATCATGAATTATTCGTTTGTTTAGGCTGAACCAGCAGCGGCAGCAGTGGTAAGCACACATACAGCACCAAGACATCTAATCTGACACAATTCAGTGTGAGTTAAAAGTGTTTTATTTATGCAGGTGGATGCTGCACCAGCACAGCCAGCTGACGTTCCCCCTCCAGCTCCTGTGGCTGTTGGAGATGCATCAGAAGAGGAGGAAGAGGTAAGCAGGCATTGTCATGTTAAACCGAACAGTATGGAGGGAGGTAGTTGCTCCGAAGTGTATTTCAGAGCAGTTCCTTGTATAATGTTTATGCCACCACTGAATGTGTCGAGCTAAAAGAAGCACACAGTGATTATGGTTTTCCATGCATGAACAACAAGATTTGCAATGAGTAGAGAAAACATAGGTGAGGGCTGCCTGTGGACACTGTAAAAACAACTTACAGGCAGCAAAGTAGAATTCACATATTCTCAAGAGGAGACAGCTGGGCTTCTCCTGCTGTGAATTTCAGTCAGGAGTTAAAAACAGACCTGCAGTGTGTTTCTTTCCCATAAAACAAATTCAGGACAAAAGCCAGAATGCCAGTGGTGTAAAAAAAAACAAAAAAACCCCCAAAGAACAGGATCCAGAAACTGTGTAGAGAATTCAGGCATCAATCCTTTTATTATGTATACTTGTGCTCTCTTCCTATTGATAACATGAGTTCTTTAAAAAGCTGTAAAGAGAGCTGTCTCGCTGACAGTGACACAGACATTAGTTGAAAAGAAAATCAACAAAATGATCGAAACAGAGTTGAATCTCTTGCAGTTTTTCAGCACTGGAGTGTTCTCTCTCTCTTTTTTTTTTTCAAAATTTGCTTTGGGGCAAACAAACACAGAATTGTTATGTTCTTTGCAATGTTTTTAAAGTGGTACTCCAGCGATTTAGTGCACTGTCATAATAAGGGGAGTCACAGTATAGAAGGATTTTTAGAAACGCTTGAAATTGACTTCAGGATATTCTGAGCTTTACTGCCTATGGGTAAAGCTCCAATAATGCTGGATCCTACGCAGTGGAGTTTTTCATTAGACCCTATCTGCCTAGTAAATATCCACTGTGTCTTCTTAACTACACTCCACCAATTTTACTCAGGCTCACTGTTAAATAATGTGTAATCTCCACAAACAAGCTTAGAGGTGTCCCTTGAGTAATTCTCTCACACTTAACGCTCCTCTAGTGCCACAAAGGAAAAGACATTATACAGCTGTGTTCACAGGCTGTGAAGTACTTTCCCCATGAACAGTAATCTAACCTTTTTTTTCAGTGGATAGCAAAAAATATGTGGACTGTCTCCAGCAATATCAACTCTAAGTCAGTTACTCTCTATTTCCCATGCACAGGATGGGAATCCTGCCCCCAAAGCTGCAGCTCCTGCTGCTCCTGCTGCCCCCCTGAACTCTGATGAGGTAGAGGAGGCTGAGGAGGTGGAGGCAGCTGAGGCTGAGCCGGCTGTGGTTGAAGCAGCACCAGCAGAGCCGGCAGCAGACCCCGCAGCTGCTGTTGAGCCAGCTGTGGTTGACGTCCCTGTAGATGCTGCACCAGTTGATGCCGCGGCTGTTGATGCTGCTACTGCGGATGTGCCTCCTGTGGATGTTGCTCCTGTTGACGTTACCCCGGCTGCCCCTGAGGTGGCTGTTGATGCGGCAGCTCCTGCCGCAGCCGATGTCCCCGCTGCTGCCGATGTCCCCGCTGCTGCTGATGTTGGTGCCACTGATGCGGCCGCTGCCCCACTGGAAGCTGAGGTTGACACAGCTGGAGTGGCAGCAGATCCTGCTGCAGTGTAGTTATCTTCCTCTTATTACCAGCCTAAGTGCTCTTTTATTAGTAGTTAAACCACAATGGGTGCTGTAGGTGAACCAATAAAGGATGAAAAAACTGAGGCTTGCTGAAAAGAGACTGGGGAAAAAATATGTAAAATGTGAAAAAAAAACTATCTGTAATGCTGTTTGTAAAGCAAAACAAGTAAAGTGTGTTCAGACAATTGAAGCTTTTCTTTGTGATGTGTGTTTTCCTGTCTTTAATCAAAATACTTTTCGCCTTAGTCACTGAATTACCATGTTACTGACATGACTATGATGACTCTGGTTTTCTTAGTCTTTCCTCCTATTCCTGTCTCTCTAGACTGTCACTGCAGACATTTGTGTGTGTCATAGGAAATATAATATAATACCAGAACACTAAAACTGAAGCAGCTAAATGCAGTTCATCCATCAAATAATTATATTATTACACCTGTGCTTTTACTGTGATACAGTGATTTCAAAAAGCCTATTCTCATCACCACAGACACAGACACACACACAGACACACACACACACACACACACACACACACACACACACACACACAAACAACTACTTCTCCCCAAATGATTCAGCATCTACAGTTCAAGTATGAACTGTGAAATTTGATGCCACACAACTGCAAACACCACATCAGCCAACAGGGAGAGCCACAGAAGCACAGGATATCTATTGCACCCCAAGGGAGGAGGATCTCCTGCTATTAGGGCACAAAACTCAACACTGACAGAGGGTCAGATTTATCTCACTCTCATGATTCTTATTCATATAAAAGGAGCGGGATCCACCTGATCTGAAATCTGTAATGCCCGGCACCATCTAATAGGATCAGAGCTGGATATGGCTGAGAGGTGCTGACTGAGCAGGAGATGCTGTGTGTGCAAGCAGACTAAATCCTCCACTGTTCCGCAGTTGGTCAGGAAAATTACAGCCTGTTGCAGATAAAAGAAAAAAATAAATAAATAAAAGAAGGTTCTGCACAGAATGGTTTTCAGTGTTGTGGATCCTCACTAACGAGTTAACTGAGGGTTGTCCAAACTTCTCTTGAACGTACCTTATCTCCCACTGCAGTAGACAAATAAGGAGGATGAGTGACTTTGCCTCTCCTCTCCTCAGCCAACTCTAATCCACAAATCCTTATCAGGGTCACTGAGACTCTATGACACAATTAGTTAGACTTCAATGCTTATAGGTGTCTAGCAACATTTTGATATTATTTTAAGTAGCATCCGATGATTGATACAATAAATCTGCTGCTGCTTTAAGTGGTCAGTTTCCTTAAAAAGAAAACCTTTAAAAAAAACTACACGAGGATCAAAGGAAAATGGACTTCACATTACATTAACAAGTGGAAAAGGTAAGTTATGACAAACTATTTTGTATTGTTTAAAATGTCTGAACAAGGAAAATATTACAGCACGTGTGATGTGGATAAAGGTTTCTGACCTGATGTGAATAGCAGGACATATTGAGTGATAAATGTACCACATAAAGTTTGCTTATTTTATTTTCTGTTTTGTGTATTAGCACTAAATGGCAGAGGATGTGAACTAATGATTTCGATGATGGTTTTGAAAAAGGCTGCTCTCTTCAGGAAGGAGATTTTTGTTACAGCACAATTGTATGAGGGGAGAACACAAACACCTTTTGGAGAAAGCATCTACTGTTACGCAACTGGAAAGAGTTCTGCTGCTTGTGTTACCCACTTTTAAACTTTTTTTCTTTCTCACAGTGTATCAGAACAGTGGAGCCACGTATGTAGGGCTAAATCTAAATGTTTTTGTCTAAAAAATTTCAGAAAATATTGAAGACTTTCCATTACAAGTTGCCAGAGACCAGTGATGTCTTCTTCAAATGTATTGTTTTGTCTGACCAACAGTCAGATATTCTTTTTCATCATAGAAGACAAAGAAACCCACCAAATATTCACATTGTACATGTTGGTAGCAGTTTATTTCTGCTTTAAAAAATTCCCAATTGTTGAATAATTGTCAATCAACTAATCAAATAATGGACATGTATAGTTTCAGCTCTACATTTACATAATTTGTTGGTCTCATACAGCCAGAGAGTAGCTGTAGTATTTGACCTCCAGTCATGTCCAAAGCTGTTATCCTTACACAAAACCTCCCCTCATGATTTATCTTTGCAGGCTAAACTGCAGATCTGCTGCAATGACTTCTTCAGCCACCCTTCCCCGCCTCACTGTGCCGCCTCACACTGCACAACAAATCGCCACAGACAGCGAAGAGCACAGCAAGAATGACCTGTGAGTCCAACCTTCAAAGACACATGTCACGCTAATTCAAATAGAGGGCTTACAGTACATTAATGAGGAATAACAAAGTAAGACTTATCAGTTAATTAACTTCCTATGTAACATGCTGTGTTTGTTCCAGACGTGAATCAAGTCGTCATCGTCTGCTCAATCTGAATAACAGTAACAACAATGAAGAGTAAGTACCATTATAGAGTCGGGAAGTGATAAGCAAAGCCCTTACAAAACAGTTTTCCTTTAATGTTTCTTAAGTCACTTCAGTAAAGCTTAGTAAATGTGTTAATTAATCCTTTTACAGGGAGAAAAAGAAAAAAAATGAAAAAAGAGAAGAAATATTAATTCTGTTATATAACAAACCTTTTAAGAAATGTTGTTAAAAAAAGATTTTGATGCACAGTTTTCTCTAATGCATTCATTCACATTACAGAAAGGAGAAGGCGGAGAAGGAGAAAGAAGAGGAAAAAGAGAAAGAAAAGGAGAAAGAGAAAGAAAAGGAAAAGGAGAAAGAGAAAGAGAAAGAGAAAGAGAAAGAAAAGGACAAAGATAAGTAAGTACATAATTTAGACCAACTTCCTTTAATAATGTACGCTTTCAGGTATTAAACTTACACTGTCTTCCACTCTTTTCATAGGCCCAAAGAATTGTTTGTGATCAATCCTGCTGGGAATCTGTATTACAACTGGCTGTTTGTCATCACAATACCAGTCATGTACAACTGGACCATGATTATTGCCAGGTGACCTATATAAAAATGATTGTCATTCAACATTGCAATTTCCCTGCCGTTCAAATGTCTGTGTGATTCCATTTGGCTTCATTCAAGTGTCCATATGAAGCTGTTGCAAACCATTGCAATTTTAGCTATGTGCAAGGAAACAGCCTTTCTCTTTTAAAAGCTGATGGGAATTTTTCTTCTTTGATTCAATTTGAATACATTCCAAAAATGAATGCTACACTTTGTGTTAGATGACACTAGTGAGATTGGCACCTCAGTGGCTGCAGCTATAGCACAATAGGACACAGTGGTGAAGGAGATGGACATTATTAACTTACAAAACACACTGCTGGTGGCCTTCTTTCGCAAACAGGGCTTGCTTTGAGGAGCTGCAGCATAACTACATGATTTACTGGATGGTGTTGGACTACACCTCTGATGTAATCTACCTGGCTGATATGCTTTTCAGGACCAGAACAGGTAAAAAACTGATGTAGGCTTAGCCTTTCAAACTACAGAAAGCCTTTTAAAATCTGTTGAAGAATAGGTTTCCATTTGTCCAAGCAAATATAGAAGATACTTTTGGTTGCCATTCAATTCCAACATTTTTCTCAAAAACTTGTGTGTAATGTGCCTTTAAATTTGTACCTCTTGAAACACAGGTTACCTCGAGCAAGGTCTGATAGTGAAAGACGAGAAGCTGCTACGGGAACGCTACGTCAGCAGCTTCCAGTTTCGTCTCGATGTGTTCTCCATGTTGCCCACTGACATCTTCTATTTCGTCCTCGGCCTCGACTACCCAGAGATCCGCCTCAACAAGCTGCTGAGAATTGGCCGCTTGATGGAGTTCTTCACGAGGACGGAGACTAAAACCAACTACCCTAACATCTTCCGCATTGGTAACTTGATCATGTACATCCTTATTATCATCCACTGGAATGCTTGTTTCTACTTCTCCTTCTCCAAGTTTATTGGTTTTGGGGCCGATGACTGGGTTTACCCGGCTCTGGATGATCCTGATGAACCTGACTTTGGGCTGCCCATGAGGAAGTACTCGTTCAGCCTCTACTGGTCCACATTGACCCTGACCACCATCGGCGAAACACCACCACCAGCCCTGGACTCTGAGTTTCTCTTCCATGTGGTCGACTTCTTAGTCGGAGTCTTGATCTTTGCCACAATTGTAGGAAACATTGCCACCATGATCTCCAACATGAATGCTGCCCAAGCCCAGTTTCAAGCCCGAATCGACAACATCAAGCAGTACATGCAGGTAGATGGTCGTCCTCTTTCTGTTATAAAAAATTGGATCAACAATCATCTGTTGATTGTGTTGTTTTTGTTCTTGCTTTCTTTTCATTAATAGGTTCGAAAAGTCAGCAAGGAACTTGAGTTGCGAGTCATCACTTGGTTTGACTATCTGTGGAATAATGGAAAGGCGCAGGATGAAAGAGAGGTGCTGAGGTATCTTCCAGACAAGCTAAAGGCTGAAATCGCCATTCAGGTCCACATGGAGACTCTAAAAAAGGTTCGTATTTTTGCAGACTGTGAGGCAGGCCTGCTGATCGAGCTGGTGCTCAAGCTGCGGCCTCAAGTCTTCAGCCCTGGAGACTACATCTGCAAGAAGGGCGACATTGGCCGTGAGATGTATATTATCAAAGATGGAAAACTTGCAGTTGTTGCTGATGATGGTGTCACACAATTTGTTGTGCTGGGAAGTGGCAGCTACTTTGGTGAGATCAGTATTCTCAACATTAAAGGCAGCAAGGCAGGGAACAGGCGGACAGCAAACATCCGTAGCATTGGATATTCAGACCTCTTCTGCCTGTCCAAGGATGACCTGATGGAGTCACTGACAGAGTACCCGGATGCTAAAGGCATGCTAGAGGAAAAAGGCCGGCAGATCCTAATGAAAGATGGTCTGATAGAGTTGGACCCATCTAAAATCTTGCCTGAGGTACAGGAGCTGGAGGAGCAGGTGAACAGACTATATAATACAATGGATCTGATGCAGACCAAGCTGAAGAAAATTCTGGGAAATTACAAGAATGCTGACAAGGCTCTGAGACACCGCATCACGGATCTGGAGCGCCTGACAGGAGAAGAGGTAGAGGAGGAGGATGAAGAGGAAGAAGAGGTGAAAAAGGAAGAGGAAAAGGTGGAAGAGGGGGAAGAAGATGGGGAGAAAAAGGAAGACGAGGAAAAGGGTGAAGAAGAAAAAGAAGAGGAAGAGAAAAAATAAGCCTAAAGCTCCTGTAAAATACCAAGCACTTTTCTATGTAGCCACAATAGAATATTTCCCACAAAGATATCTTTCTTACGGGAGTTGCTTCTTAAATAGATCACTTATACTTAAAAACTGCAAAAGACAAAAATAACAAACACTAGAGACGGACTGAAATACCTGCTGGAGCTTGTCTTCAGTTTCAAGTATTGCCATTGTGTATATATTATAAAATTAAAGATGGTAATTCAGTGGACAAATATTGCCAATGACAATATTGACATTCAATTCAAATAAAGTATTGGCTTCAGTTGTCCTATTTATTGTGATTTTCATGACTAAATATCATTTACTGACAGACTGCTGTTCCCAGCCCTGCAGTAAACACTGCTGGCCACATGAGGATAGTAAATAGTCAGGATACAGGTACATACACGACATTCAGTAGCTCTGCTCATGTGTTACAAGTCATACAACTTTGGAAGCTCTTGGACTGCAGCACACTCTCCAAAATAGCTACTCAATCAATGACTGCTAATATACTATTACTACTACTACTACTAATAATAATAATATAAGGCAGATTATTATTGTCATTACTATTGACAGCAGTTAACAGTTTTTATGTTAAATTTGGCCATTGTCAGATTTTGACAGTCATTTAACCATTGAAAAGGTTGTTCCAACTATGTGTAACATTATGAAATAATGTAGCCTCTCCTTTGTTTTGTGTTGATCTAAGGTCATATAATTTGGTCCCTCCCCAGTATGTGATTTGTAGACTATGCTGCAGTATTTTAAAATCAATTGTCCAACTTATTGATCACCAAATAGAGACATGAGAATATATATATATATATATATATATATATATATATATATATATATATGTATATATATGTAGCCTTAGTGTGGACATGAATTGAGTGAATTCCTTCTCTTCAATCATTGCAAAAAAACAGAAAAAATATACATTGTTTTGTTTAATAGAAGTGTCTGGTGACCTCTCAAAATTTTTGTGGGATGTTTGGGTGCAAAATCTTCTCTTCATATTTATACTCACGTATTTAATGTTTATGTTTTTATGAGCTAATTGAAAACTTTACCTTTAGGCGTCAAACAGTTATTTAAATGAAACCATCTGAAAAAGTCTAGAGGGGAAACTTCTGCTTGATGGAACTGCTGTCAGCTCATCTGAAACGTGACAAGGAACAACAACAATACACAATTGTTTTATAAGGGGTCATATCAGGGTGGGCACCACTGGCCAGAACTGCCCGAGTGAATGCATGAATTGATTTAAGATTGGAGATTTTCAAATAAAAAAAGTAATAAAAAAGCGCCCAAAAAAGAAACATGTTTACGTTCAATTGACAAGGACCTCTGGTGATCGTAGTAATTATGAGAGAGTGAGGTTTTATCAAGTCTACAGAGGGAGGAGGTTGAGGTGGATAGGTAGGTCAGCAAAACAACGGGAGATCATTGTTCTTTTCCCATTTCCAACCGACATTGAACATTGGTTTATTTTAATCCCGACAGTAACTGTTCCCTGACTGTAACCATGTTTTTATTAATGTAACCATGGAGACGAAGGTCCCCTAACCTTAACAAAGTAGTATGTAAGCCAAACCACAATGTTTCCCAAACCATAACCATGTTGTTTTTGCACCTAACCCTAAGCAAATATTAACCATAGCACGGTCACATCATAAATGTATTATGAAACCATGATTTTAACGGTCACAAACAAATTATACTAAATTTTGAGAATTTTCTGTAAGATTTACTTTGGTTATAAATTTGCATAGGCTATGTAAATATAATAAGCTCACAACAGAAGAACTATGAGGCCAAAATAGATTTATGAGACCTAATTTGAAAGGTAACATATTTTAGTTTCTGAAAATGTGCTTGTTTTCATGGTCAAACATTCCGATGGAGATAACGTCATTACGTCGTGACTTGTGCGGCGCTCGCCGCTCAGTTCAGCCAGAGACAGTAGACAAACCTGTATAGAGGATCTTTGGTTCAGCACAGTGTCAAGTGAAGTTGCGGAGGACAGACCAAAAATGAGTGGAGGTTCCAGAACTTCTAGCGGGACTATAGACTGTATATATGCAGACACATCCACACATAGTGCCGAACTACAACAAGCTATAGACTGTTAAAATCATGGATTGTATATTTTAAAACACACCTGACATGCCTACTTGGGTAGAAATCTGTCGCCAAGAAAGGCTTATATTTCGGGGTATTCAGAGACACAAAGGATCAGTTTCTTCTCCATTTTTGTTTTGTGCCATATTTCAATAGCTGTGTACCAACTGGCTGCGCGGAAGGTCGTCACAGCGCGCCGCAGTTGAACTTTGACCGTTCGCGCTAGCAGGTGGAGTTTCAGAGCGCAGCGGTGCAGTTACCGCAATCTGTCTGAAAGCAGCATGGTTACGCGTTGTCTTCCCAGACCAGAGCAGATGGATGCATTATAAGACCTAACCTGGAAGCCAGAAACCTTTTCGGCATATGCACCAGGCAAGTAATTCCTATAGAACTGAACCCCCCTGAAGTTGATTGGAGGCCTAGCCAAAAAGCTAACAAACAACAACAGACATGCTAAAGCCCTTTTGATTTTCATGATCTGTGGACCCTTCAGACTAAAGGAATACAAGTAATGGAGGAATGGAGCGAGAATCAGAGTTCTACACGTCTGAATGGTAGGCAGTCACGACCACTGGTAGAGAATGCTGGTAGATGTTAATAAATTATATTTACGTGCTGAATATTTGAATTCTAGAGAATCAAACCGATCTAAGGAGGTACAGCAAGTCTATATTGACATGTGTTTAAGCATTTACTCTGTCAGAACAGGTCAGAACCTACTTGGCTCGTACACAGGCACACAAATAAAAGATTCTTTATCTAATACAAGTTACCTCTTCGCTTTATTATTATCTTTTATTTGATATAAAGCAAATTAGCTCTTATATATATATATTTATCAAGTCAAGTGGGTCAAGTGGTTTTCTTAGCAGGATTTTTTTATTCTTTGTTATTCAGTGGCCACAGAAAGTAGCGGACATTTTGGCGATTACGTGTGTGTTTCACATCAAAAGCTCTAAAATTGCCTTCTCTTGCCAGTACTTTATGCGCACATACACAGACTTCTCCAGTGAACAGAATTGAACAGTTTATTCTCAAAGCCATGGCAAATGCCACACACACACACACACACACACACACACACACACACACACACACACACACTTAACTTCCTTCTACAAATAACAGTGTGAGTGCAGCTGAGGATGTGACAATTGATCATCTTTTGTGTCGGCCTGTTGGCACTAAAGACTAGGTGGCACCAGCAGAGTGACATTCTCTCTGTAATGAATAAATCAATAAGTTGATAAAGCCAAGCCAAGCCAAGAAGAAAAGCAACCAATTTGTGATAACTGGCACAGCAAGTATGACAGAAATGGTGGTGATTTGTTGGCTTTCTGTGGAGGAGCTGCATGCACCACTGAATTATAACTGACAGTTTTGTACATCCTGGAGTAGAGCAACACCTTTGTGTTAATTACACACAATGACAGCAGATGGTTTGTATTGTTTTATTGCAGATTGTAGCAATCAATAATGAACAATGTTTTTTTCATTTAATAGAACAGACTTGTGTCAAAGGTTTCCTGTTCAAACAAAATATTGGTATTACTTGTTTTGTTGGCCGTGATACAAAACAAAGAAAAGTAACAAATATTCACATTAAAGAAGCTGAAGCCAAAGATTTTTTTTTTTTTGCTTGATCTGTCAGCCAAAAAATTTGACTAATTGTTTCATTTCTAATTTGATTTGTGCAAATTTGTTGCAGTTATGCTAGAGAAGAATGTTAACAGAAATTTGTTGCTTACAGAGCAACATAATATCTGCATTTCCTCCGGTGTATCCATTTTCCTGGGCACATTTACATCGATCGCAATGAATGTAGCAGTGAATGTCAATGTTGTTTAATATTCATTTGCCTTTTAAATGAAGAAATGAAAAAATGTGAAACCAAAAATACAATCAATGCCAGGGCCCAGGGCCCTGTATCAAAATGTACACATTTGTGTTTAACCAAATTACCATAAACTGGGGGTCAGCAGCTAATTCTTGCCCTAGGTCACTTGTCACAAGTTAATTTGGCAAAGAGTACATTCTTTTTTTTGAGAAAATAATGTTAACTCAATGTCCACTTACGAGCCTTTTGTGGTACTTTTAATCCTATCTCAGTCTTCATCAGTTGATGATTTTGCTCAGTTGTAACAGAAATGTCTGTTACGTTGGTTTCATGAATGTACTGTATATAGCCATTGTGTAATTATGTACATGTATGTTAATATAAAATGTCACTACATTTGATTCCGTATGTATTTTAAATTGTAGAGATTGCTTACTGTATATATGCAACAAGTTTCCTCGCCATCACTGGACCTGATCCTTTAAATCCTTTGTTTTTATCTGGAACTATACAGCACACCCTACATTGGATAAATATTAATGTCACATACTCAGCCCCCCTAATGTCATGAAACTCAATTGTGATAGCCAATGAAAATGTCTTCACAGTGAAGTGATGGAGCGCATGCCATTTATCCCAGGGAAATTGCTGCCTATAAGGCTGATTTCCCAAAGGAGATATTTCTCCGTGGGATTCAGAGCCCAAGGGGCTTCATTGTATTGAACAGTATTAGCCCAACAATCATCAAGAGTAGAGTAAAAGGGTTATATTTTATATTAGCAACTGATGAAGACATGAAGCACAGTATTAACCTATTTACTTGCACCTACCATATATAGAAAGTGTCTTAAAGGATAAGGCTGGCATTATTCTATATCTTTGTTACTGTCAACAAATCCCTTAAAACGACCAAAACCAAAAACAAATTAATGTGTGTCTCAATACTTTTCAACTTCCATACCCTGTCTGTGGCTGTCAGCCATAAGCACATTCGGTCTTCTGAAGGGATTTGTTGACAAATAAAGAATAAGAATATCACCAGACTTGTCCTGGAACTATTCGGTCACCGGACAGACCCTCAGTAATTGTCTTACAGAACCCCTCCGATGAAAATCATGACATATTAGACTTTTTTCCCAAACAGCTGACAAGTTACGAGTTAGATTAATGCAGAAATAGTGCACACACTGAATACAGACACTATGTGTTTACCAACATGTAACCAAAACCACAATAATCGCTGTGACCTTAACCGGAGCTCTATTGTTGTCCAAACCAAACCACTGACAGGACTGTGGATGTGAACCCCGGTCTGTGGGCTTCATTCATTCAAAAAGAAAAGTTGTCTCTGAACATAATCCTGTCAGCAATTATGTTTCCAGGAATACATTATTTGTTGTTGAACTAAACTACTGTTTATTTACAGTAAAAGTAATTTGTAGCAAACAGGGTTGACCGTGGAGACAAGTTTACCAGTATTCCAGGAATTATGTTCATGTGGGAAGATTCTGCACCTCAAGTTTTTCTGGGGCATTTTTATGCCTTTTTAGAGATTTGTCAGTGGAGAGGTCATAGGAAGTGAGGGAGAGAGAGATGGAAAATAATAAAGGTCCAGCGATGCAAAACCAGGGACATTGAGACTCAGGGTCACTGAGGCACCTCCACAAGCTTTATAGTCTGAATTACTTTTTGAACATATTTTGAAAAACTAATTGCACATATGCGGCTTTTGCAAAAATAATCCAATACTGACATTGTTGTCTGGCAGTTGGCTTGGATTTCATATACAAAACATATTGTAAAATAAGATTTGTCTTTGTTAAGATTTATTTTGTATATTACATTATTTTATTGATTATCAGGATTATTTACATAAATCAATTCTGTCATGGTTTGCTATGGCAGAAACTTTTTGTTAGTTTTGTTTTGGACTTTCTCACTTCCTGTTTTATTTTGTAATAAGGTTTCCTTGTGTGTCTCAGTGTTTTGCTTCCTGTCTTGGTCTTGTTTGTGTGGTGATTGTCGGCCCCGCCCTAATGTGTTTCACCTGTGTTCAATCACCCTTGCCTCCCTTGTCTATATAGTCTTTGTACTCCCCTTTGTCTGTGTTGGTTCGTCTGTTGATTTCTGGGTTTGTCCTCATCGGTCCACGTCTCCTGTTCTTGTCTGGTTCGTCTCCAAGCTGTTCACGTGCTGTTCATCTCCGGGTTTGTCCTTGTTCTGTTCTTGTTGCCTGTCATCCCCTGTGGTTCCCTGTGCCTGTTTTTTTTGAAGTTCTTTTGTTGAATAAACCTGCTTGCACTGTCCCCAATGTGTTGGCTGCATTTGGGTCCACCCCTACTTACCTCAAACCCGTGACAAATTCATGCTAACTACATCTATTCTCATTTTCTGTTCTATTCCTTGTTCTAAATGGGAACTATATATTATTGTGCATGTTAACTATAGTGTAAATGAAGAGATTTTGGAACATATTGTCCTCTACGTCCTTAAAACCCAGAACAACAATCGGTACATGAAAGCTTCTCTCCTGTCACTCTTTTAATGGAGCTTTATTGACATAAACTGCCAATATCCTGCCAAGCCCTCTTTCCCCAGGTCTCAGTCACACCCACAGATTGGTGTCACAATGTGAAAGTATACATATTGTATTGTAGAAACCCTGCATTAACAGAATGGAAAAATAACCACATTTTTTTTGCTGGTATTCTAACACTTAGGCATATCTTAATGTGCCATTATCATAAGGGTCATTGTCTGGAGCAAGAGTGCTCATCAGAGTA
Organism: Seriola lalandi dorsalis; assembly: GCF_002814215.2. NCBI lineage: Eukaryota > Metazoa > Chordata > Actinopteri > Carangiformes > Carangidae > Seriola > Seriola lalandi. The sequence continues at coordinate 2,210,834 of NW_019525135.1, read as the reverse complement.
ACATTCAACATTCACAGATGATTCCTATAGGCTCAATCCTAAAGTCCTCAACCTGGCGTGGTGTACCGTCACAGCAACATTTGACATACAGACGGGCAGAGCAGACCTACTTCTGCTCTGCCCGTCTGTATGTCAAATGTCTTATTACTGCTTATTTGAAGTTTACATTCATAAAACTGTCTGATTCTGTGTCAAAATGTTTTAGCAGCACAAACATGCCCTCTGATAACCTTTAATTGATTTGTGTGTAACTGTCTGTGGTTGGTCAATAGTCACATTCACTTTGTGCACAAAAACTAAAGTACAATAAACTTCCCATGATATTGGGAAGGAACGCAGCGCTCAGCTGTCAATGACTGGAGTAAGGACTAATTAGGAAATAATTGAGGAGCAATGCTCTTTCATTAGCAAATAAATTGCTGTCCCTGGTTACATTTTGAATTGATTAGAGAAAACAGCCCCGAGCCCTGACATGAGTTCTGACACACCACGGCGGCAGCTGTGAAAAGAGCTGACGACAACGCTGCAGCTGAAGCTACGTAACTGCTGCTCTGATATTTTTACAAGACATAGAAATGCTGTAAGAGACATGCCAAAAATGTCATTTCATGTCAAAAAAATCTAATTACCTAACGACAATTAAGTATCTGCCATGAAACACGCACATAACAAAACCACAGCCAGACAGCAACTCCACAGTACCTCATTAAGCAGCCAGTCTCAAATATCAGAGTAGAAAACAGACAAAGGTCAGGACTGGACTCTGCGACAATATGCATCACATGCAAATTAAGTATTTTTTAACCTTGGATCTTTTGTTTGTGTCATGTAAACGATAATGTGTCTAATGGGGCCCAGAAGGTGTTTTTATATTGTATGTATGAGAATTAAGAGGATGTAATTTGTGATGTTGAACTGTATGGCATTATATAGAGAAGTGCTTATGTCATTCAGCCTATCCTCACTGATATAAGTGGGGTGGACAAAACAATAGAAACACCTGTCTGTATAACACATTACAATTGAACAGCACCATAAACTGCAGCCTCCACAATTATCATACAATTTAATTGGACATTAAGAATGTTAGGATTCATTGCAGGACCGCTGCATTAGACCACACTGGTTTTAACTGGGAGCTGTAAAAACTGCCAGCTGTAGACTCTTACATGTCATCCCATTTCTTCTTCCAGCCTGTCTGTAGTCTGCCAATGAGGATTAAAAATGACAGGAAAATTTTGATTTCCACCGAGTATTAAATCACTTATTTCACTAAATGTGGTTTCATCATCATTAGGTGAATATCAAATGTCAGTGTCAGAGAGTGTTGTCAGAATAAATGACAGAAAAAATTGAAAAACTGCAAACTTTTAATACAAACCTATTTCAGTTTTTCAAATTTCTCTGGGTCTCAACTCATCATTGTCATATTCATTCCTCAGCGAGCAGAGCTTAATGTTTCCATCACATCCCCTCTATCTATTCAAGGGAGCCGAAATGCTCAGGAACTACAAAATGATGTTTCAGAGACCTGGTCTTTTGAATCAGACTTTTAAAAGGAATGACTTGTCAGTGATTAGTTTGTATGCAACTCACTGCATTCCTCCTTCCTCCAAATATATATGTGCAAACTGAAATACCCATTTAGGTTGATCTCATTTCCCACTGGTTCATCCCTGCATATATTACACATTGTCATATGTATTCTTTCATTTACAAAATAATGGCAAGACTTACATTTTTCTTTAATCAAGGATGCTCAGATCATACAGCAGACAACTGGAGAACCCCTCAGGGTTTTTAATATTGATCAAAGACCCATGTAAAAGCCATAGAAATTATGACCATGCCTTCTGTAAATGGCTACCTGAATAAAAAAAAAAAAATCCCCCTTTTTTTTCAATTAGTGGACGAACTACCTTTGGGGAAAATATTTCGTACTTTGAAGTTTTTAAAAATGTTTCCTTCACAGTTCACGGAAGGAAAACACCACAATACACTTTATGTTGACATAATATCAATATCCATAAATTCATAACTTAATCTCTGAATATGTATGCTCTGTTTTCACACTGCACACACTGTCCTGTTATTAAACTGAGTCTCCATCATAATACTTTTGGCAGCATTTGCATACCCCGGGGGACAAAACTTCTAAATTATGAGTTTCTGATATGAATTTCAATCAGCATTAACATGCAGGGTTGCAGAGCAGAACAAATGGCTCGTTTGATTTAGGTGGGCTGGGCTTAACACATAAACTCCCTTGTTTGATCATTCTTTGTTAACAGCATCTTGTAATGATTCGGTGTTTTCTTAATTATGGCTTAAATAAGATTTTATTCCTGCAGCACACAACCCTGTGGATAACTCAAACATATCTTGACACATAATGTTTAAGATATTTGAATGTGCTAGGCCTATAATCTACAGACTGGTTATTTTTTGGTCACCTTTTGCAGCTTTTCCATGTTTTTGCGTGAACACTATAAATAACTTAGGATGAAGTTGTTAAGTGTGAAATGGAGCAGTGAAAGACGTCTCGCTGTGTTGTGGTATAGTATAACGCATCTGCAAGATGGAGCCTGGAGCAAACTGTAATCGCATACTGCAGTGTAGCCTCGTGTAGTGACAATGTCTTACGACTGCCCTCACATATTTAAATATTATGTGATTTCAATGTTGATTCCAGCTGCTTTTTAGCTCATAGAAAACTAAGTTAAAATGCAATGTCACTTGAGTGTGAAGTGGAGCCCTGCTGTATTATAACATATGTGTTGTTTCAAAGAACAAAATCACTCTGGGTGCCTGTGTTGGAAAGCTTTACTGGATTGATTGGATTTGATCAGCCATTGAAGACATGTAAATGTAACCCGTGTAGAGGTTACCATAGCACTAAAGGCTATGTAAGCAGATGAAAGAGGTTTATCAGATGTGAACAGTTGGATGTCTAGAGGCGACTTCAGCCTGTTAGTTGTGAATGTTGGTCTGACAGAGAAGGGGAGAGTCACAGTCATCCTATCACCACTGTGCATTTCTATTCTCTCTGCAACACCGTGAGGATGACTGGAAACCTCAATAAGAGAAGCATTGATCCACCTTAAGATGATGACTTGCGCAATATCTGACAGCATTGGAAAACTCAGCATATAAAATCTAGTGAGAGCACAGCTAAGGGCTGAAAAAAACAGTTATTGTGCACACACTCCATCCATCCGGCAATACCTGTAATATTTCAATATCCTGTTTGTGATTTATTTGAATTGCTCCAAGATCCTCTGAAGTGTCAGAGAAGATAAAGCTACACAGTGTGCGCCGATTGGTTTATATAGTGCAGAGAAAACCAGCGCGGCCCATCTGTTATTCATGAAGTTTGAAAACAGCAGCTACAAGTATCAATCAATCTCTTTCACCATTTGTGCCACTTGTGCGTCACTGAGTGCGCACGGCGCCCTGCCTGTTACCGCCGCCGCTGCTGCTGTTGTTGGAGGAGAGGCTGTGCGCTCACACCCACATTCAACAGGCACTGGTGGATAGCTTACTTGTTATATGTAGGGTGTCACCCTGTTTTGTATTACTTCAACCTCTGGGGGAGATGTGTGCTTTTTCAGGGGTAGTGATGCGTTGAAGTTGCGCGCTATGGTGCCTATACGCAAATCCTCCCCCACTACTCCAGCTTTGCACCTCAGTAGGTAGAGCAGACTCGTGAAACAACCAAGGCTTCCACTTTATTCGGGGGGAAAGGAGAGGAGGATGGCAGCTCCACATAACGGATCCAACATAACGGCGAACTACACTAACCAGTTTGTGCAGCCGCCTTGGCGCGTCGCCCTCTGGTCCGTTGCTTACAGCTCCGTGCTGGCGGTGGCGGTGTTTGGAAACCTCATAGTGATATGGATCATTCTTGCCCACAAACGAATGAGGACGGTCACGAACTACTTTCTGCTAAACTTGGCGTTTTCGGACGCGTCAATGGCCGCGTTCAACACTTTGATAAACTTTATCTACGCTGCCCACGGGGAGTGGTACTTCGGAGAAGCTTACTGCAAATTCCACAACTTCTTCCCGGTCACATCCGTGTTTGCGAGCATCTACTCCATGACTGCGATAGCTGTGGACAGGTGAGCTCATGAAATGCTGTGAGCAAAACATTTAAGGACTGACTGATGCTAAATCCTTCCCACGCCCCTAACCCCAACTCGCTGTTTCTCTCAGCTGCATGTGTGGGTAAATTAATTCTGTTTTTTTTTTCAATTATAAGAGTAATAATTTAGATTTAGATTGTTTTTTACGCACGTCTCTTATATGTGATGGAGTAACTAAACGGTCAATATCAGTGTGTTTATTGAAGAAAAAATACAACCATGAGGGTATGAAGGTATTTGCTGTACCTCCAATCAGCCAAGAAAGTAAGATATAGATATATATTCCATTTTAATTCAGACCACCTTCAACACACCTTAATCATTAAATAAACAATGCTATACCCGAAGCACATACACAGATTATAATATTTTTAAATATACAGCATGTATATATATCATTGTCATCCAAACACTTTAATCTCAGCTGTTTTACGCATGATGATTTGGACAATTTCTGATCTTTCCACTTGGCTATGCTGCCTTCCACCAGCAGTGGCAGAAAATTGAATCTTGTGCTTAAGAAAAGAAAAAGAGGAAAAAAAAGCTGTTCTGTCTTGCTTGAAGACAAACTGCGCTCCATTTGGTATAAGGGTTATGTAATTAAATTTGACGTACTAACTTGTGCCCCCTTGCTCATAACAACTAACTTATATAGAGTCCCTATCAGTGACATTTAAATTCTACTGATGGCATATAAACTTAGTCCCCCACATCAGGTTATGCCCCCAGCTGATTTCAACATACATTTATTTCCGTTCCCAGTGGTGGAGGAGTGGGCAATCGGAAAGGCGGTTCCCCAGCAGGGTGACTGCCATCTCACACACCATGGGCCTGTTCCACACATTTATTTTTTTGTTTCACTGCCAATGAATCATAGAATGAAGCTGTTGTCTTGCAGAAAGTCTGCACTGCAGTGAATGACTGTGTGCGCCAACACCCTAGAAAAGATCACCCTCTCCATGTTTTCACGCTCTCTGACTTTCTTTCTTTCTGTCACATGCGCTCACATTATTCATCTGCTTTTTCACACATTCTCTTTCTTTCCTCTCTTCCTCCTCCGCCTCTCTCTTTTCAATCCCCCTGTAGTTTCCATTAATGTGGTGATGCAGTCGTCACTATCAGCCAGGCTTTGATACTGATCAGTGGACCATCATACGTCATAATGTTTGAATAAAGGGATTAGACTGATGAAGGAGGCAGCCACAGGCCGAACATAATGAAAACAAAAAGCACGCAGGAGCTTCGTGCAGGCACAGTGTGTTTCTCCAGCTCGTGTGTATGTGTCATATTGTGTTGTTGCTTTGTCTGAGGTGTTTTCCTCCTCCAGTACTTCTCCTTGACACACAAAGGGAACAACTGCATTTCCTCAGGCCGTGCTCATTTTGGCTCCTCTACAGAAACTTCCATGCGTTTGTATTTTTGGTCTGCAGTGTCCATTCGATTCTGTCAACTGTGTACTGAGAAAGAGAACATCGCCATGACCTACATAATGTAGATGTAACCTCCGGTCATGCTTTTCCTAACCCCAGTATGGTGCTGTCTCCGCTCTGATGTCTTGAAATGGCATGAGGCCACAGTTCATGATCATCTGTGAATTTGTCCTTCCTGCTGACTCTCTGCGCTGCCAAGTGTGTTTCCTTGGGCACTGCAGCAGAATAAACTCAGGTTGCCGTGTGAACGGTAACTGGTGAAGCCTGAAAGCCTTTTATGACGACACGGCTGGTGACAGTTTTTCATTTCTCACACCTTTACTTTCTTGTGTTGAAGCTGTGAATGTGTTCAATGCAGTCATATCATTAGTGTCATGACCACATGCTACTCTACTACTTCACCATCATATTTACTTGTATGATGATATTTCAGTGTATTTGCAGCAGTATCGTGTTACACAACCTGTGTGCAGTTTTCCTGCATGGATACTTCCACACCACATGTGATGATGCGGACACCAGTGCACACTGACACTTTCTCTACACTTGAATCATTATCTGGAGTCCCTCGTTACAACAACAGCCAATCAGAATATTCACATTATGCACTGTGCATGGAATATATTTTTAAAAAGTGGATATATTTAAATCGTTTTTTACAGTACACATCTACCACAAGGACACTTTGTACGCACATACAGTATGGTACGTTATATCTTTTTTGAACCGTTCCTCTATATGTACAGTATGTCCTCGTTTCTTTTGTCTGTGAATCTTTCTATTGCTCTATTGCAACAATTTGAATCCCTCACACTTCTTATTAGATAGTCACCAGAAATGGCAACTTTAACTCCCTGAAAGTTTAATGTTCTGTGCAGAAAGAGCTGGAGGAGACAAAAGTCGCTGATCCCTGAGAATGAGTGCTGTGTTCCTTGAAGGGTCAGTGCAACTTAACTCATGCAGGTAGTTTCAATTGGATTTGTCCAGGCTATGAGATATCCACCTCTAAGATTACCAGTCTATTAGAGTCTAACTCCACCCCAGTACAATGAAGGTTAATGGGATTTCATTTGTTACCCAAACAGCGTTGAAAAACGTTACTTTTTAGAAATCACCAACAGCATTTTATTTCAGAAACAATGCTCTCATCCCTCTGGATGAAGGCAATCTTCAGACTCTGCTGTGAACTTTTTTTGTTGCGGCTACTTTCAGGAAAGTCTCTATTTACAAGCGGTTGACAGATCTATGGTCTGTGGAGAATCCAATCTAACAGTGACATTGTCCCTTGAAGGATATGTTGTTGTTGTTGTTGCTGTTGAATTTTTAATCAATAATGTTTCAATGCAGTCAGCACCACAAACAAAAATCAATCAACTTTTATTGTATTGTGATGACAGCAGGGATCTTGAACATGGATATTCCAAAAACTTGCACAAAATTAAACCAAACAATCTGCATGGCTAGATGCCACTGTTGGTAAGTGTAAGTAATTTTGTGATTGTCTGTTAAGTGAGGGTGGCTTAACTTTAAACATATTCCTCTCATCTGAGGGCATTCGAGCCAACACATGACATTTATTTGTGCATATAATGTTTGGCTACTTGCACTGGAAGTCTCATCCAAAGTAATCTTTGTTAGCTAAACACCAGGTGAGTGTTTAGTTGGTAATGTCACACCATGGTGACATTGTTTCCCAAACAACACGTTGTCCAAAAGCTTTTATGTTCATGACTCCCAGGTTTAAAAAAAAAAAGAAGTGTGTGTGTGTGTGTGTGTGTGTGTGTGTGTGTGTGTGTGTGTGTGTGTGTGTGTAATCCTGTTTAGCTTATTCAAGTGTTACTGGTGTTGCACTGTGGTGATTGCTCAGTGGTTACAAGTCTATTAGATCAGTCACCGTTGTGCAAGTGTGTTGGATCCCAAATAACTCAGGCTGCTCTGGCACATACTTGATTGGACATCTAACAAGCTATTGTTATGCTGCCATACACAAGGGCCAGTGAGACACTCAGAGTAAATGCCAAGCAATTACTGGTGAACAGACGGACCATCTTAGTAGTTGTCCCTCAGAGAGTTGCAGTCACTGAGGTGACAGGACAAGGCCCATTCTTTACCCTCATATGAAGATTGAATTAGTGGCCCTAAGCCTGCCTTATCAGCTATTGGAAATCATTTGGCATCCTGAGTTGGGTTCATGTTCAGCTGGTAATCTCCTGCCAGTTTGGAGTGTTTCACTGTGTCATTCAAACGAAAATCTCATCACAGCTTTTTGGAACAAATCATCCAGCAGTATCTCTGAAAATCAAAAACCGCAGTGTAATTGGACTTTTAAGGGCTAGAAAAAACAGTTTGAATTATATGTTGAATCTCCTGAATCTGCCGCTGACTTTTAGGTCAGAGAATTTCTATTGAAACTCAATCACGTACTGCAGAGGTTGCTAAAATAAATCTGAGGGGGTGACGGGATGATTCCAAATATAACACAGGAAATATATACATAATACAGTTGCACAAGATTTGATCAGCTTTTCTGACTTTTTCTGAAGGAAACAACCCAACGACGTGAAAAGATTATCTCAACAGCCATAAAAGTATATATGAAATAAACAATTCACACCAATAGTACTGATAGTCACACCGATAGTCACACCAAATCTATAATTTATCTGAACAGACTTCCTTGTTAAATAAAGATTAAATCAATAATCAATCAATAATTAACATGTTGTTAGGCTTTAAACAAGTTTAACATATTGACCTCTGCCTTGTAGGTACATGGCCATCATCCATCCTCTGAAGCCTCGTCTCTCTGCCAAAGCCACGACAGGAGTCATCATCTGCATCTGGAGTCTGGCCGTGGTTCTGGCCTTCCCTCTCTGCTACTTCTCCACCACCAAAACTCTGCCTCACAGGACCGTCTGCTATGTGGCCTGGCCCCGCATGGCCGACGACCACTTCATGTGAGAAATATTAAGAAAACTGGAATTTGCTTTGATACCAGGCTGTGCAGCTCAGTTCTTTCCATTTCAGTTAACTGCTACAGCCTTGCCTGAGTTCAAGTGTAGCTTGCTTTAACTGGTTGCTCCATAAAGGTTAATTACAATGTAATGAAGATTTTACACACCAGTTTAATCACTGAGTCATTTAACTGTTTATTTAACTGTCATAGTGGATCAGTTAGAAAAATGGTAGACACGAATGTTGGAAGAGCCAAAGAAATGTCCTCTTTCATATGTTTACACTGGGAACACATTGCATTTGACAGACTACAACCCTTTTCATTTACATTGACACTGACATTAACACTCAGAACTGTGCTGCTCAGTCACCGTTATTTGTAAAAAATGAAGATATGAGTTGTTTGTAATGGAAAATTCCTTTTGCACGGATGGATTTTTTCCAGGGACCTTGGATCTGTGTTTTTCTAATTTATGACCATACAGTGCTGTGATGTGTGAGGCAGCCATCCTCACCTCCGCAAAAATGTCAATTATCTACATTATTCTTGAAATTCCAATTAAACTCACATTCATTCAGTGTCACAAGTATCAGGAATTCACGAGGCTCAGCCTGTGTTCTAGCAGAGCATAAAATGCGCTGTGGATGAAAATATTACACCAGTGAATATTTTATGAATGTAAACACTCTTCAGGCTTTTCCTCTCTTTCTTCCCAGGTATCATATCATAGTGACAGTTCTGGTCTACTTACTGCCTTTAGTGGTGATGGGCATCACTTACACCATCGTGGGGGTGACGCTGTGGGGAGGGGAGATCCCGGGAGACTCATCTGATAACTATCACGGACAGCTCCGGGCTAAAAGGAAGGTAGGCATGCTTGAGGGGGAAATAGTATTCCATTAATTAGAGAAAACAGATATAACCTGTGGTGGTCCAATTAGTAATTGTGAACATAATGATCTTTGAGCTCTAGAAGAACCAGGTATAATCTGTAATTTTCTGCCACTGAGCAGCCGGTGGCTCCAGTTAATTATTATCTCACTTCTATTTCATAGTCTAAACCCAAATAAGAGAGGGAGCATTTGAGACAGTAAACCAATTTGACACTTATTCTCCTTAAAGAAAAGGAGATTTCCCAGCTTACTGTTGATGTACATGCAATATACCTCTAGGAATTTGATTTAAACCTCTGTCTCTGTTAATTCAATCACTGTGACTAAAAGCATTTATTGTCTAATCAGGGAATCCCAGACCACCAGCAAATCTAATTAATTGTTCATTGACCTGTTTTGTGTTCTCTTTATATTCATGATAATCTGTTGTTAAGTGTATGAACCAAAATAACTCCCTGTGAACTTGTTGTTGTGTTTAATCAGTGCAACTAATATTTATGCTTTGGAAATGATGGATCATGGTGGCACTGGACATCAGCAGCAACAGGATGACAGAAACAGACCAAAGCAAGATCTCTGGGCTCTTACATTGTTACAGATACATGAAAGATAGGAATATTACATCTAAGTCCTGCTGGTGAAATTAAAAATGTCTAAAAAAAAGCTCAACAACTAATTAATAGTGGTTTTAATTTTTTGTTTCAGCGTACTGATAACTGTGATCGAAAAGTGAAAACAGCAGCTACAGCATAGTGCAGTGAACAGAAGAAATGACTTTTGTCCCGAGTATGTGTGTGCGGAGGGTAGACACACTTCACTGTGAACATTGCAGGGGGAGAAAACCTTGATGCCACAGAACACAACCTTTGTGGTTGTCACTCGCCTTCAATCAGCTGCTTGTCCATGCATCCAGACAGGTTCAAGCCCTGAAAACCAGCAGTGTCTTGGGGCATTATGAGGTTGTCCACACTTTGCTAGACACATCTGAAGCCACAGCCTCTATGTCTCCGGAGTCTGGAGTCTTGTTCAAGACGTTTTAACAATGGGAGTGTTTACTGCCACACTAGAGAATGAACAAATACTGAGTGAGGAAAAAAACCTTTGACAGCATATTATATATCATTAAAGGGGATAAAGGCAAACAAATCATGACACCTAGGCCTCCTGCAGGTTCAGTTAATTACAGTAGATGTTATATTACACCTGGCATACTACTGTAATGTATGTACCCCTTCACTAATGCTATCCATCGTGTCCCCAATGTGTTCATTTAAAGTGATATTAAACTGGATGATAATTAACTATTAATTACCAAAACTGGAAAAATATTTTAGAAGACAAAGTGACCCTGGAACAGATTTTTCAGTAACTGTACATCTATACTTCCAGCGGCACAAGTTAGCCATTTCAATTTGTTATCAATTAGTTTTAGCTATCCTAGTAAACTTTTCTGCTCACTTGCTAACTAGTTTTATTGCACTCCTATGCACTCTCAATCACAGCATGGAGTGCTAGGGTGTTAAAACCTTTCATAGCTGCTAATTTATGAGACTGTCCTTATCACCTGTGCCAGCGCTTATTACAAGCCATAATTAGGTTTTATTGTCAGGTGACCTCTAGTGGGTTTAGTAATTATGACAGGAGCAAAGGAAGACGTGAGTAATGTAGTTTAAAGAGAATGTAAATGTACTAAGGATCAGCCTCTCCCCAAATCTGGAATCCAACACTGTATGTGTGTTTATTTTCCTCCTGAGCTACTCCTCAGTCTTTCCAGATACTCCCGGCAACTCCAGAACTCCCCCCTGGCGTGCATCTAGCCCTATTTGGTAAACAATAAAATAGGCTGATTTTTTTTTGTGGAAAAAATCATGCAAAGGCCATTACGTCACCACAATGTCACCATAATGAATAAAAATAACCAAATGCCCACAGCTCAGAGAAATCAATACCAAACAAAATAATTAACAAAAAAAGACACAAATTTACACAAAATTAATAAACACAACCGGGATGACAAACACAAGAAAGTCTGGATGTGCCCACCACATACACACACGCAAATAAGTGCATTTTAAGTTATTTAAGCAATAGTAATGGATTTAAACATTAAGCACATTGTATCTAGACACTGTAAGGCAGCTACCATTATAAGCTGCTGCAGCGTCTACCTGTGATTTATGTCAGAGGTCTGGTTGTTAGTGGAACGGATGTGTTACTGGTAAACACACTTTGTAACAATCTCAGTTTGAAAGTCAATGTGTGTTCCTGTCTGCAGTTCACAGTGTGATATGTGCTGTATGTTACTGTAATAAACCAGTGAATGGTCGAACCCCAACACTAAAAAAATGTTAATATTGGAACAAACAGAGGTGAAGCTCCCAGATAAAACTCTGCTTTGGCATCATGTCCATTTCTCTACATGTATTCAATGGAAAACATTATTTTGCTGACAATTTTGACATATCCCGGTATGATTTCTTGTAGGTGCTCACGATTTTCCCAAGTTCCTGGGCACACACAGAATTGTTGCCTGAAGGCAGGATCCACATTTCTGTTTCTGCCTCTGGATGCTCCCAGCTTCTTCTTAAAACCGGTATTGGCTTCACTACGGTGGTCATTATTTCTGAGTCTTCCGGACAGAAAATGGGTCTGTGGGGTATCTGTCTCCCTTGTAGCTGCACAGATCGATAAGTTAAAAGGAATATTTGTGTGTCTGGGTGTTTGTGGGCTGATCTCCACAGGAGTACTCAGGTTTTATCCAAATTTTTTCAGGATTAGATTCCAGACAGACTGTTTATTTTAGTGCCTATTTCAAAAGCAGTTTGCAGTGTGTGTGTAAATTATAGCATATAAGCATCACTTTGGGGATAAAGTGTGCTTTCTAGTATGTTTATGTTTCAACCTCTGTCGTGTCCTTATCGCTGGTCACATTGTACAGTGTCTTTTTCTTGGGGATGAATGTCATGCAGGTTGAGAGTTTAGTGCTCGCAGGCTCTCGTCAGAATAGGTTACAGAAAGGAGCAAACAGCTCAGGGCAAAACTGTCCAGCACCACATAACTGGCTGGCTCAAAAGCTAATGTTTTTACTGTATCCCATACCAAATAACTGTAATACTTTTGGTAGTGTGATAATGGTAATTGTTAATCTGTTTAATTCCTTAAGTGTATTGCTGATGAACACTATTGAGCAAATTCACGGCACAAAGGACACTGATCAGCTCCTCTCAGCTGTCAAAAAATTTAAACAAATTGTGGTTGGAGGGGAAACAGCTGCAGGAAAACTAACCATTAAATACATAGTTTTATCTATGAGAAGTCACAGTCTACTGTCAATTAGGGGCCTTTTGAACATACTGTCCTGTGCACGTCTAATGTGTAGTGTGGCACTGAAATTCAAGTATTGCCAAGCTTCAATGAATGTTATATCCGCTAGATTGCTGTAATTGCCCCCAACCTCTCATATTAAAAGTACATTCAAAAACTTGGGATTTTAAATCTCAAGATATAATGTTAAAAACTAATTACATATTCACCATAGGAGTGTCTCATGAAATGGCGCCCCTACGGCAGCAAGCGTACTAGACCTCAGTTGTTGTGGTTACTATAATGAACACACGGACTGTACAGAGAGCGGTGTGCCTACCTTCATCGCTATGGTTACTATAATAATGGTTATGGCTTTTGTTTACGTTTAGACGCTAAATATTTAGGAAAAGATTGAGATTTCAGGTAAAAAAGTACTTCCTCAACATTATTTGATCTTTATTGTCATGGTTACAACACGTTTCACATGGGGATTGATCTCCGCTCTCCTGTGTCATAGTCCTGTGTTTTGTTGACCCATCTAGCCACCCCAACCTTCCCCAACCTGGCATGGACATTGTCGCTCTCATTATGCTACGTCACCGCACATTTTCCCATTACTCCCGTCATAATTACTACAGCCACTCACCTAACAAGAAAACATAACTACAGGTCAATATAAACTGCGGCACAAATGACCTATGGGCTTGTTTTTTACAGGACAGTCTCCATGGAAAAGTCGGAGGAAAAGTCGAGAAGATTCATCCTCTGAGTGCCATGAATATCTGTACAAGTTTCACAGAAATACATTTCTCAGTTTTTGATTGATAAAAAAAAAAATTCCATTTACCTCTGAAGAGTGTTATTATTTCTCAAGACCTTTATTTCTTGTGTTTTACCTTATGACAAATTCCCTGTGCAGCCATCAAAGGTCTGTGAGGTGATATATGCATATATAAGCTCTTTCATCAGAGAAAGATTCACCAGTCCGTTGTACTGAGTTAATCCATTCTTCTGCAATCACCGTGCCACAGGTGGTCTATTTTAAGCTCATACCTGGGGCTGTGCATTCGAAATGTCAGTCTGAAGTGCACCACTAATGACCTGTCATAAGACTGCTGTACAGCTCCTCAAGACAACCTTTGTTTGACTTGTGTTGTAACCACGGTTGATCATCCGTCTTACTTTCTGCCAGAAGACAAAGTACTACTATGTGTGTGTGTTTGTGTGTGTGTCTGTGTGGGTTGTGATGGATTACATTTACAAGATCAGATTTTCCAGAAATGAAGTACAACAGTGTTAAACCACAGTGGGATAATGTGACTGTTCTAATCCGAACTGGGCAGGTGTCAATATCTCTCTCTTTCCTGAGAGAAACACACGTAGGTGTTCACAGGCATCAGCTCAGACTTGTTCCATAATGAAAATCACAGTAGAAGCAGTTTTTAAGGGTCATTCACCAAGCCATGCTGTAATGCAATAGGAGTTAGCTGCCTTCTTTTGAAAGCCGGCTTTAAGTACCATGGCTGCAGTCACATAACCTCCTTTGCTCTTTCTTCTTGTCCATCATTGCTCAAGACAAAAATGGACTTTTTGTCATTATTGTACTGCAAAGAAGTCATAGGGAGGTGGTCAGTGGTAGAAAGTAACAATGTATTTTTACTCAAAAATGTATTCAAAAATCAAAGTACCTGAAAATTTAAATTTTTGGTTAAGGTTGAGGAAAGATCATGGCTTTGGTTAAATGTAAATTAAAAATTAAAAGTCTTGAAGTCACTGTGTACTGCAGGGTTGAGCACAGAGAGCGTATTGTATTTATAACTACAAGAATATCAGTTTTAGTTGCCATGGGTGGATATTGTAGTTAAAACAAATGAACCATGTTGGCAGTGAAAACTGCAGAAAAACTGCAGCATATTAACTTTGATTTTGAAAAACAAATGAAGTATAAAAAAAATGAATAAATAAAACTCTATTTATTATGTGGATAAAAAACATAATCCCAGTGGTATTACATCTCTTTCAAAATACATTTCCTCTTGCAAATTAGTTGAATATGAAGACAGGATTGCACTAAGGGATTTTTTTAAAATAGTTTTGTTTGTGAAACAAAGACCGCTACTCGTGATAAATTTGTTCTCTTTCTTTTTTCTTTACTCTTCCTTTGTTTTTACAGAATCAGTTTCTCTTCTGTTTAATCACTCAGGCACGCAGCTCACTGAGGTTTGTCTTTATGGTATCACTTTCCCAATTGTTAGTGGGACTCATTCTGGCACAAGCTAACTAATGGGTAGTCATTTACTGGATTAATGAAGGAACATAAATCTAGCGCAGGGGCAAGCCCCAAGACTGTTTTGGTCGCTTGATTTCTAACTCTATCCATATTCTGCATTAGAAAAGCTCATTAACGTGAGTTTCATTGCTTTTCTTCCAAAAGTAAATCAGCGTCAAACTAATATGTTCTCCTCACCTGCTTCCATTTATTTCCCACTGCTCACTTTAATTTAGATGTGAAATACTATTGATGCATAGCAAGGTACAGTGAGTTAGTATACAATGTTTACTGCAACTTCTTTTAAGTTGGTGTTTTGATAATTTTCACACTAGCCCTTTAGCTTTGTAATTATGTTCCTATGTAGAAACATTATTAACACTGAACATTAAAAAAAACATTAAAAACCCTTTGAAGGCTAGCACTCGTGCTGTTACCTCAAGACAAGCAGATACTAATACAGTCCTAATGTTCCATGAAGCCCACTGGAAGGTCTGCATGAGGAATTAGCTAACTGCTAACACAGGGCTGCTAATTTCACATTTAAAGGCCCCTCACTAATATAGTAAACCCGCTGGATTTTCACTTATTTTGGCTGATTACACCTCTTGTGGGTGAGTACAGACATCTCCATCACTCACAACTTAGACCTTTATCATACTGGTGAACTCCCGTAATGTCCAATACAGCTCCGTCAACCTTCAGTCTTCAACCCAAGTAGAGTTTTAATAACTCGAAATAACTAATAATAACTTAAATAACTAAATAACTAAATAAACAACCTGTGGGAGTATTTAATAGCCCTTAATAGCAAAGCAATAAAGAGCTGCTTCACTGTTCACTAAACAACCAACCCTCCTAAAAATGTTATTTATATGCAAAAGCAAATATGTTTTGAAGGAAACATAAAAACTGCCTGGATTACAATTCATACACCCCACAAACATATCTGCCAAGTTACACAATGTTCATACACTCTTGAAATATAACAAATGCTTATAGCGAAAAAAAGACGAACCAACATTTTTATGGTAATATGTCTAGGCACCGATAGTACTTGATTATTAGGCACGGTTTGTGGTATTGGTTTATTACAGAAAAAGTCAAAAGTGACTTGAGACACAAGACAAGACACATCTACCATGGCTACATGGGGGCCGTAGCAAAAGCAGCACGTTAGCAGTAATTTCAGTCGTCCGTCTGCATCACCACGGTATCGAGTGTGGGTCAGTTGAATTTTTGGCAGTGCTCAGAGCCTGACACACAATCACTGCATTTATGTGCATTAAAAACAAGAAAAAAGACTTGAAGCGTAAAAATATGTGTCAGAATCGTGGTTACGCACATACAAGAGAAATACAAGCTGTTTGTTGCCTAAACCTAACCACACACAGGACTCAGGATGCAAACTTCCAGTCTCGAGAGTTAAAGTCCTACATTTGTAAAACCAACCACCCAGCCTGAGCACCGCAATGACTTTGTGAAGTTGAAAAACACAGCACTTAATTGAAAGAAACTGCATTGTATATAATCCCAGCGGCAATTACGTTTCCATCTAGGAGACAGGACTGAAACAATGATAAACTTATTTACATTCAAATAGAGGAAGTGTGAGAGCTGAGGCTGAGTGGTTTGCTGTTAATCACTGCCTGGGGATACTGTATGGTACATCAGTTGATTCCAACTATGTGGCCTTCATGTAACGTTTCTTGGGAGATCAGAGACTCAAAACACAAGAAACGAGGTGAAGTTCAAAGAGGTTTAGTCTCTTACTGGAAAGCCAGGCAGTCTAACATAAGTAATCAGTCCAAATCAAAATAACAAATCCAGGCAGGGAGTAAAAATGCAACAAGACTAGGTCAAAACCTTGTCTATAGCTGGACCGTGTCATAGACTATTTGCATTCTGCCTAGTGTCAGCTGGTGTCAGTTCCTGTATCTGTTTGCTTCTTTCCTACTGTCTGTGCTCATTTATACAATATTTTATTACAGCTGAATTCCCAATGAAACTGTGCTCATTTACATGTTTTTCTGTTTTGGCCGTGAGACAACAGAACAAGTTTCAAATATTGAGTTAAACACAGCTCATTAAGACTACATGTGAACCAGCAGTCACTTGCAAGCCAAAGTTGCTGCTCTGCTGCTGCTAAAATCCTGATTTTAAAACTGTGACGTCTTCTGAAAAATCACCAAACACATATGTTAAAGACAACTTCTGTACTGTGATTTCAGCTATGTTTACCCAGCCCAAGCTCACGCTCACAGGCCAATACTGATGACTATCTTCTATGGAAAGTAGCTAAGGTTTGTCCAAACAGTTGCTAGATTCATCGCTGGGTGCTTTTTTTTTTTTTAAGTCACTAAATGGGTCTGAAAAGTTGGTAAATCTAGCAACAGGGGTGCTAAGTTGTCAACACTGCTTGTATGCACTAAATCATTTTGAAAGAGCAATGGCCAACCAATGGTATAACCTTATCACTTAGTCACTCGGCATTTGGCTGAACAATAGCGTAGCAGCAAGAGTCACATTTATAGGGATGACGAAGCCAAAAACCAGAGAGGGATCCAACTTGATGTTTGTAGAGTCGATACAAGGTGAAGTTAAAATGTTTAAAGAGCAACCACCACCTGGCTTGTCAGGAGTTTAACCTCTTGGCAGGTCTGATGTATTCCAGGTTGTTTTGATCAGTACATACCAAGAATGACTGTTTACAGGCTGGCCTTCATGTGTCAGTGAAGTATTTTCTGCCTGCAGCACACTCCTCCTCTCACAAGCTTCCTACTAACGAGGGACCTAATAAATCCATAAAATCCATCTTGCACTGATTTCTAATATTTAGAGAGAAAATGCCCTTCTCCTTTTCATCCCCCTTTTCCATGTTTTAGAATTGATATGAAATAGCCAATAGATTATGAGGACTTGTTTCTATGGCTCAGTTTGGTGTAAATTGACCCTCTGTATTTGAGAAGTGGGACTGAATACACTTAAGATTGTACTCTCAGACCTGATGGAAGGGCTTAGATGATAGTCACTGCAGGGCTCAACCAATTGCTTGAAGGTGTCTCTCCTGGTTAAAGGCATAGGTATCTTCTAACAAGAAAAACCTGTGAACATTTACCATGTCTAATTATAAGACAGATTGATTTATCTTATCATTTTCCACAGATATTCTACTCCTAGGCATCTCTTATCTGCTTGCCTGCCTGCCATGGTCATAAAAATCATCTTGTTAAAATTGATGGACTTACTCACTCATATTTAGCATGTAATAGATTTACGGCAGGGAACAGCAGTTAGCTGTTGAGAGCCTAATTTTTGCATTCATCATTAGCAAGGATTTTGCAGATTTGTTGCCATTAACTGGGCCTATCAGAAGCAAAACTGTGCAAAACACATGTACAGACAGGGACTGATGACTTATTATTCCAACAAGTTCTCCAATCCATACGAGTAAGTCGGTCGTTTCTTCCTACCCTCATTTACGACCCAGAGGAGTGTTTCATAATATGGCGCCCCTACCGGGCCCGTAAGTGTGGGATTAGCTCGGTGGCTGAAGTGAGATTTTCTTCCTCTTTTTCTTCTGAGTGTCCTACAAATTATTTATCCACGGGACTCTGGGATCTAACAGCAAAGTGTAACTTGACCACGGGTCTCTGTACAGACCTCATAACATTCATGGTCACGTTACATTTCCTGTTGCAGCCTGAATCTCAGCACCAGTAATACTGCTCCATAGAACTGTTGGTTACAATACAATTACCATTACTATTCTTATTACAAGAAATTTTTTCTCTGTGTGTGTTTTTGTTCCGCTGGCCTTTGTAGCATATGTAGCAATCATGACACATCAAAGTGGTACAAAGAGATAAGACATCATCCCTTTGAGGTCTGGTGTGCTGTATGTAGATTTCCTATATTTGTTCTTCACTCATCTCTTATTCTCTCTGCTCTGTCTGAACCCATTTACCTAGGATTTTCAAGTCTAACCTAATGGAAAAACCATCCAAGATTGTCTGAATGTGCACACAGATATAGTCACACAATAATCCACACTCGAACGTGTACCGTATATACAATTAAACTTCTATTCTGCCATTTTTTTTTTTTTTTTTTTTAGTGTTTGGACTAAATGAAGGCTGATAAAGCATTTATTGACTTTTTACTTCCTTTCCTCTAAATTTTCATTCAGCACATTTTCCTCACTAACTGCCAAGAGTTTACATAATCTCTGGAACCATAATAAAACATACTAATTGAAAAAATCAATGGATTGTGGCTTTGTCATCAGTGCAAGCCTTTCATCTAGCAACCAAGAAAGTAACCTCCTTCTAATATCCTTCTAATATTTTCTAATCTACTACACACATACAGAAACCCTAACAGCCAGTACAGTGCTCATAGAAGGCTTTTTGTTTCTCTCACTGTGGATCCCTTTTTAGTTGCTATTTCGGGCTCTCGCTTGCTTTTCTGTTCACTGGCAGACCATTGCTGGATGTTGGAGATACGTGACGTGTATTCGTATGGTTCTCTCAATAGATGGTTCTCTCTTCGCTTTTTTGCCTTCCAGAAAACGACCCTCCGCATCAGAAACACAGACAAGGACTTTGAGACAGGAGATAATGACGTAGTTTCTCTAGCCCACAGGACAAAACAAACCAGACAGCCTTTCCTGGAGGGAGGTAGCAATACCTCAGTGTGAATTTGTTTTTTTATTTATAGGTGATTTATATACTTTTTAACTATAGTAAGGCAGATGTTTCACATGTTAAAGTGGGCATATGATACAAAACTCACCTTTGTCTTTTTAACATAACCATGTGTCCATGATGTGTCTACCGACCTTCAATCTTCAAACAGAAGAGGCCTTCCTCTCTGGTTTTCTTTTGCTCCATCATTTAGTAATTTCCGTGTCTCTACAGAATCATACCACCACACATATGCTGCAGCGAATCTGGGGGATTAAGAACAAGACACAATTTTAAATAGTTCTGCTCAAAAGAGCTACAGCACAATCATTTCGTGACTTTATTAACGGTAAAGGTTCCTACCCACTGACTGGTCTGGTGTTCGTTAGTTCCCTTTTGTCCATTAGCATGCGATAATTCAGATCATTCATCTTTTGAACAAGTTTAGAATGCATATTTCAGTCGTCCAAAAATGAAACAAATATGAAGAAAGCATGTGAGGTTGGCGTTGCTGTCAGCCTCATCGGTGTCCATCCGAATAGTTTTTGCATTGACTTTGTGGATCCTCTCAACACCTTCATCATCCACACGGAGCATATGAGGTTTTGTCCAAAAGGACCACCTCAGCTAGCTAAATGACAATTGTCAATACATGTATGTAGCATAAATGATACCCTGCTCACTCAAAAACACGTATGTATTAAACTGCAAACCTGCTGACATGGGACTTCAGGTTGCAATACTGCCAAACAAACTTTAAAGATATATGTTCGAAAAACACAACTTCTAAATCGTAAAGGTGAACTGTGTTGTCTTTTTAATCAGTCTCAATAAAGGGGGATTCCAGCAGTTTTAGAAATGTAAGACATTCAAGAAGAAGATATTCTTCCATCTGTCCTTGATTCCTAGATTGTTTTATTATGTACGGGACTTTCTTTACTCAAGAGGTGAGGCATTTCACAAGACAGACAGGAAGTAATCATCATTTGACCTCAGGAAAAGTTCAGTTGAATCAATTCTTTTTTCTTCCATTCCTTTCATTAAACTAACAATAAGGAGCATGAATTCTATTGTTGGTGTGTATCATACAATCAGAATATTGGGTTCCATTCAGACAGTTCAATTTATCAGAATGCAATAAAATATGAATGTATTTTTTTTTTTTAAATAACGCATGTGTGAAGAGACAAAAACACAAAATATATTAACAGCCATGACTGACAAGACTTCTGGTCAACAGACATCTGTCATCTTCAATAAAAAGGTTTTATGTTGCGTAGGAAACCGAAGGAGCACATTTCAAATCCTCTGGCAGGCAGTTCCAGCTCACAGGAGCGTAACAACAAAAAGCTGCTTCTCCAGGTTTGGAGTTGACTCTTGATATTTTTAAAAGGCCAGCACCAGATGACCTGGGTAATTTGGAAAGTCGTGACTAACGATTACTTCACAAAACAGTGTATAGTAGCAGAATATTGAAAGCTATGTGTATGAAAAGGAGCTGTTTAATAATCAAGACAAAGTTTCACTGGAAAACAGTGATGCAATTTAACAGCAGCAGTTGCATTGTGTTGAGTGTGTGTTCGTATTTCTTTGTGCAAGCTTCTGTGTTGTGAATGCCCTGCATCTGACCTATTGTGTCCTTTGCAAGGCCTTTAAGAGGAATTTATAGTGATGTAATATGTGTTTTGTATTCAGTTTTGACATTGTAAACAAGCACAAAGTTGATATTTTGCCTTTTGTTTCTGGTTGACAACATTCGGCTTTTAAGTGAGACCATTAGTTCAGTGATCAGGGCATCTTTTACCCAGTTTCTTAAAGCCGCCCACTCAAAATGTGATGAGTTTCTTAATTAATTCACTAATAAGATTAAGGGTATCAGGCTTCTAATCTCTGCACAATTTCCACCAGTTTCTATACTCACCCACACAACCTCAAGATCTAATTCATGACATCCTGATCGTTAGACAACATTCCCACTTGTCTTAATTATTAACATTAGTATTTTAGTTTTAGCACTCAATCCGCTCTAATCATGGTGACCAATGACTACTATTTGCAGCTTACTGGTTACTGCTCAATCTTAATGTCATTTTTGCCAACCCATCTACTTTAACTGAATAATGGTTTGGTGTTAAGAATGCACCTATTAATGGGTTGCCACACATTTCCCTGTTTCTTCTTGTTCATTCCTTGTCAGTGACAACTTAGTTACTTTTATCATGTTTATCATCCAGTGTGGAGTAAGACCCTCATACTAGACTGCACTTTTGCTTAAAAAACCGGGGCGGTACAAATGTGCTTCATTCATCACTTGTTTGGACTTGTTTGGTTTTATCAAGGCAAAAAGTTTGTTTTCTTTCACTAGATAACTCAAAATACTGCTACTGGGTTTTTAGCAATTACTATGAGAGAGAACACATTACTTCCATTTTTACCTCTTTTCTCTGACTCTCTGGGATTTTGAACCAATTTTAAGATAAATTGCTGACAAATTTAATGGCTTTACATTTCAGGTATAGAGTCTTTCTTTGTTGTTAGGCTCTAAATATGTGCATGAGTAAGACTTTCCACTACTCTTATTCTCATTCTGCAAAGGTTTGACATGGCAGCAACTGTGTATACAAACAGTAGCAGTCTGTCACATTGTAGAATATTTGAAATGCAAACATTTTGATTAATTGTATTTTTCCAGTAAATAGAAAAAAATGTACAAATCATTTTTGCAACGTTTACACATGCTCAGTACAGGTCAGAACTGTGCAACCAGCACTCATGCTATATTTCCATCAACAATATTATACAATATGAACACAAAACATTTCTTGAAATATGTGCTTTGACATTCTCATTATCCCCCATTATGAAAAATGGGCAGCAGGGGGGCAGGATTTTTCAACATCTCTGTATTTTTTAAAGATGGTCAAATAATGTTTATATAAACCTCAGGAGCTCAACGAAACCTCCTGTACTTCACAGGATATACTTTAAATATTGTTTATGCAGCTGTGTGAGGAGGAGGCTATAGATTCTGTCTTCCTGTCACACCTAATATCTTTGAGCCTATGGACAGGATTTTATAGTTAAGTACCTGGGGAATGATGCATGTTCTTGCTTTGCTCTGACATTTTCAGCACTACACTGATTCTCTTAACCCGATGTTTTTTTAACCATTATTTAGCTGCCTATGTATAATGCATAATATTTAAGGTGCCGTTGAATGTATGTTTAAAAATCTTAAATGAAATGCAGTGTCTACTTGTTCTCTGATAATACAGGTAGAATAATTGCACTTGTTATATTATGGGATGTAAAGTTGTTAAGGTACAGTATGTGTCAAAACAAGTCTCCAGTGGGGACTGTGGTAAAGCAGACACATACTTGAAATGTTTCAGCAGGCAGCCTCATATAAAATCTCTTGTATATATACACATAAGTTAAATGGATTGTATTGAGTTCTCTGGTAGTCCAACTATGGACAATTTAAACAAGACCCAAAAGCACGTAGCAAATGTGTGAGTCCTCCTTAAGGTTATTTTCCTATTCAACCTATTGAGAACCTTGATGTCGTTCATAATTATTGGACAGCCATAAAAAAAAAAAAGTGAATCCACAACAAACCAAAAACTTTAACAAGACTCCAACACAAGGTTCTGTCACACGAATTGATCTTGCTAACATAAATTGTCTGTGTAGCCAATAGCTTATTCCTCCACGCCATAGACCTCCGTTGTTGTGCATAAACTTTTAAAACCATACACATTTAATGGTCACTGTTGCAGTTGCTGACATTCATTACGACTGTGGCCCAGGAGGAGGTAGAGTGGGTCGTCCACTAATTAAAAGGTCGTGGTTCGATCCCTGGCTCCTCCAGTCCGCTTGTCGAAGTATCCTTGGGCAAGATACTGAACCCCACTTTGCCCCTGATGGCTGTTCCATCAATGTATGAATGTGTGAGTGAATGGTGAATGTGGCAAGTTTTGTAAAGCGCTTTGAGTGATCAGTAAGACTAGAAAAGCGCTATATAAGTGCAAGCAAGTGCATTTACCATGAACATGACAACACGCACTGTCCTGCTGCTATAAATACTTGCTAGAACATCAAATGTGTATTAATACGCTGCTGGAAATAGTCCCTAACAACCGCACAGCTTTCTCTGTTTTATTCAGCCCTTTTTAAAAATCAAAGAATATATTTGTGACTGATATAAAGCATTTACGTTACAATAAGAACAACATTGAACTTTTCACCTTCCCTTGTTGGCACTCTGCCCCCAATACTGTAACACACTGTTGGGGGATTCTTTGGTGAAAGGCTACATCACTTGCGATGGAAACATTTACACTGCACTCATATAACAGCTGCTTTGGTCTTTAAGTCTTTCAGTTAGTCTTCTCACATCACTTTCAAGCTCAAGTCCTGTTTTCTTGACAGGAACAGATAAATTAAACGTCCAAGCTGTCATCCAACAAAAACAGTGACTTAATGGTTCACCCACTGTTTAGCAGCTACCAAGCACAGTTTACAGCATGACATGTGTTATGCCATAAACTTATTTGAATCATGGACTCAAAAAAGGAGGGTGCCAGGACTTCTGTTTAAATTTCAGGAGGGATGCAATGATGTCTGTTTTGTCTCTAGTAGCGTACTTCTCCAGCCTGCCTCTGGGAAGTCATGCAGTATTACGGATTGTGTTCCCAGTTACCACCCAGAGATAAGCCTCTGCAGTTCATTCAGTTCACTTCCAATAATAAATGCAGAAATTAATTCAGAGACAGTTAAATTGATGGACTCAGAAATTCAAAAAATTGATTTACAGATATATGTTAAAATTACATTAACTGAGAATACTGGGAATTATGAATATTGCCATTTAGACTGTTTTTCTTTCTTTGATTCAGTGAGTTACACTTTGGGCTACATGTCAAGCTCCGTTTTTTTGCTGTGTACCATCAGAGGTTGCTACATCTATCAATGATTGACTTTTATACTGATGAAATCTTAAAAGCTGATGATTTTCAGGAAGCTGTTCTGAAGTGTTCCAGTTCCAGTTTCTGACCCATTAGTCTACAATATCAGGACTTCATGACTATGAGATCTATTCTCATAATCACAAGATTTATTCTTGTAATTATGATAGTAGATCATAATTATGAGATATTGAAGTCATAATAATTAGATGAGGTCTGTTTATTTATTTTTTCTTTTGTGAATCCAATGTGCTTCCACAATATATTGTAGTTGTACGCATATATAAGAACATTTGAACTGTTTATTGATGTGTTATAAATTCTACTGTGAAGCATCTGTAACTGGTTAATGAATGCCTGACAATACATCACAGTTATCCTATAAGACATGTAACACAAACTTTTGAGCATTTCTAACCTTGTTAATGGCAGACATTATCAAACTATGAAAACATTATGGTCATTATCAGTATATTCCGATATAGTGCCAGATGAAGTACTATCATGAACACTTTGTTTCACTCTGGTCAGAAAATGGTAAACTGGTTGAGCAACTGAAACTTCACCCGCAACCAGGGAAGATCAGTTCAACCGACCGTTTAGCAGATTAGTTTTAGGGCATCTGTTGTGATACTAACAGGCATGTGGAACGGGCTTTTCTGGGAGTGCTCCTGTACAGTGAGAATATTTCCTGAATTTTGGTACAACACATTCATCTTTAAAGTATACACATACATATAGTTTGTTTAGGCGTTAGTGTTGCAGTGGTACTGTGCTTGAATCTTTTTTTTGGCATACGTGCATATGTGACGATGAGTCTTTTTGTCCGTCTGATTTTTGATCAGATGTGGACTTGCTGTCAGATCTTTGGAACTGCCACATACCACCCTGCTTGCTTTCCATTACAGTCTTATGATAATGCATCTGTCTATTGCCTGCATTACCAGGTGCTACCAAAATGCTCTAATTCAAAAATGGACTGAAATTATGTGCACCACATTCTTCCCTCCAGATATTCATCAGTTGCAGACAGAGTGACAGAGGGTTGTCAGATGTGTTTTTTCTTTCCTATATAATTTTCTCTGGCTCACACATCTGTTCTTCGGTCAGTCTCTGTGAATGCTTTCAGGAGTCCTAAACAAGGTGACAGCTTATGAGTGTTTCTCATCGTCGTTCACTCTGTCTCTTGCAGGTGGTGAAGATGATGATCATTGTTGTGGTGACCTTTGCCCTCTGCTGGCTTCCCTATCATGTCTATTTCATTGTGACGGGTCTTAACAAGCGTTTGAACAAGTGGAAGTACATCCAGCAGGTTTATTTGTCAGTGCTGTGGCTGGCAATGAGCTGCACCATGTACAACCCCATCATCTACTGCTGCCTCAACAGCAGGTGGGTAACGATGTGGAAGTGTTGACAAACTAAAAAACAAAGTGTTACGGTGGAACATTTCCTACCAACCAGCCAAATTTCAGAAAAATATGGACACAATCCCTCCTCCCTGAGTTACAGGATTGAATAATAGCCAGAGTGTTTTGCAGAACACATTATGATGTCACAGTGAAGTTGACCTTTGACCATATGGATATAAGATATCATCACTTTATTTTATCCTTATAGACATTTGAGTCCAATTATGTCAAAATTAGTTTAAGAATTCTTGAGTTTTGGCCTAAATGTCAATGTTTCAGCTTGAGTCCAAATTAATGTTTGTGCCAAATTTGAATAAATACCCTAAGGGCGTTACTGAGATATCCCATTCACAAGAATGGGATGAACAAACTCATTGAAAGCATACTGATCGCCCTGGTTGTCACCGGTGCGGAGGCATACAAATGAAACCTTCCCTGAATTCCTCAGTTGCCTATTAAAGCCTGTGGACTGATTTCTGTGTAAAGGACTTATGACAAATTTTCCAGGAAAATCCAAAGGATGTGACGTTTATGCTCACTCCCAAGTATTGCCTCAAGTCCTCTCTTCCTCTCCCCTACAGGCCCAACAGTATGCAGCACTAGCTAATGTCAGCTTAGAAATAGATTCCACTTATGTCAACAAACAACTGGCTCCCAGCAAAGAACAAAACATCTGTTCTTTAGAACCTGTTACTGTGCAGATTTTATGTGCATTATCTCTTACTCAGACGTCACTCAAAGCTGTGTGGTGTAACCTCAATGCATTCAGAAATGGGTTCAAAGGCAAGATCTCAAGTACTGTTGGTTTACCGCTGAGTAGTCTCATTGTAGATACTGCAGTTCAACACCAACTGATCTCTTTTTCATTACTGCACAAACATTTAGACGTGCGTTTTGAAAAGCATCAGGGACACCTGAATACAATCTCTTCTCAGGTGAAGAGATAGATTTACCTGTATATATTTTCCATATGTCAATTTCTCTGCACTTTCAACTTGCCCTCTCTCTCTTAATGTGGCACCAGGTTTCGAGCTGGCTTCAAGCGAGCGTTTCGTTGGTGCCCGTTCATCAAGGTGTCCAGCTACGATGAGTTGGAACTACGTTCCACACGGCTGCACCCAACACGCCAGAGCAGCATGTACACGCTGTCACGAATGGATACCACCATGGTGGTTGTTTACGACCCTGCCGAGGGTGACGGCAGTGCTGGTGGTGGCTCTGGGAGGAAGCACTCCCTGTCCACAAGGAAGAGGAGCTACATCACATCTCGCCACACTGAGATCACTGGATGTAACGGTAGCAGTGTTAAAATACAAAATGGAGGCCCTCCAAACGCTCAACCCGAGGAGTTCTCTTGAGGAGCGCTTCCACCCACATGCAGACAACATATGACATACACACAAATGTTCATGAATTTTATACACATCCATAATACGCTGTACATACCAACAGTGCACATGGTGTTAGCTTAATTTAGACATAGAAGCACTGTATCAATGTTGAAGTGGTTGCTTTAACGTGCAGAAAATGAACAGCTGGATATGGAGATTATTGAATATATTACCTTCCTGGATAATATAAAAAATTTAAAGATGATAAAGATACTCTGGAGCATGGATGTATTACTGAATGGGCATTCTGGGCACAAGTCAAGGGCTCAGGGAGCTACAAAGCCACTGTTTGAAGTGACTACAGTCACACAGGTGTTTTGCTCCTCGTTCTTTAATATGGGAAATATGCCAATATAAGTGTCATCCAGTATCTAATTTACTATGATTTTGTTAACTTTGTCCCTACAGTATACAGCTGGTAATCGTAAGTAATAAAATAAGTATTATAATGAGCATTTTAAAAATGTTTAACAGCAGAAATGCTCCACTTAAAAAAAAAAAAATATATATATATATATATATATATATAGTATATTATGTATAGTAGTATTTTGAGGAGAGGTGTGTCAGTGTGGATCTGCTGTGGCTTGAAGCTTTGGGATATATTTGTGCAGCTTGTCCTCATCAACAGAATAAATTAACTACTGAAGATCAGGATTTGTTTTCAACCAACAGAAAAAGAAAAACCAGAAAAAGACACAAAATGAATGCTAGTGACTGGGATTGGCGTGGCGGTTGCTCTGGTAGGTACGATGCGGGCTCTTCACATGTCTGTGCCCAGGGGTCTGTTGTCTCATAATCCGTCCACACCCAGGAGCAGCCTTAACAACACACAAGGTGAGCAACGCTTACTCTGAATAGTGTTATCATCTAAATTTCAGGTGATTTCCCTTGGAGTTATACTTATTTTTTCTCTTATCCAATCAGGGTTCCTCTGTCTCTCATAAATTTTAATACATAATACATAATAAATTAAGTAACTGTTCCTTCTTCTTTAGCTAAAACTTCAGCTCTGATTGTGATTAGCATTAAACCAGTCAGTGCATTGGTGTTTCATTCAGGTCTTGGCCCCATTATTCAATCAATAGATAATGAAACTCTGCTTGGGTGTACACTGTTTGGAATATAAGCTAGAATTGCGAGACTGTCTCACTATGGAGATAATCTGAAAATATGTCATGGTGATTGTAATTATGTAAGTCATAGTTTTCATTTCCATCTGTAAGTACTAACTGTGAACTTTATTTGATCCAGAGGGTGCACTCTGCATCTATTTCTCCCTGAAGCCATGGATGAGCGGTTGCAGAGCGCTGAACTCTGTTTGGCTTTATATTTGGCTCTGAGTTTGGCTCTGAAAGTATTGGAATTGATTTTGGCTTTCGGTTATGTAACTATAGTAAGCAACACATTTCCTGGTAACTAGCAACAGGCCAAAGGCAAAATCCGGTATACATTTGTAACACATCAATAAACAGGCTGCTGGAGACTGACTAGAATGAAAGCGAACTAACCAACGAGAGAGTAGTGGATCAGTGTCTCCTTTTCTATTTTATATCATCTAATAGAAGGAAAAAAAATAAAGGAACCTGCAGAGTGAAATGCAGTTAATCCTTCTCTTACTGTTCTGTGATGTTCTTTTAAATGCGTTCCTCCATGAGTAATCAGTTCTGCATACTGACGCTGTCTCTAGTTTCTTCCATCATGCTGTTGTCCTGGGTTGCATCTTAATTTAACTGCTTGCTTGACTGCACATCAGGTGTTGGAACTGCACCAAGCAATACTCTTGCCGGTAACATGTTGGGTTGACAATACGATAAGTGGAACCACGCTGTGACAGGTACGATTACATAAACCATAGGAACAATGCCTCCCCTCTGACTCATTACACAGCAACAACAAGGGAAAAAAACATTAACTCTGCGTTCATGAGGGTTGCTTTTTTTTCACTGCTGGGAATTAAGCATAATATTCCCTTTTTTGTGACCTTATTTAAAGATACTGCAAAGTATTTTTTTAAATAATGTATTGAGCGTTGTTGCCATTTCCAGTAAAGGCTGAATAGGTTCAACAGTTTGTGATGGCATATTATATATGTTGATTAACAGATGGCAAAAGGTTCCAAGAAATTTATTTTGTCATGTAATAAAGAAAATTAAAGCTTAACTTTTCTAGATCAACCTGAAATTGGAACCAAATTATCATTGTAATCGTTCTTAATTATTCTTTCCAACAGTTATGAATGTTAGAAGACTTCATGAAAGTATTTACTGAAGAATGTGAAGACAAAAAAGTTGTTGTGTATTTCAGTGTCATGTACTTTTAAGCTGTTGTCTGATTTTTAATATATTTGTATGTAGTAATGATTTCTCTGTATTAATGTTTGTGTTTTGTATGAATGTACAGTACAACGTGTGCCTCACTTTGTCAAGTGATGACTATACTCTTTGTTGTATCTTTAAAGGATAACTAGTTCATTTCAACCTGAGTCTCATTTCTGTGTTCTGAACATGATGCAGTCTATTCTCATGTTGTCATTACTTCACTACATGTTTTTGCCCCTTTTAGTTTGCAGGAAGCACTGCTTTCACCGATCTTATCCAAAACAGGACTCAAGTTGAAAATAACCAGAATTATCCTTTACACCAATAATATAAAATTATTGTTGCTGAAATGACCAATTATTTTGGTAATTAGAGATGAGGAATTGTTATTGACGATACTAAGTGATTTTATAATTCCATATCATGTTTCTCATTGTAAGACCTCCAGCAGGTGTTTCACTGCTCATTGCATTGGTCAATACTGATGTATTTGCTTCATGTAGCTTTATTGCAGCGGCCATCTTTACAGTTTCATGAGTGTTTACAGGTGACATTACATGCTTATGATGAAATGTAGCTGTGACTTGTTGCGAATGCAGTTCAATTTTAATGACGAACAAATACTGAGCAATAGTGTTTTGTCTTGTGCTAGCTGTCTAAAACAATACAGACTAATGTAATAATCCACAACTTTTCAATATCTCATCTCTACAGAAGCAAGCTGCTGCCATGAAAGAAAAATATTTCATTGCAATTACCTCTTCCAAATCTCATAATTACAGTATGTCTGAGCATTTTTATCTTGTTATTGAGATGTACAGTACTTCTATATCAACCTCTAACCAGCTTGTTAAGCATTTTACTTGTGAACAGAAAACTGTTACACAGGAAAATGCACACAGTTAATCTTATATTGGAATAAATATAAGAAGTACTGGTTGGGTGAGCAGCGATGGGCTTGTTGCTGAAAAGACAAAGAAACACACCTTATCAACAGAAACGTTAAGAAGAAGAAGAAGAAACCAACAATTCACTACTACTGCCTTTCAGAGATTAACAACAAACCAAAATATGTTTGTTATTCATAATTTTAAGCATTACTCTCTCTGTCAACATTTTTTAAGTCACTGAACAAAATAACTCGTATATATATCTTAGTTTAGGAGCTGCTGTCAGACCAGTGAATTGCTGTGCAATACAATTGAGATCAGCACAAATGTTGTGGATTATAGCATTAAATTGACCTTTGTTGAAGTGTCAGTATGTGTTGTTGTTTCTGTCTGGCTATACTGAATTGGTTAATAAACCATTACAAATTCACTGTAATAGTGTGAACATTGGAACTGAAGGGATCCCTTCAGGGAAACCATCTCAAGTTTTACACTTACTCGTCCTGATCCAGCCCACAACCTATGGAGCTCAGAGAAATATGTCAAAACTACGGACACAACTACATCATCTCTTTATTGTAAAATCATACGAGGGAGTACATTTGAAAAGTCAAGCTAACTGAGTGAGCATACAAGGTTTAACGGTGAGACAGCCATCCTTATTTTGGTTTTCTGAGAACAACCAAACTAAATTGTGGCTGCTGTCTTGTTTGTGTCCGTTTTCAAATTATAAACTAAAGTTTCATCTTACTTCTAATCTAAGAAATGCTTTAAATATGATATGCTTAGCAAGAGGCTTTAGCCTCCTTTTGCTCCTTGTGCTCAGAGTTTTAAACTAATGTTTTGGCTGACAGATGTGCAAGGAACCAGGTAACAGCAATCAGTCCACAACCTTTGAGATTAAATACTTACTTCTTTTCGTGTATCTGGGAGTGAGCAGCAAAGGTCTCACACTCATCAATCAAGCTTCTTCCCAGAAAACAGCTCAAAATTAAGTTAATGATCAAAAACACAGCAGGAAGCCCTTGGTGTGTTGTTTCTATGAGCAAGTCTGTCATCAGTGACAATAGCCCTGTTTGGTTGCAAACACCCCCCACCCCACCCCTCATGGTATTAGAAGATCACAGTTTAATTACTAGAGGTTGTTTATGCAAAAGGAATCCTGGGAAATGTAAGAAATGACAAACTAAAGCTGAAACAGATGACAAAGGCAGAGAGGGAGAGAATGGATACAAGAAAAGATAAACATAAATGGGTAATATCGTGTGTAACATGTAAATATATGAGCTAGAAGATGTCCTGGACATTTGACAATTGTTTATATTGTAAAACTAATGTTACTTAAAGTG
This sequence comes from Seriola lalandi dorsalis, assembly GCF_002814215.2. Lineage (NCBI taxonomy): Eukaryota > Metazoa > Chordata > Actinopteri > Carangiformes > Carangidae > Seriola > Seriola lalandi. The sequence continues at coordinate 2,178,823 of NW_019525135.1, read as the reverse complement.
CATTCAGTCACTAAAGTTATAGAGAAAAAAGGAAAATTCAGACCTCACACTTCCAGCTTCTACTTGTAAAGGACTAATAAAGCTAATAAAGGATTTCAGTAGCTACATAGAGCTGGCATATTCATTTCACAAGCACATATTACCTAAGGTTTTTCAATTATTCATCACGGTTGTATTAAGCTATTATTTTACTCCACAGTGAGCACCACTGAATGAAGCAATAGATATGCAGCAGCTTGTCTCTGCTGCTCATTGCTTTATAGCAGTCTGCTGGCCTGTGGCAGTGTAGTGCATTTCAGGCATGTTTTTTCATCTTAAAGATGTATTTGAATATTAAATTATAGGAATGCATGTAGAACGAACAGAAATATAAAACAAACTTTTTCATATTCAATGCAGATCATCAGAACAGTGTTGAATCAGTGCTGCCATATGTTCACATCTCATTTCTGTCACTATAGTGCAGTGACATTTTGCAAGTGAAGGAAAACAAGCATAGGATTTCTTTTTAACAGTTGGATGCATGTTGGCTCAGAAAATACTGAAATATACCAAACATGAGTTGAAAAATTGAAACATATATATTTAATACAATGTTCTGCAAAATGGCAGCGTTTCCAAAGAACAAGAGCTAATTTATGCTACAAACAAGCCTGGATCTGCACCACTAAATAAGGCAGTTCCTGCACAGTAATCCACACTGTATATGGTTTAGGAGTTCTGGTTTGTGTCAGACCACTTGGCAGGTCAGGCATTTTTACATCAGCCTCTTACCCACCACAGTGGTGGAGAAGGGAAGTAGCATAAAGCTGTCAGATTGCTTAGCACCGGTGCTACCAAACCACACACTTAATGACTGGTGGTTAAAATTGTTTATTGCTTCTGCCCTTCTCAAAAACAAAAAAAAAATGTTGTTGCCACTGATTTTTATGCAAACACTAAGTAGATTTGTTTCATTTATTGTGAGTAATGTTAGAAAATTCAAAAAATGGCAGCAATTAATTTCCAATTTTTTTTGTTTTTTGCTCCTTGGGTAAGACCTTTAACAGCAGATGTGTGAAAACTGCAGTCCTGTTTCATCCATTCTCCTCGCAGCATGTCTAACAATTTACATATTTTGATACCTGCTATTATGAACGAATGCATTGCTTCACAGATGAAAGAATGTTATGATTTTTTTTTTTTTTTACCGTGTTCCCAACATTTGCACATATCTGCCTGAAAATTCAAAACATTTTTGTTAAGCTCCCAATCTGAATCATCTGAATATGCTGAAACCTTATCTATTAAAGATTTTGCCTCTGTCAGAAAACCTCCATGGATTACACTTCTCCCTAGAATGAGATGTCATGATCTGTTCTTGGTATCAGCCACACATTCAACATGCATTTTAATTGATCATAATATTTTTATTTAATCCTGCAATCTTTTCGTCTTTGCATATCATATTAAATGGTATTTTTCCTCGAGGTTAGCACACTGCATTCATTTCATGGAGATCTGATGATGGCGGATGCTAATTCAACCAGGATTCTGAGGTTTTGTCAGTTCTTTATTTATTTCATGCCTTGTAGCTCTTGTGTATTTTTGTGATCTCAGGAAACCGTCTTTGAGGTTTATATCTCGTCACTAAGCTTAATCTAAAACTATAACTTGTCACTGTGGACAAGTGAAAAGTTAATTGAATGTCTGTGTGAGTATGTGCAGGCAAAACCAATCCCGCCACTGGTGTTCAGAATCAAGGTAAATCTGTGATAACTGAAGTAAAACCTTTGTCACTTTAATGGACTATGGAGTCTGGAATCTGACATATTTGACTTATGTCAATGGGATGTCACTCCGATCAGTGACATGAAATCCATTACGTGTCTTTTCCCGGTGAAAGAGGTGGCTATGAAATTCTAAATGAGTTTCTTTCTCACATCAAGCACCATCTTCACAGAAATGTCACGACAAAAAGCCACTATGCAATCAAACTTTTCTCTTCATAATTATGTTTTGTGAATTTGCAACCAGGGCTCACTCTGCATTAGCATACATTGCAAATCATATCATACAGTACAACCTTCAATTTGTTTGTTAACAAGTTTTCTTCTTGCTCTTTTGCAAGTGGTTCATATTGGTTTACCCATGCAATGTAGCAGCTGTTAGACTTAATGTTTTCAGGGCCCAAACGCAGGCAACCAATCAGTCGGGGATTTACTCAAACATTAAAAGACAAAAAGCATCCTGGGTGGTGAGGCCGAGGATCAAAACTGAGGAACTAATCTAAACAGTGCAACCAGCACGTGGCAGAAAAGAATCCAAAGTCCAAAAACCACACAGGCAAAAATCAGGAGCATAAAAAGCAAAATAAGTGAATCGCAAGGAAACAATGAGGGACCGCATCCTTCAGAAGATGCAATCTACAAAGGTATGGTCTTTGTAACCGTCATAGACTCTGGCTTCCGCTGTGCCCGCCCCTTACCATCGCATCATAAAGTGACGGTTCTAGCAACTTTGACAACATGTAACCTTTTTTTTTTGCAAATACTTGAGGTGTTAAGGCCCTTAATTTTTTTAACTGTTGTACTGGTAGCTGTCCAACAGCACGCAATGAATTTTGGGATATGTTGGGCCATGAAGGATCCACCCGTCAGAGCCGACACATTTCTCAGCCTTATTTGATGGAGCATCCACTGCTGTGACACAATCATTCTTCAAATGCAGCCAGGAAATCGTAACGAGTCCAAACAGAGAGACATTAAAGGGGCGGATCACGACAACCTACACTTTAAGTAGTACAATTAATCAAATCAGAACTTCTCTAACCAATATATTCACATATTTAACTATTATATACTCACTTTAACAAACTTGATGCAGTTGAAAGTTAAACACATACAGTAAAAGATAATCACCATGCTGTGTGGAAGCGTCTCAGTTCCAACCAGTCACCAAAGTGAAGAAAGAAGTGAGCTCACCCTGACAGGTACTTTTTCTTTAAAATAAACATTTGTATTTTAATGTTGTGGATCTCAATAAACAACAGCAAATATGGGTAAATATTGACCTCATTTCAATTTTTTTTACGCTGACTGTGACTTCAGACATGTTTACAGGGAAATGTCATGTTTTGTTTTTTTTTTCCTAAAAGTCCTTTGTGAATTTGAAAAGTGTAAATACGAAGTCGGTCAACACCCGCTGAAACTCAGAGTTGTGGTGAATCATGGCCCTTTTAATCAGCTTGGTGGGGAACAACTGGGGGGTAAGGCCATTTGAGTGATACTGACTGTTGTCTGTTGTTACATAGCTGCTTTTGTTATTAGTACGACCTCTGCTGTCTCTGCCTTTACAAAGGAAAATGTCTGCTGTGAAAAAGGCCCATGGAGTCGGGGGGGGGGGCGACACACGAAGAAATGCTTTGGAGACACTTGAGTGAAGACTACAATGCTGCATGAGAGCGATACTGGGCAGCAGAGGTGAGCCAACCTGACCTCCAACTCAGATATTGTGGATGCATAAGAAAACACGGGGATTGACCCTGGGTTGCAAACTTGCAAGACCTAAGGTAGGTTTTATTTATGAGTGATAATACAAGCAGGCAGGTCTGGCATTGTCCTCTTATTCTGGCCAGTGAAAAAGTTAACCTGATAAATCTGTTTGTGCTCTCCTGCAGTTTACAGTTTCTACACACTGAAGGCGGTGTTGTCAAGAGATGTGAGTGTTGTATGAATCTCTGGACACAAGACACCTTTCTCACAACAGACATTGTGCGTTGTCAAACACAGATTTAATTAATAACACAGATAGTGGCTCCATTACATTTAGGTATTTTAGCTCCAGGGACATAGCTATGCACCTGATGTCAACAGAGCCATCATTAATGTTATTAGTTACGCCTTTGCTTTTGCTGCGACGACAAGACAAAATGCCTGCTGGAAGAAAGGCTACAAAAGGAGAATTTTAAGTGTATCTATTTATGTGGGACAAAAAAAAAAAGAGCAAGTGATGAAGAGCTTAAATTAAACTGTGTCTGTCTGCAACACATTGTTTGGAAAAAAAGGTACTTGTGGATCTGTTCATGGGTTGTAGCCCCAGGAAAAATGTTTAAGCTCAGCTGCATCTACTTGACGGTGCCCCCATGAGCACTTGATTTGAGAGTAGGAATGTAGAATAATGAGTCTTCAGTGTGAGTTAAATCTTGCGTGACGTGCCAGGAGCCTCAAACTATGGTGAGTCCAGGGGTAATTACAGAGCAACACAGTACATTTTAGCGAGGAGCACCAAAGGATGCAATTAGTGGTTGCTTGAACTGAACAGATGTTTATAAATGTAAATATTACTTAACAAGTTGTGTTTAAAGGTGGAGCCTTGAAACCTCCATATTCACCCATGCTAAACATTGTTCAATCTAGATACAAAAGACAGCATATATACATTTTGCGGATGTTACTATTCAAAATAAGGTACATCTTTTAATTACATACGGTGCAGTTCATATATTCTTGCATGATGTTATTATTCTAAAATTAAAACAGCAGGTCAATTTATAATCGTAATATTATCAACCAACAAATAGAACTGTGAACGCAACAGAGGATTTGCATCTATCTTGTTTAAACACTGTTAAAATTAATCCTCTGCCTAATCGTCTGTGGGTTTTCCGCTGTCGCTGCCACAGTATTCATCATTCGTTTGCCAACATGAATTATCCGCCGTACAAGGATAGTTAAAACAGATTCCATCTATAATCTAACCATAAATTTATTATAGTGTATGAATAAGCACTGGCTTGACACAAACTTTGAAATAATATTTATTAAAATGAATCAGTAAGAGGCAGAGTTCCACATACAGAGTTCCTGTATAATTTACAATAGTGTGGTAACACCCTGGTCATGTCACCGGTCTACCACAGGGCTAAACTGTAAGGCAGGCGGAATACAAATGTCCAGACTGTGCTGCATTTACAGACTCATCAGCCCTCTGCTGATGTAACAGCAGAGGGCTACAAGTTCATACTTGCTGATTGATTTTGATTCCCTAGGCCGTCTGACATACGTGTATGGACTGCGTACATCCCCATTCCTTGAAAACCCTTATATGTAAGGTTTCAGTTGTATACCCTGATGTGCATTATATTTTTATAATGGGACAATATGTCTGAAAACAACCATAATGGGCAAGAGATGTTAATCTATGAATGCAAATATTATGTTTATATTTATGTGGCTTTTCAAAGTAATAGCAGTCCATTAAAGTTGAAATGTTATGCAAGCATCATGCAGGCGCAACAGTGGGTGGTAAATAGTGGTATTTCTCTGAAAAATTAAACTTGAAATCTCATAGCAGTATCACATAAAATTCATGTTCATTAAGGACTCTTAAGGACATTTCTGTTTCAGTGATTAGATTTGTGACTGCTACACAAGACCACCAGTACTCTCCTTCCCCCTGTATATGTAACAGGGATCCGGGCCATCCCTTCCCAGTGAGGAGAATGACACTGATGTTGAGAATGATAAAAAAAATTGTCTCTTCCATGCATGGTGCACATTTACAACTAGCCGAAAATACTGATCTTTTAACAGATCAAATCTCAGTCGGAAAGATGCCTACTCTTTAAACAGGAGTGCAGCAACTTTTCTGTGTGATGCGCTTGTGATGATTGAGCAATGTTGAAAACATAATGCGTAATACATCCACACTCATCACACACACTGCAACATATGAATATGATGATATCTGCATTCATTTATAATACAGCTTTTTCAGAATTTTACCAATATGGTGTTTATCTGTGGGTTTTTTTCAGCGGAAATTGTTTGAATCCTTGAATGGGAATCTGTGTTTTGTGATTTTATATCAGGTTTAAAATAGGTGTGACAGTCATGCACAAACACAAGCACAGCAATGATATGCATGACTAACAACAATCACTTCAATCATACAAGATATATTAAGAGCTTTTATAAAAATTAAATCCATAGTGGTGCTTTTTACAGTGCCATATACCCAGTCAGTCCAACATTATTCAGAATGCAGGAGAATATTTTAACTATGCTGTCATTAGGGTTTATCAATACGAGTATTAACATTTCCAACAATGACTGTCAGAACATACCCAAATGATTCTGCAACATTATCAAAAGAGTGTATCAAAATGTTTTGATGGTCTGTATATAGAGGAGAACCAGCTTGTTTTTAATAAGAGTCAGAGCAGCTTCTACTCTTATTATAATTCCGATTTTATGATTGAGGTTAGGGTCTAACCTCTTCAACCTGTCTGGGCTGTCGCCAAAGTAGAGGCAAACTCTTTTGGTAACCTTGTTAACCTTATCAGTCTCGCCTGCCTGGGCAGACAGAGCTATTCTCTCATTCCGTCATGTTCATTATTAGCAGGGCTCGTGGTGTAGAATGTGCTTGACACAGCCGGTGAAGGTCGGAGAGGTGGTGGACAATGTGGCAGGGCCCAGGGGTAAGCTGGGGAAAGATGAGGAGTTAAGGGGATGTGGTGAGTTGTTGGATGAGGTGTCGGGCTGGGTGAGTTTTTTTTTTGTTTTTGTTTTTTTAATTAATTGTGGAAGGAATCAAGCTGGTGGTTAATTTAACGCCAGCTTTCGTTTCCTCTGTGAATCCTAAAGGTGTGGACGGAGGGGAATAGGAGTAATAAAACAGATCCACAAGCTGATTATCAATGAACTGAGGTTCTATTGTTTGCCTTCTTGGTGCAGAGACTGCTCTGTGAAATGTGTATGAGAGCACTGACTCGTGTATATGAGTGGATGGATGTCGTTATACCAGTACATACCAGTGGCCTGCTGTCAGGGCAATGGATGCAAGCAGTGCTTTCCCAGTTAAATCTAAAAATTGACATTAATTAGGAGATACTGAAGTGATGCAATTTACCGCCCACTTGTGTTGGCAGCAGGGTATTATCTCTGCAAGCTACCTTGAACATCAAACAATAGGTACAACGGCCTGTCATTTTTTTTGTGGGCGTGACTGTGTCTCGTAGACAAAGGCTAGAGCTTGTCATGTGGAGTGGACGCATTGCACATTGAGGATAATCCTCAGATCGTCGACTGGTGATTAGCTGTGGCCAAACTGTGCTTGTCAAGCTGTCCTTGAATCAGTTTCTACCGTTCTGAGTTAAGATGGGTTATGATATTTGAAGCATTATACGCATGTGTAGACGTGTGTGGAAACTAAACCTGCACATTAAACCTTAGAAGGCGGCAGTAGCTAGTAAATGAGGAAACTGCACTGAATTATCATCTCTGTGCACTATCTACAGTAAAGTTTGAAAAGTTTGAGACAGATTATTGTTACACAAGTAGAGCAGCTCCTTTCAGGAATAGCTCAGTACGTAGGTTGTGTGCATGAGAGAGAGCGGTGCAGTGAGCAGTAAAGCTGTGAGCGTACAGCACAAAGTATGAACACTTCAGGCTGTTTGTCAGTAAATAAAAGCTACGACTCCTCAGGGACCAAGTTCCCATGTCTCCCCTGAGCTTCCCAACTACAGTCCAGACAATGAGCCAGGTAAGGAACACTGAGGCAGATAAATGCAGGATTTTGCATTGTCATTGGAGTGTGTCATTGTCAGTTAGTGGTAAATATGTTGAAGATTACCATAAAAAGTGATATTTTTCCTCCATGCTGCACATTTGATATGTTTTAATGTCAGTTTAGAAACAATCCTAAAACTTCTTCAGCCAGGAAGGTGAAAGGTGAAGATGGACTTACAAGTCTAGGATAATTACATTTTAGCATGTTTTGGACAAGTCAGCACAGACAGACAGAGACATTTTTGTGTTACAGCAGCTGGGTAGATATTCATAATAGAAAATAAATAATAATAATACTAATAATAAATTAAATAATAATAGCTTAGCATACCAAGTGGGGAAAATAAACAAAACTCCAGTATAAACAATAAATCGTGCTTTGTACTTGATGGCGCCAAAAAAAAGAAACTGAAAAAATCCCATTGAGTTTCAAGTGACGTTTTGGTCAAGCGCTATGAAGCCTCTCAAAGTCTGTTGCAAACCTTCCTCTAATGCTTGTTCTACAAGATCCCCATCACAAATATTTTTTTCTGTGAGAGGGCTCGTACTGCAAAACCAAAGGAAAGGGAGGTTTCAAGCGTACTCTCGAGCCAATCACTATGTTGGTACTCAAGAACAAAGCCTCTTGTAGAAATTAAGGAAATGTTGTAGTGTGGTATGGGACCTTTTGACATGATTCCCAGGTTGCTAAAATGTTGCTGGCATGGCTTGTTTAAAGCTTAATGCTTCTATCCACAGTTACAGTTCAGCGGTCTTGCAGGAATAATTGTCACTGCTGACATGGAAACAGAAGCCGCATCTGTATTTGACATTAAACTGCCCAGCGCTTCTGCACTTAGTGGGGAGTTGGATGGGTGACTGCATTCACTTTATTTATATGTTCTACATCGTTCCCATCTGTCCATTTTATCTCAGATGTTTCCTCCACTGTTTTAAGTTCATCCACAGAAGCATTTAAATAGTAGAGCTGCTGACATGGTATACATGCTATGTGTTTGCAGTGCTTTGGAGTTTGACAATCTATTTTTTCGCTCAGTTCCACTTTAGTGCAAAGCCACACTCAGATTCAGACTCAATATCTCAATAATGACATTAACTGAAATTTCTGGCTCATTACTCCTTTTAATCTTTTTTTGTCTTGGTAAGATTAAATTGCTGAGTCAACATCTACAGTGTATTCCAATTGTCTGCTTTTCAATCACAGGTTTATGTAAAGAAAAAAATACTATATAATATGCTCTAGTGCATAATTTCATTTAAACTACATTATGGAGCTCATAAAGTAGATTCAGGCGGGAATTTGAGGTCAGGAAGCAGACACACAAATATTAAGTGGCTGCTGAGCACCCCACTGAGCATCTAGCAACTTTAATACAGTATTATTCTCTGTATGATATGCATAATATTTTTCTCAGCAGTTGGTGAAGACCCAGCCACAGCTAAAGAAAGAGTGAAGATTAGATTTACATTCATCAGGCGGTGGTCTGCTGGATTTATACTGTAAGGAGGGAACTGTTCGCTAACATAATAAACTCGTGACAGTTTGAAATATCAGCTTTGTTTTAAGGTTTGCTGCCTCCTAGTGGTCATTGAACCCATGAATGCAGGTTCCAAACACACTATTACAATATTATCAAAGGATATGCTTTTTTTTTTCAATACTTTGTTTATTAGCATTTGTTCATTTCAAATTAACAGAGTAAAAAGAACAAACATACATAAAGACCCTCCCTTGTGCATAGATAGTACTGAACGCTGGGTACTTTATTCTCATTAGCAGGGTTTACCTTTGCCCTGCCTGATATGAAATGGATTTCTGAAGAGAAAAGAAAGCTGCTTTGAACTGAGGCTTTGTGCTAAGGCCAGTTGTTTTCTGGCATAATAAACTATGCCAATAGCCTTTCTGAGTTGCAAACTTTATGCATTTTTCATGAAACTGGTTGTCGTTGGTTTGGTGGCCTTGCAATCAATTCAAAGAAGTGTCAGCTCTAGCATGCCACTCTGTCAGCTTATGTTCCTGGAACCAAAGGGAATAGGAAGTCTGTCAGCTCTGCATTACTATGCAGGAAGGTTTCCAAATATGGACTACTGTTCCTCCCTGGGTGCTGCCTTTAATGTGTGATTGTCAAGTTCATTCATTAGCTAGTTAGACATGTAATAATGCAGACTTGCCTATAGCGTTAGTAATACAAGTGTTGGCAGTACAAGGACAGGAGGAGAAGCCTTTCTGTACACAGTGACTGTAATATTTCATATAGAAAATGCAATTCTATTATCACATCAAAGGATATTTATCAGCAGTGCACAGGACTAAATGGGCAGTATCAAATCACTGACATCACTGGTAATGGTTACTCTTCTGGTTCTGCTTGGCTGCGGACGTGAAGGATTTTCAGAGAACGGCACAGCTTTGCTCAGCTCCTCTGACTGGAACATGTAGTATATGGATGTGAAATTCTGCTACATGCACAATAGTGCAGAATGGCAGCAACCACAAATGTGTGCCTGTTCTTTGATGATGCTGACAGCATTTACATGGTCACCCTGGTTTAACATGTAAATAAAATCAACACTAAAATAAAATAATTTTTACATGCTTTTCTGATAAGGTGGATAACGTTCATATTCACCGACAGCGAGTGTTCAGGATATTAGGCATCCTGTCCTCCTCCATCAGACTTTGTTTGTCCACTGAAGGATGAAAGAGCTCCTTGGATTTTCATCCTGCTGTTTGTCCCCAGCTTAAAATAAAGATGAGACAGGACAAGTTAGTTCAACAACAATAAGCAACACCGTCAAAAAACCCTTTTCTCGATAAGATTAACCTGTGGTTTGTGTTATAAAACATCTAGCACATCCCAAAAACCTCTTGTCAGAGAGGTTTATCATGAAATCTACATTTCTGGAAAAGGTAACAGATAAATTATAAATACAATATATACTAAGACATTCAGGTGCTGCATGAGGCAACACTTTTTCATTAATTATTTAAAAAAGTTACATTGTGACTTTTGTGATATAATGATTTTATGTTACTGCCCTCAAAATTGTTTGCAGCATCCTCCACCTCACGATCAGAATCATTTGCTTGTCCTGTGAACGTTCAGTGTTGCCAGGCTGCATTAGTGGTCAATGTACTTTTCATTTTCTTAGTCACATTAAACTTCAGTCTCTCCACCTGAGAAGACTAATACTTGACTGCTGTTTTGTATTGGAAATCAGAGAGGACAAGAATGAAGTCAGAGGAAAATGAAGTTAAGATATTTTTGGAACATAATTCTTCACCATGGCCACCTTCAAGTCATCATTTCAGTTTTTATTGATATGGCCCCAAACCACAAATCTACAAGAGCACATACTTAGATACCATCTACTGCAGCTTGTTTTCTTCCACATTCATGATATCCACCGATGCCAGGGGTATAAGGTCTGTGGGTGACTTGGTGAAAGATGGCATTGTGATGTCTGTTGATTAGAGAGAAATGCAATCTTCCTCAGAATACTAACATTATTAAGTTGCATCGCAATGGTTCTTCTCTCTGGGCTGTGGAGGGGTGCAACTGTTCTGGGCCACATGACTGTATTTGTCATACAAGCTGGGTGCTCTGTCTCACTCCCTCGTGGAAGGCTGGTGCCGTTCAGGGTTTGGTTTGTGTTTAGTTAAGGCCTGACATTACAGGAAGTTTAGGTTAGCACCATTTTTCCTCGCACCCAACACCCACACTTCACTACTGATTGACCTACTTTGTTCTGCTCATGTGGAGTTATCCTTAATACATTTCTTGTTGACTTATGTTTCACATCAGGTCTCTTTGAAAAGTTGACTTTGGAAAGACTATCCTGGATGAGTTTGGCCAACCCCTTCAGGTTGTTTATCTACAAGAGGGAGCTGCTATTTAAGGTTATACACAAGCTTCAGATTACTCCAGTGAAACAATAAAAGGATTTTTTTTTTTGACTTGTGTGGAGAATGTTTCCTGTGTTGAGGTTAAGTTGGAAAAGAAGGCACATATATTATTTTTGTCATGTTCCTTCATTCTTAATTGTTTGACCCTTGGAAATCAATAAAAACAATTCTGAAAAAGTGTGTGTTTTCGAGTGAGCTATTCTTACGTGTACTTCTGAAACTGCACCCAGAGATTGTGTTTTCACTCTTGCCCTTTATATGACACCCAAAGAAACTTTTAATCCTGATTGTCGGCAAAATGTGCATTATTTTCAGATAAACTGTTCTTAGATAAATACCGTTAGCAGCCAAGTGTCTCATGGCATGAAGATACTGACATGTTAAAGCTCCTTGTTGCCCCTTAAGAATCTCGGTAAGTTCCTGTTCTGTTCAAAAACAACAGGAAAGTATCAGTGGAAAACACACAACCCCAAACTCTGAGACTTCTACATAGAATTTTAATTTTCTGTTTCTGTTGATTTTCTGTTTACTCGATTTCCCTCAGCATCCAATTTGAAGAGCCTGGACTATGCTCCAAGGGCAATGATTTTATTTTGGAATCTATTCACTGTGTTCAAAGCTGCACATTTGTTTTGATTTATGCAGCTTTATCTCTCCCTTTTTGAAAATTCAATTAATGTTGTCACAGTGAAATCTGTGTGCCACATATTTATGACAGAAAAATAAGAATTATATTCAATTGAGAGAAACGTGGCTTAAATGTTTGGCAGTTTACCATTATAACCCTTTATCTTAAGTTAATGCAGTTCTGAAAGCATGTATGTAATTCCCACATGAAAACGGCTACCTAGATTTATTTTCTCTGAAAACACACAGTCAAGTGTTATGTCCTTTTTTATTGCAGTGCAAGATAGTTCCTGATCAACAGTGACAAATAAAGCACAGGATCTTTGTCTGATTTCTCACATTTGGAGCAGCGTATGGAACGACAGAAACATTAATCACAACAGTTTTTCTAAGTGATTACAATCAGTATGATAAATAGACCTCTGAGTAGAAGGCATTGATTTTTTACATAGATGTCCTCAGAGGCAGGGGAGAAGTTATGTCAGGGGTAAGTTTGCCAACTCTGTATAGAAGATGAACCGAGGGGAAAAATCGTCTCTGTTATTTTGGAAGTTTTCCACTTACTGTATTTTTAGTGAGGGTGCACACATCCTTCAACAATGGTGCTTTTTGCTTTCACTTCAAATCTAACTTTGTCAAGCTTGAGTGATTCAAACACAAATGTTATTGTTAAAAGACACACAACTCATCATGTGCCAAACCTTCTCCCCTGGAGCTGCCTCGACTGTTTTGGCCTGTTCCCCAAAGCCCTCGAGAAAAAGTTATGGATAGAGATCCTGACAGCCAAATGTCTCACAGAGCAAATTTAACTACAGTTTAAAATTGTGAAAGGACAATATACATAAATGTGTATAGGTGGTTCTTTGCCAGAAACATATATTCATATCTAAATGTTACCATATATACAGCCGCAGTCTTCCTTCCTCCATTGTGGCAGTTGGAGATTAAAGGAAGAGTTACACGTTTTCAGAAATGCTCTTATTTTCCTTTTTACCCAGAGTAGATGAGATGATTGACACCAAGGGAAAAAGCAGACAGAACAGGAAAAAGGCATGAGCGTGTGGGAGCTAGTGCAGCTAGTGGCCTATAGCGTCCCACACAAGTCGAATATTGCAACTGGCTATTGTTTGCCAAAAAAAATATTTACAGCACCGAACTCCCCTTAAAAACACAAATTGTTGTTTTAAAATATTTATTTGTGAATGGATTAAACAAAGAAGCAGTATATATATATATATAGATATTTATTTTTTATTTTTTTACTGTGGACAGTTCTCTTGTTTCCCTGTGTTTTCAGTCTTTATGCTGTGATAAGATAATCACATCCCAGCTCTAGCGCCACACTTAACACCCTGACAAGAGAGTTGGTATTGTTCATTTCATCTAACTTGCATCATGAATGCAAAATAGCGCATTTCCCAAAAATAGCGCATTGAAACGATGCCTTTAAGTACATTACACCTAAAGTACTACAGCTGTTGTAGACTGTAGCAAGGTTTTATTTATTTGTCCCAACTCACCACTTATAGCATTTAAACCATGTCCAGCAACAAGCCTGCTTCACTGACATCTGGCTCACCACTGTCCATAATCCCATCTCTCAGTGTTCACAGCACTGAAGCAGATATGAGTATTAGTATGAAAACAGCTTGTCAGATGCCAGTGTGAGGAAAATAGCAAACAAATGAAGGCCTCAGTACAACAGATGGGGTTATTTATTAAAGCTGGTGATATATTTCTGCTTTGGAATCAAGTGACATTTGAAGCCGGAAATCTAAATTTCTCACGCTCCAAATGTCCTGGCGCTGCTTGAAATAAGCCTGTGTAAACGGTAGCTGTGTGACTTTTGGGTGGTAATTTTGATGTAACAGGAGAAATACAAACAATCAATCTTTACTCAGTCTTCTCATATTCCCCCACTGATAGAATCCAACTCTGGCAGATTGGAAATTGTTGATGGGAAAGCTGAAGTTGATGGATCCAGCAAATCTATAGCAATCAATGTCAGTTCTCTGTCCAAGGTTGCTGCCGGATCCCTTTGCAAGACACTGAGCCTCTTACATAACCTGTCCTCTCTGAAACCTTTTAACAGTTGAGGTCATCTAAAATGGAAAGTCTCATGCCTTTATAAGTGAAACAGACAAAAATGAAAATAATAAAAGCTCAAACTCATTATGTCAACATGTGTTTCAGTACACACAATATAATTTATAGTTCACATGCAAATTATTGCATACATCAAATAGGAAACAACATTGTAGCTTAATTAAGCAGATATTTACCATCTTCCAACACTACATGTATACTTCTTGGCATTGAGTTGCCTTTAAGTTAAGCACTATGACACTCAAGAGTCAACATACTGTATATGAAAATGTGCTGGAAGTAGCTTCAAAGCTGCTTGAATCAATATTTTTACAGTAACAATGGGTCAGAGAATTATTCATTATTTAATAGGCAATTAATTAGGGATGCTAACACATTCACCATCAAGAATATAAGGTGGTTATGTCAGGGGTTGTTTTTCCAGCTTGTTGTGATTCAGCAGGATTAAGCTAATTATTATTACTACAGTACATTACATTTAGACATGTATGTCTAAAAATAGCCCAAAATAATGAATAATTAATCATTTCTTTGGTGTCTCATCTGTATTATTTATGCTGCTTAAGTCAACAATTCTTTTTCAAGATGACAAATGAAATTGGTTTAAGATTAGATTGCATGTCATATTGCCAAAAGTGTGATTAGCACACCCGTCGCTATGGGCGGGCCATAGGGGGCCTGGCCCGCCCCCAAAAATGCTTGTGCACCCCCACTTGAGGCACAGATCTCTTAAAGAGATTACTTTAATTCTTATCTTATATTATCATAGTAGCCAATTTTGTGTTGAGAAATACTAATGTTGTATTATTTATCATTAAAACATTAAAAATATAAAGAAACAATGGTGTGATTTTGTTTGATTGATGGGAATGTACACTGCAACAGCCTATCACGGCCTTACTGAAAAGAAAGTTACGCTATGTACGTGACGTAGCCTGCGTCAATGTAGCCGCTCAACAGTAACCGCGCATTTTTGAAAGTGAAGCTGGATGAGTTTTCACCGGCTTACTATTACATTTCTAGTTCATCATGGATATTCGTAAGTGGTTGAAAAGCCCACCAACAGTCTCCTCTGCCAAATCGGATACGACACCGACGCCTCCTGATGTCGTTGGAGAAGGAGACCGTGGACGACAGTCTGAGCCCGTTGCTAGATGCTCCGTGGAGCCCGACCCTGGGCCTGGCAGGACCTGCAGCGGCCACGGAGCGGAGGCTACCAGCAGGTCAAGTGCAACCGCGACTGGGGCACAACTGCCTGTTGGATCAGTGGGTGTGAGTGACCTCGGCACGGACAAACCCAAACAGGTTGTGTTGAAGAAATATCCAGGCAAAATGTTTGGTTCAAAAAAACGATCATTTTCCTCTAGCTGGTATTTGAACAGGGACTGGCTTGTGTACTCGGTGGAAAAGGACGCTGCATTTTGTTATGCCTGCAGGAAATTCAAATCTGTATCATCGGACGCGACCTTCTCCATTAAGGGATTTAATGATTGGAAACATGCAATTGAAACAGGCAAGGACTTAAATAAGCATGCAGCTTCAAAAGAACATTTAGCCTGTGAAGCAATGTGGAGAGATTCAGAAACACGTAGAGAGACAGGGAACGAGATTTCCACTCTCTTAAATTCAGAACAACTGGCTCCCAACAGATTCTACATGTCAGCCGTAATAGATATGCTGGAGGTTTTAGTGGTGAATCAATTGCCGCTACGTGGAGATAATGCTGGTTTTAGATAGGTTTAAAGTCTCTGTGCGTGTGTATGTGCGTGCGTGTGTCTGTGTCTAATGGCAATGCATATCCCTCTGTTGACTACTTTAAAATGCAATGTTTGAGAGATGCTTCTGGTGTTACATCTAATATGTTATATAGTTCAGTGTTTTATGGATATTCATAACGTTGCTTCTATGTAATGCATTGCTTTAAACTATGAGGACTGATGTTGTCGGCTATACCTGGTCATATTGCTGTTGGTTATGTTTAACGTGATGATTACATGATGCGCGAATACAGTATAGGATTATTAAAAATATACGTACTGTAGGTTAATAATAATTGTGCCCTCCCATGCATTTCTTATGCCCCCCTTAAGACTGATGTCTGGCGACGGGTCTGGTGATTAGTCACACTTGAGTAAAGAAAGAATCCACCCTGGGATAATGTAAGTGCACAACTCAAAAACGTCTGACCAAACGGAACGGTTTGGTCAGACTTCCTCTTCTCATGGCACCCAGCGCCACCTATAGGAAAGGAAAATAATAGCAGGAAGTCAAACCTTCAGGGGCAAACATGTCAAGTTGCCTTTCACAGCCAGAAAAGCCCTGGCTGGTAGCTGAAATTTGAACCCCTGAACCACCTGCAGGCAATCATTTTTATAGCTGCTTTTTATACCTTTCTGTCGTACCACTCAAACATTTCAGGTATGTATAATGCTTAAAGTATATAAAACACTCAAACATACTTAAAGATCCTATATCTATTTCCCACGTAGGCTATAAACAGAACCTCTCACATCCTCACTTTATGCTCTCAGGAACAAACGGGTTAGGGATATATTACCTTCGATCCATTGTTTAGATTAATAAACTGAAGAGCTCTCTTGAGACAAAGACTACTTTAAACACTGTGTATATACTGGAATGGCTTTACATTGTCTCATTTGGTTCAAACACATCATATAAATCTTGCACAGGGGCTTGACAGATTTGTATTAAATGGATATATAGCCTTAAGGAGGAAAGTGCTTTAATTTTATACTCCAACTAAATCAATAAGTCATTAGGGGTTTGTTACAAGTCACTTATAAAGCAGTTCTGTACTAATGCATAGATCTTGAAGGGGTACTTTCGTTTTGCACGTCCATAAGATACACAAAGAATATTCAAAATCAGTATTCAGTCAAGATATCCTGACTCTTAGCCAATAGCATGGTCCTGTCCTACCCTAAATTTACTTTAGTCCAACCATGGCGTGAGCGTAAAAGTTAATTAAACAAGACAAAAAAATAATGAAGGATCACTTAGGTTACGTAGTTAGGTTTTCCCAGAACTTTCAACTGTATCACATGGTATTTGTCTATGGATGGAGTTTGAAGATTGTAAGAGGCAATTGAAGGCCCTGGAAAAAGCTAGTGACTGAACCTTGAGGCTTTTGGCTTCACAGATCTTCACAGATTCCAAGGTCATCCTTGATGACATCATACATCTGAGTCCAAAAATGTGATTGTCCAGAGGTGAAGGCTGCTAACCCCATTTGTTTGATTCCTTATATATCTTCCTTCTCCAGTGTATAGCAGACTATTAACTTGCCTTTGAGTGTGGCAATTTGGAACAGGTATGAAAACTTTTGCCTTTGGTCTAGTGTTAAATAGTTTGTTTCAAGCATGTTATGTCATAGATGACAAAGCTCCCCCTGATATGTAAAGTTATATTTATGTGAAAAATCAGTGGAGTGCTCAAAATTACATAGACAAAAATGGTACTATATATAATATGAATAATGTGTAACACATTAGGATACCCCTCAGAATAGACAACAAAGCTTTTGGTATAATAATGTACCATACCAATAAGTGACCAGTGTCAGAGACTGCCATGCTGTAATAGGTCAGGCACTCTATCTTTGCATGTTACTGTCTACTGATTGAAGTATATCCCTCAGGTGTGGAGCATCATAGCACTCAGTCCACTTATGAAGATAATAATGGTGACCTCACTCCCCCTAGGCCTCCTTCAAGAACAAATGCTGGGCTGGTTTAGCCTGTGGCAAAGGTAAAACTGTTCATGCATATCTTATCATTCAACAGCCACATAATGTCCTTCAACAGGTCCATATATTTCAGTCATGATTTGCAGAATGTTTACCTTTACTGTAAAAAGAAAGTGATGTTAAGAGCTATAGCTACACCCATAAGCTTTCACTTATCTCTAGTCATTGTGGCCATGGTCTGGTAGATCTGGTTCCATGCACCTGTTATGTTAAATGATTTTATTTATATGATGATAAATTTGCATTGTAAATAAATAAAAAATTCTAAGCTGCTTATTTAAAATAGCACTTTATATAGAAGAGGTGATGGAAGTCAGTAAATATTCTTATGCAGTGTGAATAGGGCTCTTTGATGTCATATTAGCCTAAATATTTGCATTCAGTTGGCAGTTTATTAGATGCACCTCACTAAAACTAATGCAGTCTAGTATGCCTGCAACAAAACCTCAGCAAATACCATAAGTTAAATCAAGACTTCTCTAAAATAGTCTCAACACAAACTATACATGAATAAGGATTTATTGCAGGAGGACTGTATAATAAACCTTAACCAGCATCCCCCATCATTATACCAAGAAACTAAAGATGGCACAGAACAGTGACAGATGTGTTCAGTTTAGAGCCATGCATCTCACATAATATATTAATATAGACCATAATATACATATACATACATACATAATATGGCCACAGAGTAGTGTCTTTGAAGAGCAAAAATACTTAATACTAAAACACTTGATACTTGAAGGACAAAACTGGAACATAATGGGTACTGAGACTTAAAAATTGCAGCGGACCTGCTGAATCACCAGAAGCAATGACATTTTGATTTAAATTTATAATGTTGCTCACTTGTGTTGAGAATGAAAAACAGAGAAAGATTTTCACTCTTGACCTTTGAAACAGCAGAGGATAAAAAAGTCTAATCTCATGGTCCATATAAATGCTGCTCTGGAGCTTCTGATTATGACACATGATCTTCATCAACAGTTTTTTTTCTTTCTTTCTTTTATGCATTCTTGATCTGCTGAGTTCAAGCTCAACCATGAAGTTCATTTTTTTTTTGCCTTTATTCATCAATTTCAAGATGGATAAGCACTTGGATGATATGTGTACATACATACATATATATATATGCCGTGCATGTTGTGTGTGTACATTTATTGTGTCTATTAATTCACCCTTTTAAATCAAATTTCAGATTTCCATTTAAGTTAATTTTTGTCTTTTGCTGGACTTCTGTTGTATGATTGTCTGACTTGGATAAAAAGTCAGCATTCTCAAATCACAAATGGTGAATCATTTGTAGTTTACAATGAGGCAGTAATTAAGCTTGTTTTTATATTCTTTCCACAAACCATTAACCCATATGGAAAATAAAATTAGTCCCAAGCAGAACTTTGTCCAGATCTCAAAGGTCAATTTCCGAAGACAGTGCATTTCAAAATTGTTAACAAGACAGTTCACAGTTCAAAAGACTGAAAACACCAAAATCACCTGATACTTTAGTTTTAATAGCAGTCGTTGCAGAAAAGAAAAGAAAAGAAAAGAAAGTATTAAGTGCTGCTGCTTTTAATAGATTGGAAAATGTAGCTAAAATACTTAATACAACGCCAAATAAATAAACTATCGTGCAGAAGAATTATTTGATGGACTATAATCCAGTCTCTTAACTAAAAAAAAGATATTTTCAGTTAATAACACAGCATTTAGTAAAATCTGTCACTGCACTCACTTGTTCTCTATTTCATCTTCTCAATATACGATCTGTTGTCACTTCCGGTTTGGGAGCCAATAGGCATATAAGCAGAAAATCACGTGTTGGGCTCTCCTGTTCTTCGACTTTCAAAGCGTCGGACCTGAACATAGGGTGAGTTATCAAAATAATGATCTTTTTTAGTCGGTACTTAACTTTTCTGCCTATGTAGCGAATATGTGCCAGTTCCGCAGTGTTTATCACGTTACAACGACGAGCTACAACCTGTCAAAACACTGTGCTAACTCAGCCTACTGTTGTTGTTTCCCCATAATTGAGCAACTCGGCATTGCGTGCATGGGGCTAACCCCACAGGCTATCCCCACATATTCCCCACAGGCTAAACACAATTTTCATGCTATTTTATCCAGTCACTGGCCTTTGTAGAACAATGATATTCTAAGTCTGGGTTAATGCATGACAAAAACAGGGTACCTGAAGGTGTTAAAAAGTCTTCAAAAGCAATGAAATCAGTTCACAGAGTTCAGGCATTAGGGTGTATTAAAAAGTTCTTCATTTCATTTATAAAAGTCTTAAATATTTTCTCTTGCCTGCCATAGTGAATAATGTTTCTGTCTGTGCTGTTGGGAGACATTGTACCCCTATAAACTAAAAGTTGGGTTGTTTTGGTAGTCACTTTTTGCAGTGTGTCAGTCCCCATCAGTCACTGCCACTGCTTGTAGCTAGAGGAGCTAAGAAAATCATCATTTCAATTTGGACAAATGTCAATGTTAGCAGTAACTTCATAAATAAATAAGTTGTTACCTGAATATTATGACCTTCATGAAGGTAGAATTTGGTGCAGAACTGCTTGCACTGGTTTCACCTATGTGTAACTCTTTAGTAGTAACTTTAGAAGATTTGTGTAACTCAGACTGCTGAAGCCCCATATTCACTTTGATTGGAAGCATGTTGGGAAGCAAGTAAACCCTGTTAAATAGTTCATGTGGGCACCTTGGCAGAAGGTGGCTTGCAGTCACAGATCAGGCTCTTATCAGCAATATATTTGCATATATACCTGTAAGTATATTTACTTGCATGAGATGAAATGAGGTGAGAGTCCACTGGGCTGCAGGCAGGTGGGGACAGTGTTGTTAGAGAGAGTCAGTTAAATAGAAGAATCCTCTTGCTCTGGAAAAACAGAGGAGTTTTTTGACATCAGAGCAGAGAATCTTTTTCCCCATGTTCTCAGAGTCCTTTAAATGCCATTTGGCAAGCAGGCTGTCTTTTACTCAGAGTGGATTCTGTCTAGCCGCTCTACCGTAAAGGCCTGATTGATGGACTGCTGCTGAGATGGTTGTTCTTCTGGCAGGTTCCTCCATCTCTGCGAGGGAGTTCTGAAGCTCTGTTAGAGTGACTGCTCATTTCTTGGTCACCTCCCAGACCCATCTTGTCTGGTTACTCAGTTTGGCTGGATAGCCAACTCTAGGAAGACTCTCTTCCATTTCAATATTTCTGAAGCTCTGCTCCTGGAAACACTCAGCTTCAGAAATGGTTTTACATTCTTGCCCCGATCTATACCTCGCCACAAAACTTCAACACGGAGGTCTACAGAGAATTCCTGCATGAATTACACACACAGACGTGTGCTGTTCTAAACTATGTCAAGTCAGCTCAGTTTGGGGCTGGCTGGTTGCGAGGAGTTTTGTGTGATTTAACGTTTATTATGGCAAAGTATTACAGAATATTAGAATAATACATTGATTAGTCTATCCTTGAAGATAAAAGATAAAACGAGTGGTAAAACACATTTCCCCACAGGGCCTTTTACTGTAGGTTACATGTCAATGTGAGTGATATTGTAATAAAATGAACATGAATATTTATAGCCTTAGACTTTCACTCAACCTTGTGTCTGTCAGTTATTATTAACTACACAGTCATTATGGACAATTGCCTTATGAATTCAGATTCATAAGATCTGGTACTATGTAATCAGCATTAGAGGTCTCATAATACATACTAATCAATGGGTGGTCACTTATGATTTTTCTGTAAAGCTGTATGGCGTTGATTGCAGCAGCCTGCTGTCAAACCATATTGTGTCTCTGCTCAGAAATGTCAGTTGTTACTTCTTGGCTTAACAGAGATCGTTCTTGGATTGAGTTCATCTTTGTGGATTTTCTTTTCTTATGGCAATAAAGTTTGACATTCAGAGGGTGGTGCTGTTCTCTTTTTATCTCTAACCACAGTGCCTTTGGGTGCTCATTCACATACAGTGCTGTAATATGTGATATGTGTAATATGTCATGAACTGGGTATATGTTTTAGCCCTGATATCTTATTTCCTGCTAAACATTACAACAGCCAATCCGAATTTTTAAAAATAGAATCTCATTTATTTTAATCAGTGAATTGTTTGTGAAGGTTTATTTAAACATAATGAAATAATAAATGTTCACCACATTTGCAAAGATCTTTTTCATTCTTAAGATGGAGCTTTTATCACCAAATCAATCTGTTGTTATTGTTCATGTTTTGATCAGAGCAGCAGTGGAGGGAGCACTATGGGCCGCCTGGACGGGAAAGTGATTGTGTTGTCAGCCGCTGCGCAGGGCATTGGACGTGCTGCAGCAATAGTAATGAGCTTTGATAAGTACTTCACACTGATATCTTTCATACCAAATCACAGAGGAAAATTCTTTATTTAAAAGCTGTTGTTTGCAGACTCAATGCAGTGTATATATTTACTTCATTACATACAGTAGTTCAATCAGTTCATGTGTATGCAAATGAAAGATTATAATGTTGCCGACATTCCATAATATCTTATATCTTCTGTACCAGCTATAGAGAAGCAAACATTTATTCTTGCAAATTACAAATCCACAAAGAAATATACAAACTCTTATTTTTTAAAAAAAAAGAAAGGGAAAAAAAGAAAAAAAAAAAAGAATCATAACATTGGTTTATAGAAACAACCGTTTTCACCTTGCATTAAGATTATAGATTTTTCATTGTGTATGTTTCCAATATGCCATCACTCCACATGTTTGTGCTGTAAATAATTGTGCTGTATTAGTGATTCTTGAGATGCAAACACAGGTTCAAGACAATAATCGTGCACAATTCTCTGCTGATGTTTTTGGCAAAGAGACAGTGGACAAAACACTTGAAACACACATGACACATACTTGTCAAGATTGGGTCATCATCACTTCTATTACCATAAGCGATGTCTTTAAGTGTGTGAAACCGAGCCTTGTGTTACAGTGATTTGTGTTGTGTGTGGTGTGGAGGAATTTCAAATATAGAGAGGTCTATTTACACTGTCTCAGATCATTTATTTATGTTCAAATCACATAGTATTAAAGGCTGCATGTGGTGTGAAGTGTCTATTGAGCATTTTCTATTTCCAAAAGTTGCCTTTTTTGTTGATGTGGTCCGCTCAATGATACAGCCACTCTATCAGCTATTACATGACATGGAGGTAGAATGGATTGGAATTGGGAGCTGAAGGACTAAGGTTAGATATTGACATTCTGTGTCTATAGTTACTTGGTAATAAGATCTAGGTGTCAGCACAATTATTGCCTTGGGTCAGAGGGAGGGACTTTTTGCATTCAGGCAGCAATTCAGTTTTGAGATGTAGAAAAGATTACCTGCCCCTCATTGTTCCCAGCCATCAGTTTATTTCATAATCAAAAGCTTATTCAATAAAATGGCTTTGATGTACTTTAGAATTTAAAGATATTTGCTTCAATCGTATCTATATTTTACAAGCGAATACTCAGCTGCAAATGTTACATTATAAACAGTCATTGTGGAACGGCTTGTGACTGACTCTGGTTTTCCAACTGTAGGCATTTGCGAAGGAGGGAGCTCAGGTCACAGCCACAGACATCAATGGAGAGAAGCTGAGGGAACTGGACGGTACTCCAGGTAAGATTCATCTCTGTTGGTCTGCAGCTGCCATCTGCTGGACAACCAGTGTGATGCAGCCAAGATGGCTGAGCCAAAAATGTTTTTTCATGTTCTTTCACAACTTCATCATGATGATCATGTACTGACCAGTGTAACTTGGTAGCTATTAACAAGATACATTTGATACATTTCCAAAGTTTATCCTGGCAATTCTCTTTCTTGGGTAATGATTAGGTCTATAAAAAAGTTATAAAAACCAAAGGATACCACTTTACAATAGGACTACCCTCGTAAAGGATTTATGAATGGTTTATAACTAGTTTAATTAGCTTGTCAACACTTTTTAAATGATTTATAAGCTGTTATAACACAAATAGTGAGCCCACATGTATTTGTACTGTTAAGCCTCATATCTCATTAGTTACTGAGCTTTCTTTGTTTTCTCCATCATCCAGCATTTGTACCTGCTGCTTCATCATGTTACATCATGTCTGATGTTTCTTCCTCTCATTTTTACAACCATTTGTTTATCAGTTACAAACATTTGTAGCTGGCAAAAAGGAGCCTTATTGTAAAGTGTAAAACGTTTCACCATCTATTAATGAGTTACTGTAAGGCTCATTTTACCATTTATAAATGGTAAGTTAGTAAGTAGTAGTTACTAATTAGTATAAAGCATTAACTTGATCTTGCCAAATAGTGAGTCTGCATCAATGTATGAAAACTGTGTTATAACTTGTTTTTAAAGTGGTACCAACCGAAGATAGAAGAAACAGCAAATATCATATTTGGCCTTTTTTATGTTTGATTAATAGATTATCAAAATAGTTGATTTAATTTTCTCAGTCGACTAATCTAATTAACTGACTTGTAGTTTTACCTCTGAAATTGTATCCAAATTGATTCTTCTTTTTTCTTTTTTTTTTTTTTTTTTGGGGGGGGGGGGGGGGGGCTTAAGCTGCATTTTAACTAGCATATATTTTTTGGGTTCAGTAATTCATTTCTCTTGTGCCCTTCTATGTTTTGATTCTGACTGTCAGATGAGGTATTATGAACCACATGTTAGGGCGTATTTTACCATTTTAGCTCTTTGTCATGTGTTGTATTACATACAGGTTTGTGCACCATGGCTCCATCTTGGACTGTGAAGAGGCCGACTGGGACTTCACAATGAACGTGAACGTCCGGAGCATGTATCTGATGTGCAAGGCTTTCCTGCCCAAGGTGACCTTTGGCCCCTTTTCCCTAATACTTAACACAGTTTATCCTGTTGTTAATAGAATGAAATAGGTGCCGTTGTAAATGGAGTGACATATGCTTTTATTTTGTTCCCATCCTTTGTTCGCTGGGATTAGCTGTATTACTCCAAGCCTGTGACATGATGGGAGGTGACTGCCCAATCACTAATCCAGCTTTAGCTGCAAACTGACCAAACTGTCTCGAAGGGGAACTTTAGCTTGGATCATAGTCCTGGTTATGTAAAAATGTAAACCTAAGTTTATTGCATCATTTTCATTTTCATTTCACCAATTATAACCTGTTTGTTTTCCAACTCTGATTTATTTTGTCGTTCTAGATGTTGGCAAAGAAGTCCGGAAACATTATTAACATGGCTTCTGTTGCATCAAGCATAAAAGGTTAACGATATTCCACAGAACTTTTCACTGTACATGTTTATAGAACAAATAAATACAAATAATAATAACAAATAATAACAAATAACTCATACATTGAAGTATGACCATGTACATTGTAATCCTCTTATCATAGATAATTGCTTTGCGTGTGTCTCTGTGTGAGTGACATGTGTTTCTTTGACACAGGTGTTGTGAACCGGTGTGTCTATAGTACGTCCAAGGCTGCAGTGATTGGGTTCACCAAATCTATAGCGGCTGATTACATTGAGCAAGGCATTCGCTGTAATTGTGTTTGTCCTGGTGAGTTTCAAAAAAACTGTGTCCTTTTTATTTAAGTATTACTAAAGGTTACTGACATTTTAAGATACCAATGTTCTGTAGACATCCTTGAGATCAAATTAAATTGATGGTTTTAGAAAAACTGAAGGGCTTGTCATGTTTGAGGAAAGTGTATTTCAAAGATTTATAAGCCTTGAGTTTGTCTCTGCTGAGCAATTCCAAATAACAACTTTATAAATAAGGGAGTATTAAAGCCTATTATACTTATTTATTTCTATATTATTTTATATTTTCTCAGGGACTGTTGACACTCCATCACTGAGGGGTAGGATCCAGGCCCAACCTGACCCAGAACAGGTACTGTCTGCTCTGATGTACTCATTTTCTCCATGTTAATCTGACAGTAATGCCTGCATGAGTCATGTAACAGGTACATCTTATCTTGGTTTCCACGAAATCCTTATGGCTGAGTATTGAAGATAATGAATGCTACAACTGTAACCCCTCTCTGCAGGCATATAAGGATTTCATGGCAAGACAGAAAACTGGCAGAATGTGTACAGCTGAGGAGGTGGCGCACCTGTGTGTCTACCTGGCCTCAGATGAGGTGAGTGCTCGCTCAGTGTTAGTTAGCTCACTGAGTTAGCGCAAAAATGCAATGTATGTATGTGGTATATTGACAGTAAATGAGAGTGTGCCCAGTATGCAAGCATAACCCCAATGTAACCTTTTAATACTCCAAAGATGTTACTTACATCATTATTTACAGTAGTGAAATAATCAACCTGATGTATGTCTTGTGTCCTCCACAGTCAGCCTATGTGACAGGGACAGAGCAAATCATCGATGGAGGATGGAGACTCTGAGAAACCTGTGGCAAGCTCATCATGTGGAGACAGCAAATCCCTGAACCCAAATAAAGTGTGCATTAGTTGATGATGTTTTTTTTTAATTAATTTTGGACATTAGACATAGATTTTGAAGGAAGATTTTGCCATTGTCCAAATTCAGTCTATGCTGCAAATGTGTCCATGTAGTGCCAAAATACTGACATTGGCAATTGTTGACATTGTGATGAATTGACTATATCACAGATACAGTATAACATACAGTACATACAATAAACATCTATTTGTAATACTTTTTAATTCAAAGTAATCTGGGTGATTCTCAATGTGATTAATTAATAATGAAATGTGTTTACACATTTATTAAAACGTTCAGCAATACACTTGAGTGATTTTTCCATTTGAGATAACCCCCCCTCCCTTTACCCGGCGCTCCTGTGCTCGGTACATACATGCTTGGCCATCACTAATCCGCCTCATTCCTACTTCCCAGCTGGTCTATCTGCTACAGCACTGCCAGAAACGTTGCCGCCTATAGCTTCCAAGAGATGACTGTGTGTACGATATGAGGTGAGCTGGGTTTTTTTTTTTTTTTAAAATTATGTTACATGTATGTGGGAATGCAGTCAGAGGAGTCAGGAGTAGCGGTCACTGTATATAGCTAGCTACTGCGCTTTTAAATGGGAGTGGAGAGTTCACTGACAGCTGTTGGTAGAAGCACACAGGCAGCCACTCAGCTACTGGTGATGGATCCAATATCGGACAACACTCAACACTTCCTAACTTTTAAGATATACCAGAAATGTGTCCGAGGAGGAAGTCAAATTGAACGTCACTGTATTTTCAGACGGCAGGCTTAACTGTACCGTTGGCGTTAACCTTGATGTAACGTTAGCTTACATTACAGGGACTTCACTCAACACTCAGGTCAACATAAAGATATTACTGCATCGTGTGCCAAGCCGACGCCATCTCACATTTGAGTAGGTTTGTGAAAGGATTGCTAGTTAAAGAACAATCCAACTACATCGAAGAAATACGTTGTTACGAGCGTGAGTTAGTTGGCGGTAACGTTGTCCGATAATGGATCGCCTGGCATGGTTTATCATGAGGGACGGATTTGCTCCTTCAACAGCTAATTACTGTTACGCTAGCTATGGTTTCAGTTGTCCACTGTTCCTGCACGTGTGGGTATGGAGCCTCACTAACGAACTGAACTAAAACGCCAAGTCAACCCGTCCTCTAACACGAAGTTTATTTAGCTGGTGAGCTAAATGGCTACCGAAGGATAGGTTAGTTGTGTGTAGTTGCTAGTTAACTCCTACCTACTGGAGCTAACGCTAGCTGGATGTGCCATATGGTCGACCTATAAGCATCGATTAGTGTGGTCTGTTCACAAGTGGATTAACCAGCGTCTGTCACTAGAGGCAACTGTCAAAACATTGTAGTAGCGTTAGGTTAGTGCACATTATTTTTCCAGCGTTTGTGTGGAATACAACTTACAAAAAAAAAAATATGAGCAGATAATGTGCTTTTCCAGTATAAGTAGATAACTTACTGCCCTATAAGTTTGTAGTTGACACAGCTACTAACACACATTAGGCAGCGTGTACTGTCACCCACATATATTCTCATTTAGGTATTAGTCATCTGGCTTGGACTCTAATTTTCTCTACATCATCAATACCCTATGCCCAGAGCCAGTGCAGTTTTTGTAAAATTCAATGAAAACCATGTCTTTAAACATGGACATTTTAATGTAAAACCTGTATGTTTGGGGAGATAGATCAGTGTGTGAGATTAAACTTACTTCATGTCATGCCAATGTCCACACCTGTACCAACATAACTGTGCTCCATGATTAAGTAAACAATAATTTGTTTTCATACTGATAAAACCATGCTGTATGAATAGGAGCCTGAGGTCAGAACTGGACATACAGAAGCAGAAGTGAAGGAACTGCCCATCAATGGCCAACCCCACCCCTCAGCTTGATGTACTGTGACAGAGAAGTGAGTAGACCAGAAACACTGTAGCTGATTGCCATGGAGGACACTCAGCCCAAACCTGCTACCCCAGAGCCGAGCCCTGCACCCAGTCCTGCTCCTAGTCCAGCACCCAGTCCTGTGCCTGCGGCAAACCATGTTGAGGTAAAGTAATTTTATAATGATAATCTCTTACACTACTTACTCTGGTGTAAACTTGTTGTATTTAGTTTTTTCTTCCTCAACAAAACTGAAAGGTGTGCTTTTAAGCCTGATAATTGGTTTTTGGTAGGTTGTCAAATTACTTTATAGGTTTTTTAATATTCACTAAATAAGAAATTTTAAGCCACATATAAATGATGTTGTGTTATGTGGTTCTAGTTCTTTATCATCCATATTAGTCTGCTTTTTGTTGTTTTAATGCTTCAATTTTGAATGCTCCCCTCTAACCTTGTTAAATGAATTGTCTGCCTTAAATCATTTGTTCGTCATTTGTGAGAATGAATTGAAATGCAACCAGAGGCAAAGTCAAAACTTTGTGCCAATGTACCCAAGTGAGCAATATGACAAAGAGGGTGTTCTTGGAGTCACAGTTATCAGCTTCTTGGGCAAGTTCATATCTTCATTCTCTTATTTGCCAAGAAACAGTGGCTTGTAATCTGCTGGTATGACGTACCTGTGTGTCAACAATACTGACAGAGGTTTCGCAATTAGTATGCCACAGGAACATCCACCAGTTTTTTCAATTTATTTTTTTCCATAAGCACCGCATTCATATTTGTGTCAGTGTGACACCTTAGATTTGACGCTCTGTGTAAGATGCTTCATTTGTTTTGACTAGTTTGACTGACCACTCCAGATAATAAATGCACTGTGGTGAATTTTGGTGACAATAGTAATTTAAGTAATTTGAAAGCTATTTTTGTTTTTTTCTCAACATTTTTTCAACAAGTGAAAAGAATACAGTTGGACAACACTCACCTCATATTTTTATGAAAAAACGTTGCTGGCAATTATTTAAAAAGTTGAAGCTGTAAGCCAAAATACCTTTTTATCATGCATTGTCTTTACAGACAAGGTGTTTATCACTGGCCTGTCCTTCATGTCCTGATTCTTCCTCTCTAGCACTTAAGTGTGAACCAGATCCAGGTGGTGGTACGGCGCTGCTCCAGTCCAAATGTTACAGAGGAGACCACCTATTTCATTCCTCGAAACCCTGTGGTGGATGCCGGCACAAACACAGACCCACCAGTGGTCTGCTGCCCCTTGCTCCGCAGGTTTTGCCCTTGTCCACCAAGAGGCCTCCTGGCCTCTCTCATTACCAAAGGTAATAAAGCAGTGGAGGTCACCATGGCCTTTTTCCTAATATTTCTCCCAAGATTAGGAAAAACAGCAGATGACATAACTTTCTTGTATGCTCTGAAATCTAATAAATGCAACCATGTTGTAAATAAATAATTACAAGTATACAGTACAATTATAATTAATAAATATACACACATTAGTATTTATAGTATTATACATTATTAATAGTATTAACATATTCATTCATTCATTCATTCATCCATACATACATATATACAAATGGTAATATAGTAAGGGGTTGGACCGAGTGCTAACCCTGATTACTACTGTAGATTTATGTTCACAACAGCCTGTTAGAATGGATGGGTAGTCCATCAACACTGAACTCTCAGTACCTTTATCTGTTCAGGGAACAGCATTGTTTTCCTATAAATGGCATCTGAGGAAGTTTTTGAGATATACAATTGTAACACAAAAAAATGTCTAATAATTAATTTATCCCTCGCTTTCTTACTCCCCCACTTCTTTCTTCTTGTAATGTGTATAAGGGAATGATCATATCATTGTTGGCATTAATATACTAATGTCATTCTCCTCTGTCCCTTCCAGTCCTTTTGGCAGCTGTGCTCTTTGGAGTGGTTTGGTCTATCACAGAGGACGAATGTCTTCCAGGGGGAAACCTGTTTGGCATCATAATACTCTTCATCTGTGCACTTGTCGGTGGCAAATTGGTGGCTCTCATCCGTCTGCCTAAACTTCCACCATTCCCACCACTCCTCGGTAAGACAGAGAATTCAGTGGTCATGTTTAATGCACTGGTGGGGTTTATACAGGCGTTTATTTCATGTTAGGTTACACAGATTCCCTCATCAGGGTGATACTTAGTAGCACAAGAGGGAAGGGAAATGCCTGCCAAGTTTCTGTTCAGAACAGTTAGACAGATTAGAGTAATGGGTGCACTGTGGTGTCATGACGTTACCCATAGTGGTCCCAATCTCTTAGTCCAGATACCTACCTGTGTAACAGCCCTACCCTGAGTATTCAATACAGTACAAAGAATTGTATTTGTTGTAGTTCAATAAAGTCAGTGTTAGAGCAACTTTTTAAATAACTACTTTTTAAAGAAGACTCAGATTTGACTGTAAGTTTCATGCATCACAGTGGAAGCACTTGAAATAATCTAAAACAAAGCTCCAATGTATTTGAGAAGCTGTTGATTGACATAAATTGGCCAAACAAATATTAATGTTCACCTTTGTCATTGATGGAAAAACAAAACAAAAGGGAGTTCTGATTAACTCAACAATCATATGACTCACTTGCTCCATTCTTAGTCAAGTCCAAGGTAACTGCTGGTTCGTCTGTTTTGTTATTCTGTATTTTGCTTCTATTTTTCGTATTGTTAGCCAATACAATTATCATCTTGTTAAAATGTTTATCAGTGATCCTTGTATTTATTCAGAGATGTTAGGAGAAAAGCACAGTTTGATGTCTTCACTAATTAAGAAATTCAAGCGATGTGAGCTTTGATTAGATTCTATTTGAATAAGCCTGGTTTACCCAAGGTGATGTGCTGCCATTATTTTACATCAGCAATGCTGACTTGTAATAAGTCAGAGCATTGATCAAAAAATAATATAAATTTCTTCTTTCCTAGCAATGGTTTAAATATAATTTATTATGAATTCCTGGTGTCATGAATTGGGAAATGGATAAAGTCTCTAACTGCGCCCCTTACAAGATAAAAATCAAGGAAACTGGAGCCACTCCCCATTTACAATTGACATCAAAAGGTAGAGTGAAGTGCAACTTGGAGTTTATTTCTCTCTAAACTTCACTTTCCTGTTTTTCTTTTCTTTTTGGGCAAGTCCTCAAAAGAGTAGCCTAGTTTACAAGTTCAGTGTCTATTCATGTATATTGAAATATCTTTTGGCGTCAACTGCCGTGAGGGTTGCTGTCATCGAAGAGTCACTCGTCTGACCTGACCGCACTCACTAACAGTTTTAGATATCTGCTATGTACAGTATGTGTTCTTTCTCTTATTATAGTTCATAACTGTTTGACATGCACATCGGTGATGATAAATCCCTTAAATTTTGCATCATTTCACTATTCTTAATATTGTGTTCATTCCTAATAATGTAATATTCCCTCTTAAGTTGAAAGTTTTTAGCAGAACAAATTAACAGTTGAATCATGAGGTTTTAGAGTAGGTTTGGATATTGCTGAAATTTGAAATGTTAGTGTTATAACGCAGTTTCCACAGTCCACACTGAGCCTCATAGTCTCAGGTGTCCAGCTTGAGCATCCAAAGTTCAAAAAGCAACAGGTGGGCTTTGCTCTCGTTCTGTAGCTGAGAGACCGTGCTAAAGAATAAACAGTATTTCGTGGTAGAAAGGATAATCTTTCCCCTCACACCGTGTGTTTTGTAGGTATGCTTCTGATGGGCTTCATGCTGAGGAACACCCCACAAATAAAGAAGGGGGTGAAGATTGACTTCAAATGGTCTGCATCACTTAGGAACATCGCCCTGGCTGTCATTCTGGCCAGAGCCGGTCTCGGGTTGGATCCCACGGTACGTCTCATACTCCCCTCCTGGAGCTTAGTACCTGCACACAGAAATGTTTAGACATATAATAACTATGTTTTAGTCTTATCCCTGTGTATCGCCGATACTGAAAAATATTCCTGTCACTTCTACTGTTTAATTATTGACCCTACAAATTTTCCAAAGTAATGACAAGTCCTGAATAGAAATTCCCAGTTTCTTCAGATTGTTTACCTTATCTGACCAGCATTAAAAAAAAAAATCCAATGTTATAAAATGAGTTAAACCGAGTAAATCTTAGCCTTGGTGAACTAATCATTTAGAACTGCAACATCACATCACTGTATATCTGTACAGAATTTCATTAATTACATACTCATGAAGTATGCGTGTGTCTGTGCTGTCAGGCTCTGAAGAAACTTAAGTCCGTGTGTCTACGTGTGGCAGTTGGGCCATGTGTGATAGAGGCTTGCACCACAGCTCTGGTCTCGCACTTCCTCATGGACTTGCCCTGGGTGTGGGGCTTCATCCTTGGGTAAATATAACACTGCTCACTTTCCTTTCTGTCCCCACTCTCCATTCTCTACTCAATTAGGAGAGACAGGCAGACACATACAAATTTAAGGGAACCGTTTCCATTGTTTTGTGAATGTGCAGAAATAACTTATATTTAATATTTAAATTTCAACATTATTTTTTGACAGTAACAGCAAGAGGCCAGGAGATTCAGTTTTGCATGCAGCAAATCCAGGGAACCTTCAGTTGCTCTTGAAAATGAAAAAACAGAACAAAGGCATTCTTCAGGTATTGTAGGCAGAGCAAAGGTACAAGTTATATTAAAAGCCTTTATTTAATCCGGCATACAGATCTAGTTTGACCTCACTGGGTCTCTCTTTCTCTGTAATAGTTCTTATATCTTCCTAATAGAAAGAAAATGATTTATGTGATTTTTAATTTACAACTGATTAGTATTTGCTCCATACTTCCATTATCTGCTGTGTGAGCAGCGTTTTCTTCTAGTAGATGATCGTGGAGTGAGCATGTTAAAATTTAGAAATAAGACATGGAAGGTTGACTAACACTGTACAACTCACTGCACCTACAAGAAGCATGTTTCCATGGAGCAGAGAATGGAAACACATTGCTCCCTGAGCGTCACTAGATCACATTACACTCCCTAATCTACACACAGTTTATTGCTGAGTGATGTCTTTCAGGGTTGATGATACAACAAATTCATCTACTCTGAAAAAAGATGTGTCTATGGTTGATGGACTTTTTTTTTGTCTGTGAGGCTTTGTGTTTCTTCCTTGTTCAGAATCCATGTGCCATCAAAGGTACATGTCATATGGGGCTTTATTCACTGATGACCTGTTCCCCCTTGCCTGTTGCTTTGCTTATCAGTGGTTGGAGGGTTGAAAGGGGCCAAAACAAATATTTTTGTTCTGTGCAACTCAAATGTCCATTTTTGAGGCCATTTTCATTTTAGAAACGAGAAAGATTACAGTGATTATAAAACATTGTAGTAATTTTTAGTAACTTTTTTCCTTTTGAGATTCATAGCAGAATTTTAATAAGACGTTTTAGAGTTCAAAATCAAGTTTATATTTACAGCCCGGTATCTCATCTCAGATACAGTGTAAAGTATAAATACCTGTTTCACTCTGCTTCATTGTCTCCTTTTCTGTATCTCTCCAAGTGTATTCAATGGCTTTTGGGTTTTCGAAAGGCATTTTGGTATTTGTTACATCTTTGTTGGAGTAAGTATATTCATAAACACTCAATCTCCTCCACGTTGTAGCTTTGTGCTGGGCGCTGTGTCTCCAGCAGTGGTTGTTCCCTCTATGCTGCTGCTGCAGAAGGACGGATACGGCCTGGAGCAGGGCATCCCCACCTTGCTGATGGCTGCTGGCAGCTTTGATGACATTCTTGCCATTACTGGTTTCACCACATGCTTGGGCATGGCCTTTGCCACAGGTAACCTGCATATGTATGTGTTTGTGTGTGTGGCGAAGTGAAGGGAAAAGAAAAGTGCTGAATATATTGTTCTGTTTTTACAACACTACCTTATCTCCAGGGGAGTGGCATCCAGCGCAGTGTGTAGGTCAACACTGAGAAGCACACAAAATAAGTAACTTTCATCCGTAGTTTGTCAGGAGCTCAGCAGAGGGTGTAAGTGAGCTCTTGTTGAAACGTTTTTTGTGCCAGTCCACAGTGCAGTTGTACCATAATGTAAAGTCTCTGTAGGGCTGCATTCAACTGCATACAAAACTCTAACTAAGACCGTAAATCTTCACATATCTTTAAGACGATCAATTCAGTTAATTGTATTATATCAACTGTATATTTTATCTGCTGATCCTTCTAGGCTCCACTTGGTACAACCTCCTTAGAGGGGTACTGGAGGTGGCTGGTGGGATGGTTGCTGGTATTCTTCTTGGCTTCCTCATCCAGTACTTTCCTAGTGGTGACCAGGTAGGCATGGTGTCAGCAGCATTACCATGACATTAGCCAGTTTTACCACTGCTTAGTCATCCTTGCAGCACAGCCTGTGAAACCACAGCTGGTGTATGAAACAACCTCAGAAGAAGCGACAAAGTCGGTGAAGTGTTCTATATCTGATTAAAAAGTCTGTGGGAAAGTATACAGGGTCAAGAGTTTCCTTACAAGACAGATACGGCTGTATCGTCTTAGCTCCAGAGATGTGTTTTTATAACTTGTCACACTCAAGACTTAGAATCCTTGAGTATTAATCAGTGTGGGATGAAGATTATATAGACTACAGAGTATATTGTTTGTGAATTTTGTATTAACAGATTTCATTATACTGAAATATTCTGTATGTAATCAGTGACTGTGTTTTTCTCCTAGAAACACTTAGTGATTAAGCGTTCCTTCTTGGTGCTGGGTCTCTCCGTCTTTGCTGTGTTCGGCAGCAGTGTGGCTAGATTTCCTGGCTCTGGAGGCCTCTGCACCCTGGTGTTGGCATTTCTGGCCGGGCTTGGCTGGGGGACAGAAAAGGTAATAACACATGCATACAATATCTGTTGCACATACTACATTTTTTCATGCCTTGATCACAGTTGTCCATCTCTGAAAATGAATTTTGAGGTAGGCGGAAAAGTACATTGCATGAGTGTACCGCTCCCAACCTGTTGTTCTTCGTCAGTACATTAATTCATCTGTACACAGCTGCATGTCAAAGACAACCGTACTAAACATGTTTGTGGGTTCTTTTTTCTTAAGGCACATGTGGAGGAAGTGGTAGGGTGGGCATGGGACGTGTTTCAGCCTTTACTCTTTGGACTCATAGGAGCAGAAATTCAAATCTCTGAACTGGAGGGACGCACAGTTGGTGAGATGACCACACACGCACACTTCAAAATAACACAGTGGGATGGCTGCTGTGACTGTGAGGGATTCAAATGTGACTGTATGGATGTAAATGTATTTGCATAGCCAAAAATGAAGCCTAGGGAGAGTTTTAATCTCTCTATCTGTAAAAACTAAAACTTGAGTCAGTGTTGGCACTCCAATACTGTACTTCCATAGTTCCAGCGTGGGAGTTACTTATGAAACAGATCTTGGATTCCTTAAAGAAAAAACCTTATTCCTGCCAGAATAAACACAACAATTTTACGATCATCACTACCCAGAATTCACTGACACAATTTCACAGCATCATCTTCTCTAGGAATATATTTGTAATGCTGATATACTGTATGTATTTGGAATGGTGTACAGAATATTTGTGCTTTGGGAGGAACTCTGTGTCAAGGACAAGAACGTGCTTAAACTCTCTCTTTGGCTCATTAAAAAGGAGCAGATGTGGTGAACATTATTAAAACCTCAACGTAACTGTTCAGACTGTTTGTCCTTTTGAGAAATGTGTTGATCCTGCTGCAGTCACTTTCCCAGATTGCACTATACTGTGCTCATGTTGCACCCACACTTCTAGTGATACAAAGTAGCAAAAAATCAGTTAGGGAATCTCTGTATGACTCTTGTCTGTTTGTCTGTGTAGGTCTGGGTATAGCATCTCTGCTCATTGCCCTCCTGGTTCGAATCCTGTTCACCTTTGTGTGTGTGTTGTGTGCGGGCTTTAACATGAGGGAGAAAGTGTTCATAGCCCTGGCGTGGATGCCCAAAGCCACAGTGCAGGTTTGTCAGTACTGAAATATTTGTCTAGAATTATATTTTGTGCTCAGGGTCTGAATTAAAGGAGTGTCTCTTTTCCAGTTTTTGTTGCACACATCAGCAGATGTTTTCCTCTGTGAACATCTGAATTAGAAGTACATACACTGAAATATTATGTGTATGTTATATTTCAAGTGTTCCCTTGTGGTGGTGGTAAATGTTTGGGTTTTTTTTTTTGTGAGTGAGCAGAGAGGAAACACTGCTATTGTCTTATTCCCCTTCAGGCAGCTATAGGCTCCACAGCTTTAGACATGGCCAGAACAAAGGAAGACAAGCAGCTGCAGAAGTACGGCATGGATGTACTGACAGTAGCCGTGATGGCCATCCTTCTCACAGCCCCTGTAGGAGCTCTTATTATAGGGCTCTCTGGACCTCTCCTGTTACAGAGACCGAAGAACTCAGCCTGTGGTGAGCGAGTCAAACCCAATTTATCAGCTTTTTTCTTAGGTAGGTAAAGTCCTAAATTCAACAATTCAACTCGGCTCAACAACCCCGTCCAGTCTCGCTTCGTAGTTGTCGGAGTAGAAAATATCCTTTCACTGCAAAGCTTTTGCCTACCTCACCTTTGTGCTACCTGTGTCCACTCAGACAAAGATTTGCATAGCTTTAGACTGGCTATTTACTCTTGTCATTCAAGCCTTTGTATCTTTTACATCCACACAACAGTGGCATTGTTGCTGTTAGTGTAAGAATATTGGATTAACCACAGCGTAGAAATGCTGCTCATGAATGCAGACTTGTCTTCAGCACATTTTTTTTTGTACTTCCTGTATGCATGTCTTTACGCTTTTACTAAAGCTTTTCTGTTAAATTGTCCTCCCTTGTCTCTTTCCCATCATGCAGGCACTGCAGCAGGAGGTGAAGATGATAGTGAAACTCCCATCACCTATGAAAGTACTCTCTGACACCACCTGTCTTCATCCAGCAAGCGAGGACATTTAATGAGACTTTCGGTGTGCATTCACACCTCGGATATTTGAGCTTTCTTTTAGCCACCGAGTGGCTCTCTTTGTCTCTCCATCTGCTGGTCAGCTCCTCATGCTTTGCCATGCTGCAGGAACACATGAATCATACTGTATTTATAGGCTCTGGTGGTTTCCAGGTCAGGTCTCAGGCTGCAAACAAATGACCCACATCCAAGCATCTGCACTGTCATGCTGTATGTACAGTATACAAGGGGTGGTTTTGGTTTTAATCCCAAATGAACGTTTATATATGCATCTATATATAATATAATATAATATATATATATATATCAGTGCGGGTGAGTATGGTTTACATTTTTGTTAAGGTGGCTATTCTTCCTACCTGTCATATTCATTGAATCCTATATTTGGCCATTTCCCATTTTTTATGACATCTCTTTAAGCTATTCACTTTATCTGGACTTGAAAAGGTGATAATGCCGTATTTTATCATAAGCCATTTCCTTTGGAGGGGTACGTAATTGAATGTACTGACAGTAGCCGTTTTTTTTTTTTGGTTTTTTTGTATTAAATTAGACTACACATTTAACACACATTGAAGTTTTTAGTTGTTTTGCACTCAGTACATTTTTGCAGCTATGTGTTTTGTGTATTATGCGTATTTTTTATTACAATATGTATTAGCTGTTTGTCTTGATAATGAGAAACAACTATTAGCAATTATTTGAGATTTTACAGCATTGAGTAATAGTTTTTCACCAGATATTGTTAAAACAATAAAAAAAGAATACCAAGAATTGTCCACCTCTCGAATTTTATTGTGGCTATATGTAAAGTACATTTCTTCAAGCTGGTGAACCTTAATTCATCTGAGCAAGTTTAGGATTCAGTTAGTTTTTTTTTTTTTTTTTTACCTGGAAAACTCAGTGCATACACCCACCAGTACTGATGAACTCACCAAATGGCTTCCTACAGACATCATACATTTGAAGTGTTGTTGAACTGATTTCTTGACCACAATAGTTGAACTGACAATATTCCCATCGGTCTGTAAATAAATATGACTAAAATACTCATAACGCCTGTCCTCCAAATGACCACCCTGGCAGAGGTAATTATTACTTGTGTTTGTTTTAGTAGGTATTGCTCTATTGTTAAATTCTTTTCACAATTTATTTAGTGACTGACTCACTTAAAGTTTATGAAATACTTAAACAAGAGAAAAACTTGAAGAGAAAAACATAAAACATGATGAGTAAAAATTATCCTGGAAAAAATAAGTGACAGAAACATTTAGAAAGGAGTGTACTCTGTTTCCCCTTTCATTCATATACACTTTTTTGTAGTAGGAACGGAAGTGAAGTGTTCCCCAGCCGTAACAGTGAAAGAAGGGAATGAAGCAGCGGTTGTGTTTTTGCCAAGTCTGTTGAGTTAAACACCCTGACTTACCCTTTGCACAATTTACATTTCAAATGCAGAACGAATGAATTCCAGCCGTTATCTTACAAAAGGTTCATCAACACACAGTCACTCATCATGAAAATATAGATCAGACAATACAAATCATTAATGTATAAAATATTTCTGATGAATTGAAAAGGAAATGCTCCAGCAGGAAGTCAACTATATACAGCCATTCTGACAATACAGAGGCAAAAAAAAAATAACGGTACACAGCAAAGATATTGCTGCATAAGTTACATTGTCAAACCTCAGTAGGGTAGTGAGGTTAAAACTGTATATAACTGGATATTACTCAACTGCGCTATGATTCGAAATGTTTGAAGGCAACAGAGTTCAACAGAAAATGTAAAACTCAAAATGTTTAAAGGCTATGAAAAAAATATACTGAAGAATACTAAGTAGCCTCCCATACACACAATAACTTATAAGAGAGTATTTCACATCCTGACAGTACGTTAATATTTGGCACACAGAAAATCTGAAGCAAGAGAAAGAGAGCTAAAAAAAAAAAAAAAAAAAAAAAAGACTGGCTGTTAAATAACAAAAGAATCGTCCAAACTGAAAACATACAGTGCAAAATGATGATGACAGGTTGGACAAGTATTAAGTATTTCATTTAAACAACCATTTAACTAGGAATTAATGTTTCCCCTGAAGGGTTCAAATTACTGAAAGTCAACATAACTGAGATTATGTTTCAAGTTTTCCGCTCAAAGTGGTCCCAATGCTTTGTCATTGATTCCAACTAGATTGAGACATGACCATAGTTGAATTTACAGTCATATAGAAAGGCTGTTCTGATAACCAACAAAAATGACCATAAAAAAACAAAAAGAAACCCGTCCTAACTGCACAATGCCATCAAAGAACCTGATATACAGTTTTCACACAGCGAGACTGTGGAAATGTGTATTTTTATGTGTTAGGACCATTTCAAATAAAGACTCAAGTTCACTTTTCTGACCAACATAAACATGACACCAAGATCAAAAAAAAAACAAAAAAAAAAAACTACAGACTTTTAAGAAATGAAAACTAAAGACTGGGGAGGTGAGAAGATAACTCCCATTAGCGGTTGATTATAGTATCTTCTTTTTGAGTATGAGCGGTCCCACGTTGTCTCCAGTCAGCTCATTGTGCTTTAAGTGTGACTTGTCACAAACAGGAAACTAAAACAGGAAGCAACTTAATATTAGCTGATCAGCAAGACAGAAACATACATACATACATACATAAACTCTTACAAAAACATGTATGAATAGAAAAAGTCAGGAAATAACCTCTCAACTTACAGTTTTGGAGCGCCAGCAGCGACAGTAACACACATTTGCACTGTTCAGGTCCTCGATGTCTATCTCATTGACAACTTTGGGGTTTTCTTTCTGGATCTTCAGGTTGATCAGGCTGTCTCTCTGCTTCTTCTTCTTAGGCAGAAATGGGCGAATGGTCAGATAGCCCAGCAAAGCCAGGATACCCAGGAGTGGCAACAACCGGAGCCACTCAGACACTAAAGACACATCACATTCACATTAGGAAAAATACAAGCATTACTATGAGCACAGGCGCATGTTCACTCCTGAAAACTTTGTTTCCTGCAGGCTGGAAATGTAGTTGCGGTGTTTGGCCCTATGGGGATGTGTGGGGCTTCATGTGCACATTGGAAACTTTGAAATCTTACACTTCAATTCAGAGCTGACACAACTTAGCAGCCGTTTTGATTTTTGAAAATAATAAAAAAATAATTTTGATCGCATCTGGGAAACAACCACAACACTGACAGTTCACCTCTTATCCTCATTTCTATTATACTGAGTGCCATCTCACACCAACAGCTACTAGAGCCCACTGAACTACACTGAGCCCAGGGAAGTGCTTTGGGAAAACCCATCATACAGGCCACCATACATGGAAAAGACAGACAAGTGAAGCACAGTGAGGATTAACCACAGTTATATAATTTTACAATTAGCTACGAGTTAGACCCCAGCTCCTGGAACTTTTGATAATACTCTTATGGCAATTAAAATACTTTCAATAAAAGGATTTTGATGCCTAATGGGACATTGCTAATCCTTAATCTCTTTATGGAATTATATTCAGTGTATTTTACATGTAGGAGCACTTACTAAATCTGAACTAACTAAATAAGTCTAATGTCTAACTTAAGACAAAAAACAGAAATGGGTTTTATCTTCAGGCAACATCTGGAAACATCGAACATCAAACCGAAGCTCTGAATGCTAGGACTTTAGCAAATCCTAATTAATTAGTACTACAATCACATTACTCTTTTATGGCCTTCTAAGAGAAGTACTATTCAGATGTTTCTAACACGTCATTTGTCACAAAAATATTTAACCAATGCATAGCTAGCTCTGCTTTTTGACTTTTTTGAGCTATTTTTAGACTAAATTCGACACTTTCCAGCGGTCTGTGTTGGCTGAAAGGTCAAGCTGAAGTGATTGATCAGCTTCAGGATAGACTTTCACTGCAGTATCCACTCACACTCCTTTATTTAAACATTTTTATTTTGTTTACTATTTCAGTGACATGCTGACTCCTGCTGTTGAACATTTCCAAACACATTAATGCATTAGCTTTTGCCTTTTGTGTTAATAGGTGCACAAAGTCATGTTTGGAAATGGTGTGGGACAGTAAAGGTTTATATGGAGACATGGGCCCACAAGATTTGTGAAATTTATAGGTATGCACTGATCCAACTTTTTATTTCCTAATACCTATGCTGACACCTAATCTCAGAGAATCTGCAGAAAGGGTGGATCCAGTACCAGTGCTCTTTGCCCCAAATTTAAACTCTCACTGCATGAAACTCATCTGAATCATTTTAATGTCAGGTATCAATTGGCAGCAGCCTGCCATGACTGAATGGATGTAATTGATAGCAGAAACCCTGACTAGCTCTGATCATGAAATTGTATTTAATGTGGATTGGTCACATCATAGCTGCTACCCTACCCCATACCCTACTCTAATCAGTAAGAAAAACCCAATATCTCACATTTGAGAGGGTGGAACCATTCATTTCTGGCATCTCTTGCTTGAATCATTTATGAATGTATGTAGATGAGCTGATGAAATAATCAACTTCTCTTTTACAGCGCTGTTTTAACTAACAGCTTAATTATCTGGAAATTTCCTGTTTTGTAGGAATGATGAGATCATGGGTCCAAGGATGGGGTCACATTCCTGAAAAGGTTGTCAAACCAGGATCTTGACGCAGAATGTGTTTTGAGACGACATGTACTGAACCCTCAACTCCAGGACTGTCATGCCTGTGCATCACTTGATGGTAAAACAGACTGAGGTGGGTACATTTTGTACAAGAGTCACACAATCGTTAGATTTCCAATTGTTGGGATTAGCAGGACATGCTGCAACTTTTACGATGCAGACACTTAATGGTTAAGGTCATAACTGTGTCCACATTTAACACAGAGGCAAACTTAACTGTGCAGTGTTGCATTTTAACAGGTAGTACTTTAAGGTCATTGTTGTTGCTAAACAGAACTACAAAATAAAACGAAACGAACGAAATTTACGAAGGGTTTAGCAGAAACTAAGCAGCAGTTGAGGACATAGCACAGGTTTGGTCAGACACTCAAACACACACTTACAGCGCGTGTGTTTTCGCTTGCAGGCTAGCTAAGCTGCAGAGCTCTGTGCTGAAAAGTGTCCCCGATGAGTTCAGAAGTCATCTTTACAGGACAGTCAGAACTGCAACACAGCTGCTGCTAACTTACCTGTTAACCTTGCAAATCCACCGATTGTCTCCGGTAGCGGAAGCCTCTTGAGGTAGGCTGGAAGCTGGACTTTTATTATCTTTGAAATACTTTCTAAAACCATCTTGAATTGTTCAAATGGGCAGGTTTGGCTTGAATAGTTCCTGGGGTTCGTTTATGTCATTGCGTTCATTTCTGAGCGCATATTGTCACCGGTACGTACACCCCTCCCATGAAACTTGAAAACGACCGGAAAAAAGCGTAGACGGTTTCGTGAATACACGTAATATCGACCTATGACGGTAGAGAGTGTAACCAATCAGCGTTGGAGGAGTTGGTGGCTCCTGATTGGATAACTTGAATTCGGTGTGACGGAGCCATGGAGCATGGATGGAGGTGGTTTCTACTTAAAGTGATCCCAGTAAAATTGTGTTTTTAAAGACGTATATAAAGTAACAAAGGAGAAAAAACACAATAATAAAATATTTTATCTTGTGACAAAAGCAGTTTGTGACATTGTGTGTTAATAGAAGAAATATATTTGCATGTATTTAATATTAAATGACACACTTGCGGTATATGTATGCGTAATGTTATAAGCTATAAACTAATACAAACTTTGATTTTGTAATGATTAACTGTTGGGAATACATGTTCCTCATGATTAAATACATATTAATTAAAGTTACCTATCTCTAATCATTTGATCCCTATTCCATATTCCACAGTCATGGTTTCACCTCACTGGATTTTTCATCACTGGATACATTACATTTTTTGCATAACTTAACAACCCTGCTTATCAGGCTGTAGAACATTTTCATCATGATGGAAGAATAAAAACTCACAAAACAGAAATACTCCAGGAAAGTTTCAGTACCTAAAAACTATTTACAGTAATTACAGTAAGTGAATAAATGCACTTAGTCATATCAAGCACGGACTCTTTATGATAATTGTAATTATACACACAACATACACGGTTAATTAAATTCCTGGCAAACTGTGGAGAATCCTGTTCTGTTAGCTCACCATGGTCACATTTTTATATACAGTTTATGGTCACATGTCATAACTTACAAGAGGAAGTGCTATAAAAAGTGACAGTGACTCTTCATTTAATGCCAGCCACAAAGCTGCTCAAATACTAAAGAGCTAAACGTTCCCACAGATTAATGTGTCATATAAGATTTGGTTGTATGTATATGTAAATAAATAAATAAATAAATTATCCTTTTCCTGAAAATATGTGGTTCCTGGCTGTCCTAAAAAAAATAATGTTCACTGAACTGGATTTGGGGCAGTTTGAGAAAAATCACCATTATGACATTAGGCGTAGTCAGACTTTTAATTAAGTAATTAAGCAAAGATTCCTTGACCTGATCACCCATGGCTGCATGTGAGAATTAATGGAAATGGAAAATTAAAATTTAGAATATACAGTTAAAACTCAGGAGAAGGTTTTAAGAGGACCTTTTTCCACAATTCTTTCCAAGGTCAAGAATGAATTTGAATAAATCTGACCATTATTATTATTATTATTATTATTATTATTATTATTATTATTATTATTATTATTGTTGTTGTTGTTGTTGGTGGTGGTGGTGGTGGTGGTGGTGTTGGTGTTGTTGTTGTTGCTGTTAGCTAGGGGTATTCAGGGTGACATTTACTGAAATAATCCTGCTGTGCCCTCT
Source organism: Seriola lalandi dorsalis (assembly GCF_002814215.2). Lineage (NCBI taxonomy): Eukaryota > Metazoa > Chordata > Actinopteri > Carangiformes > Carangidae > Seriola > Seriola lalandi. The sequence goes on along the minus strand of NW_019525135.1, from coordinate 2,134,624 downwards.
AGTGCTGACAAAGCTTTCTTTCAAGTACTCTGTAGAGAACTTCAATACCCAGAAGTCCGTGTGAATTTATGCAGCCCACTATATTGCCCGGAAAAATTTCATTGCCGATATTTGTCTTATGTACTAAATTCACAGGTCATAAAAAACAATATTCAGACAACTTTAAGTAAATCTCAAATACCCGGAGTTCGTTATGAAACAAATATATTTTAAAGCTGATTCAAAAATCCACGGGGATATTCACAGTCAGCTAAAGTACGTCTGTCAGGTCTTCAGCCTCCGGTGTCATTGGTGAATGACCGAAGATGTCTCACAGCAGGTTGTTTGCCAGGCTGCTTTGTAAGTATTTTTAACAAATCATAGTTTTAATCACCTGGAATATCCCACAGTTTAGTTTATGTAACAGAAGTATATTCGTAGGGTCTGTGTTGTACATTAGCTGAGCTTTGCAGGGTCTCACTGTCTCTTGCACTGGCTAGCAAAGCTCCCCTGGGTTGGCTGTCAGTTAGCTTCAGGGCAACTTAGCCACATTAGCCTGCCGACCGAATATACTGGTAAAGCTAATTGACAGTTAGCCAGCCAGCAAGCTAACTAGCTAGCTTTGCGCTAACGTCCAACCGAAATCTAACTTTAACCCCCAGGCCAGGGCAAGTGTTGATCTTTGCCCTTGCATGTCCTCTCCACAAAATGTACCGTGTCCACTCACTCTGCCCCCGATGTTTTGTCAATTTACTTCTTGTTCAATTTTCACTCAGCAGTGACAGGAGGCAGCCAAAGTAGCGGTTGAGGTAGTGTGTCTCCAGCCTGTATGCTCGCAGCTCGCTGCATTACAGAGATTTGACATCTAAGCTTTTTTTTTTTTTTTAGATAGTGCTTTGAATAGAATGCAGTTGGTGTAATTGGTTTATATTAAGACTCAACGTTTGTTTAGTAACAGTAATTTTTTAGGACACTGAGCTTAAGTGAACTTTACACAGTGTCATTGATAAGTTGTTACTGAGGCACAGGAAGAAGACCAAAGTTCAGTCATTCAGGGGGAATAATGTTCATGTATGTCAGCCTTGTGTTGCACTCCTGTCAGACTGCACACAATGTGAAACCAAAGTATGTCATTTAGTCAAATCGTTGCTTAAAGTTGAGTCCTCTGAAAGAAGTTATTTTAGCTTTAACACCATACACATGGTCACATAGTCATCAAACTCTTTCTTCTATGCACTTTGTTTTCAATACCTGTATGTAGCTTTTATTTAATACCTTTTTCTTGCAGGGATGAGCTCATTTACATTTAATAAAGGGCAAATCTATTTGATTAATTTAATTGGCTTAAAGTTTTTGTGCACTTGTGAATCAGACTAGTGAACTGAATAGTAGCATTCAGCGTCCCCTTTGCTTTAGGTGTTTAAGGAGCAAACAGCCCCGTGTGACATTTGAAAAGCTAGAACCAGCAAATGTTTGGCCTTTTTGCTTAATACATTGATCAAACAATGAAATGATCATCAAAATTTTCATTTTCCACTTTCCTCTCTGTTGATTCAAGGATCAAGTATCTATCTATCGGAATTTACTTTGTAGTTTAAATTCTGTCCCCAATATGATGCATGCAAACATGTTCAAGTCACCGAAGCAGTGCTGCAAAGAAAGGCGGCTTTGGTTTAAAACCTATGAAACCACATTAAAGGCTCAGAGTAAACATCCGTCTAACCAGTTACTTTGTCTGTAGTATCTCATTGTGATGTTGTGAATGGTGCAGCAGCATGTTGCTAGTTGTATCTGTAATGTAAGGTTGTTATATAACACTCACTCTCACAGTAGAGTTAAAACTTGATAGAGCCTCCTCAATTGCACTTTGACCAGAATGTGTCTCGCTACTTGCTGTGTCTAAGACTTGGATTTGAAGACAGCTGTGTGACAATTCTGTCAGTCTGCCATGAAGTCATTTGATACAATGTCAAGGTTTTAAACACTGATTACTCCAGTTCAGAAGAATGTTGAAGGGCACCATTGCACTGTAGTGAAGCAGTAATATTCCACTTCAAAAAATATTGTTTTAAATACAGTACAGTTACCCAGCGATTTGCCAGTAGTGCCCTTTTTTGACATTAATAGCATTATCATACTCAGGAATCTTGGCGAGACCTTTGCAGTGAATGATAGCACAACACTTCCAATCAGTGTAATTAGACATAATGTGTTCTCGTGTCATATTTTCTTCAGTAGTTGACACTATAACAACTCCAATAAGCTGTAATAAGCAACCATCTCTAATTAAAAATTATGCGCGGCAAGAAAACCTAAGAGTGTTTGTGGTCACAGGTGCAGTAAAACTCAGCTGTCAAGTCTGAGAAAAATAAAAATTGTCACTGAGCAACAATAAATGATAGTTGCAGAAGCAAAGAAACTGTTTCCAAAACACTGCAAGGTCTACAGTAAAGGATCATTTCTTGGAAGAAAAATGAATAGACCACTCATGTTTTAACTTTACTCTATTCAATGTGAAAAGAAAGGTTCCCTTTTGTTGGAAATATAAGAGAAACAGTTTTTTGTTGAGTTTTTCCTCTTCAAAGCATATTAAATTAATATTAAAGAAAGCTTAATGTCTATTTTGCACATCTTAATGAATGGATAAAGGCTTTATATGCATGTAACAGGACAGGTATTGCCCTGCTTTTCTGTACACAAGTGGATAGGAAGATTTGATTGTTTAAGGTTTTGATGATTAATATTGATCTGTGTATTGTCACCTAAAATCAGTCTGTCTTTCTCCAATCAGTGCAGCAGAGTGGAGTCAGGCACTGTTATACTGGATCAAGAAAGAACCTCTACATCAGCAAGACTACCAAGGTCATCTGCCAAGGTTTCACAGGGAAGCAGGTTTGTACTGACAACTTATTACCATTAACATATTTTTTAATTATTGCTTCACATTGGATTAGGTAACTTTAATGTGACATCTCACAAACACACACAATTCCTCTTTTTCGGTGTCACATTCTTTCTGTATGAAGAACAAAAAGTCAGTTTGTTTGAACAAACAGTTCATTGTCCTATAATTCAAAGATTTTCTCAGATTCTCAGATTTCAGATTCATGATCTGTGTAAATGCTAAAAACCTGACCTTGGATCAGTTGATAGAGTTGTGATTTACTGCAGTTCACTGTTGTGAGAGTTTTTTGTTTGTTTGTTTTTTGTTTGTTTTTTTTGCTTTAAAGGTCTCTAAATCAGATTTGTTCTTGTTTTATTTCTGTAGATTTTTTTGGGTGGAAAAAAATAAACTTTCATTTTTACTTAAACTTCAGTTTTTTCCACATGACTACCCTTAGTCATTGTTTCAGTCAATAATAATAACTTTGTGTGACACATTGTTGATCCTTCCAGTTATTTTTCAAAGGTATGAAAAAGTGCAGGTGATTCACTTCAAACCACTTCCAGTCAAGGAGAATAAAAATCTTGGCAAGTCTGTTCAACAAGCCAGAAACACGGACTTTACAGATTTATGTCCCTCCCTCTGTCCTTGTGCACATTCCATTTTTCATCTTCCATTTTCTCTTCAACATAATAAAAGGTTGTTAAATATAGTTCCAGCGAACACTCTGGGTAATTAGAAAAGGATGAGGAATGAAGCAAGTGCTATTGAGTGCACATTTTCATGTCTTTCTGGCTTGATAAGCAAACCATTTTTCAAATTTATTGTCCCAACATTTGCGATAATAATGACTGGCAAAAACAGCAAAGTTAGCAGGGTGAAGGAGTACATTACATTTGGGGGAAAAATGCTGATTCATAGCTTCTAATTCCTCTTAATAGGCTAGTTATAATTTTTACATTAAGGTCATTTATTTGCACTTGTAGTTATGACCCTTGGCTACTTTATCTACATTGTTTCAGCATCTATTCAGCAATAATTAACTGACTGCAGACTGATAGGGCCTATGCAGCTGAAAATCAGTTCATACCACCTTCATACACTCATTCTGGGAAAGTACCATTGAGGTAATGATTTCACCCTCCAAAATACATTCTCCTCTCTTTACTGTTATAACCGCTTTATGTTGTTTTTTTTTTGTATCAAATGGGCCCTGGATGAAATATTTGTACCAAACACAGAACAGTATGAACTACAAGTACTAACACTTGGCTGATATTCGAAACACCAATATCATGTCTTTACGCATACTGTATGTGTTCTTCACATTTAGTTTTTCCATATACACTTTGTGTAGGCTTGTCCCAGCTCTTCATAGAAGTTTTATGTTGTTCAAACTGGGTGACATATTCAAACTTTAAACTGCATTTTGTCTGACATATTTGATATCTATGGGTTTTAACAAAGTCTGGCTGTACAGCATGAGTTTGTACTGATTTACCCCCCACCCCACCCCCGGTGGATTTGTGAGATGTAAAGGGGTAACAGTACAATTCACAATACAGGTTGACATATAGATAGATATATTGGATCTTTCTATATGTTTTCCAACAAGTAGCAAGAAATTGTCAGACAGAGATGCCAGAATATGTTTCAGGTAATTTAGAAAATGTGTCTCCATTACACCGTTCGTCCCCAGAGGGCACTGACGAATTTATTCTTCAAATGTAAAAGCTTTCCACTCAGTACCTAGATTACCCACAACTCTTAATTGTCTTAGCAAAAATGTTTATGTTATGAAATAAAGTTACAATTGGCTGATATATCTTATACATGACAGCGTATCACTGATGTATCACATTTATTGGTATCAGCCTCAAAAGTCCATTATTGATGAGGTTATAGTGTTGTGTGGTAAAGAATAATATGTTTGGAATAAAGTAAAACTACATCTATATATCTATCCTGTACCATTATTAGCATGGATACATCATGCATTCATAGTGTCTGTGTGCTTTATCACTTCCATTGGTGTTAACTGCCACCGCCCCAGATATATTAAGGTCCTTCCTTCTCCAAAAGTACAACACAAACTCACCAGATGTGCGTTAGAAACCAAAGCTCCAAAAACATGGGCACTGTGTTAGCATGGGGACTGTCTGAGGTTTAAATATGTTTCCCCTGACAAATTAAGAAAAGCATCTGAAATGCAAAATTAATTAACAAATTAGATGTGTTTCGGATTGGGTTGATGCAAATGAATCGACTTCATGACTGTCAGGAATAAAATCCTCCGACTGTGGCAGCCATTACAGGTTCCCTATTGCCTGCATGGAGGCGACAGTATGTCAGATATTTTCTTGTAAAGTATCTTTCTTTGGAGATATTTTTCAGTCACTGTTGGAGAATATCCAAAGCCGCTTTTGATTTGTTTTTTCAAATGTTCTGCAAGGAGATTAAACTAAGCTTACATCATTATTTATCTGTCAAGAGCATTTCGAGTCCCTCTCATTGAATATATTTACCCGTTGCTACATCCCTAGAAGAACCCAGCCTCACTTCTGTACCCATCCCTTTACTCAGAGACACAGGTGATTAATCCTGGATGGCAGCATATTTCCTCCTTCCTCTCTGTCTGTAATGATATCTCAAGGTTGACACTGCAGAAGTGGCTGTACCTTACTTCATTACACACTCGTACAGACACTGACTTCATCTTTCCCTCTTCCCTTATAGGGAACGTTTCACAGTCAGCAGTCTCTTGACTATGGCTCCCAGTTAGTTGGAGGTGTTTCCCCTGGCAAGGGTGGTAAGACGCACCTTGGCCTGCCAGTCTTCAACTCAGTCAAGGAGGTATGTATGGCTCCTTATCCCTCTGTGTTTGTGTCTGTTGTGTAAATATATAAATATATTAAAAGATAAAAACTGAACTATGTGATATGGAGCTGACAGATTTGCAGCAAATATCCTGTAAAAGACTGCAAAGCTTTTTACAGATGTTTTTTTTAAAGAAACATTAGGTGGCAGTATTTCATAAGTTTAAAATTTCCCTTTTTTTTTTTCTTTTCACCAATACCTTTTTATTCCTTACCTCAGGCAAAGGAGGGCACAGGGGCAGATGCCACTGTGATTTATGTACCTCCTCCGTTTGCGGCAGCAGCCATCATTGAGGCCATTGACGCAGAGATACCCCTGGTGGTGTGTATCACTGAGGGCATCCCCCAGCAGGACATGGTGAGAGTCAAACATAAGCTCCTGCGCCAGGGCACCACCCGCCTCATAGGCCCCAACTGCCCAGGAGTCATCAATGTAAGCTCACACACACTCTCTCGCTCTCTCTCACATACACAGACACACACACATTGATGCACATTTTGTTTTTGTTTTTTGTTGTTGTCTTGGCTGAGAGGGCCGAAAGCACAAGCTCCCTCTCAAGGGTCCAGGAATAATTCAAATTTAATGCATTAATATTCTGCTCAGTCAAACTAAAACCTTAAAGGAGCATGATTTTCTTATACTGTTGCTTTTATTTGTTTGTTTCTGTGTTGGTGGTCGCATTAATATTATTGTTTGGATTGAGTAATACTTTCTGGATTTTAGTGTCTAGCAAAGTTTGCATTTGGACCAAGAACAATTAAAGAAGTTATCCTTATTATACTATACTAAATTGTTCTTTTGCAAAGAGAAATATTTTGTTCAGTAAAGAAAAACAAGTTAAACAGGAGACTGAGTTTGAAGGTGAGGAGCTAGTGTTCACAGGAATAGTGAAGTTAAAAAAACAGAATCGTATGTGTGAATGTCACAGTAAATGGTCTTTAATTAAAGTTTAAAATGTATTCATTTGCAGCCTGGAGAATGCAAGATTGGGATCATGCCAGGCCACATTCACAAGAAAGGAAGAATTGGTGAGATTTCCTAATTTGTCTGTGAAATCGCACACTGTATATTCTTTGTAAGCATTTAATTTATACAGAACAGTATAAGTTGCTTTTTAAACGCTAAAAGTGATATAAGAATATTTGCTGAATGACAGCTTACAGGTTCCTTAAATGCTGACTGAGGTCCAACTAAAAAAGTGTGATGGAAAAGAAAAGGGAAAAAAAAAAACGTAAATCATACTAATATCTTCCCAAATCATTTTCTTATAGCACCGTACTTAAATCCTAGATGTAGCTTCTGCTGTTGACAGCTTGATAAGCAGTGTGTGCTGCTGCTGGCCAGTGAACCTTTACAGGAAGTCTGTTTGTATAGTAAATCGACTGCCATCATTTTCAAAGCTTACGCAGAACAGCTGTTACAGAACTCTGTTATGATGGTGATCTTTTTTCTTTTTGCTGTAACATTAACAACAATTCAGGTTGGACAGAAAAAGACAGCTGGATCTTATATCATTTTATCACCCTTGATTGCAGCAGTGGCTTAGTATGGTTATTACCAAAAAAATAAAAACATCAAAAAAATGTTTTCTCAATCTGTCTTTCAGGCATTGTGTCTAGATCCGGTACCCTGACATATGAGGCCGTGCACCAAACTACACAAGTGGGCCTGGGACAGTCTCTCTGCGTTGGTAAGATAGCAGTGATCTGTGGCATATTGAATTTAAATATAGCACACAGTGACACAGCTTTTAGTGTTATATCCAGACATTATTAACACAAGCAATCAGCTTGAAATAAAATAACCAAGTTTGCAAGAAACTTTGTATGACTTCGTGGGTTGTAGGAAAAAAAATTAGGAGATTTAGAAGACCTAAGACCTGAGTTACAAGACATAAAAAGAGACGCTGTACCAAAAGATGGGTGCTGTAATGTCTCTATACATTTTATCTTTAATGATTTCTCCAGAGATACAAACTTGTATGAGCATCTTCCTTGACTTCCTGGGAATTGTAGGGCGATCTACCTCATTCACCTTTCACTAAAACTCATTAGATGCTGATGCTGATGCAAGTCATTTTATGTCAAAAAAGCCACTTAGCAACTATCTGATCATTGCTTTGAATATCCCTCTCAGATCTGAACATTGAAGTTGTTGCTTTCTTTTTAAGGGCTCTATTGAGATTGAACAGGCACATTGAGTGGCAGATGGAAGTAGAAACTTTTTAAAATGTCTTTGTCCTCAAAATCTTGAAAAAAGTGAGTTTCGTCTCTGATCCGTGGTCAAGCTAATTTTTGTTCTCTTCACAAACCAAAGGGGGGGAAATTTGTGATTCTACATCGCGTAGTTGAAACTAGACGGTTTCAAAACTGAACGACCTTGCTACCTTGCTATATGATCATCCTCAATAGATGCATTTTGCTGCCTCTTGTTTTCCAAATCATGATCTTTTTTGATGCAATTGAACTTGAATGTCACAAAGCAGCTTATTTATTTGGTGTCAATGATTCTGCAAACAAAGCCTTAACATTATGAAACACTGGGAAATAGAGGTTGTTTTTTTAATGTTTCAAAAGCTGTTAGATTCATGCCAGGTTTTGCTGTATGATTTCCAGGTAATAGTCATTTCTGCAGCTCCCAAGTACAGATGTGGAACTTACCATTACTGCCTGTTATTACCTTGTTTTTCTTCCCCACGAGTTCTCACAGTCGTATTTCTGTAATTTACTGTCTTCGACTGTGGATTAGTAATACATCCAGCTTCATAGCACAGCTTGCAGCTGAGATATTATTATGTTTGATTGATTATTGATGTTATTATGGTACAATCTTTGTTGCTGCCTTCAAAAACAAATTTAACTAAATTATATATTCATCAATCTTATACCAGCTTGTTGTCATTCTCACCTAACTGTACCATTATACCTAACTCTATTAGGTCTTGGCTACACAGCAAATATAAGATTAACTCTTTTTTAGAAGAAAAAATTATTTTCACTGACTTATTTGCCACCAGAGAATCTGTATTAAAGAGCTGGTTGGACACCCGAATTAACTGAAAAACAACCTGACTTCATTATTATTAAGACATTTTAATTACGAGTGTCTTCTAGCCAGACTTCATGCAGCCAGCGCCGCAACAGTATTAAATATTGTAGAGTTCATTAAGGGGGTTTATTAGTGGTTCTGCTAGCAACTTCTTAAATCTGAGAATGACCTAGGGGCTACAGCAAATTATACTTAGTACAATATTTAATATCACTGTCATCATTGTTGCTAGTAATGTGGTTCTCTTTTATTATTATTCATGTAATCTTTTTTTCTTTGTGTTGGCCAGGTTTTTTAATGGTTTGAATATAAATTTAGGTGACATTTTGTCTGTGAAGATTTGTCTTGCAAAGGTTTTGCCCACGCTTTTATAGATCCTGGTGTAATTTTCTGTGGAAATGATTCTAAAAAAATATTATTGGGCTCTTCTGTTTTGGAAAAGCTTCATAAGTCATGGTCCTTGGGTATGAAAGGAAAGGCATCATTAAACTACCATGCAGAGATAAAAGTGGTTTGGCACAGTTATCCCATTAAACAAACTTTGTGAAGAGACTTTGAAGTAAAATTGAAAAATGGTGTTCATTTAACCTCAGTCCGATTTAACTTCTAACAAAATGCGGATCATCTACAGTGATTTGGGAAAGTATTCCAACTCCTTCACTTTTTCACACAACACACTGATTAAATTTAAAGTGGCTACAATCAGCATTTTTATCTCAACAATAAATAATGTGATTATTTGTATGTGAACCCCACAGAAAATTATCACCTTACTCTGTAGCTCCCCTCACCCCTTTCTTTCAGCTAATTGTTTTGGTTGTGCAGGCCACAACTGTCCTGCCCCGATTCACTTTCCCAACTCTCATAGAGTCGTTTACAGATGTAGTTGTTAAACAGCAAAACCCTGTTCGCCACCAAGCTGCAGACATACACCATCACAGGCCGGATGGTAAACATAGTGGAGCATTTAGCAGCTGAAGAGCCTGACATTTCCCTCAGGAGTTAGTGAAGACCAAAACAGACATAAAATGTAGGATTTGCATTTGGCAGGACACCAGAAACTGGTGTTGACTTCCAATAGATCCTAATGTTGGGTAAAAGGGAATAAAAAATTAGATATGAGATACACTACAATCATTCTCAAACCAAATAAGTTTGGAAACATTTAATTTGCTCATGGAACAATTGATGAGCCCAGTGAACACCTGTGAACAGTCTCAGTGCTGATCATCAGACCATATTGACATTCAACCTGCTTTTTATTCTGTCCTCAGGCTGAACAGCCATGTGCCATACTTAAATATTCACATTTATCTTTCCTTTCCTTTATCCTTTGAGAGTCTTAAGTATACAACAAGGGTTTGCTTTGTCTCCTGCAAGGTATTGGCGGCGATCCATTCAATGGAACAAACTTCATAGACTGTCTGGAGGTGTTCCTGCAGGATCCCAAGACAGAGGGCATCATCCTTATTGGAGAAATCGGGGGCAATGCAGAGGAGAATGCAGCAGAGTACCTCAAACAGCACAACTCTGTAAGGAAATAACACACTGGACACCCATTATTTCACTTCACTCTCCTTGTAATATCCTCTGCTACAGCGCATCACCTCAGCAGATATATCTGTTCGTATAAAAAATGTATCCTTTTCTGAATTAGCTCTTAGTCATGCCCTTTCAAATCTATGAGTTGCAGTGAACACTGGAATCCATCGTACAATGAGAACAAGGTGGAACTGTGAAAGTGCCCTTTCTTTTTGATCACAGCCTCAGGCTTTCCCTCTGTGCTTTTGGCGCCTGTGTGATTTGTGTGATAAAGAGTGGTAGATGGGACTCAGGTATGATTCACAGGGCATGTTCTAGAAATGTGCAGTGTTTATGAGCAGTGAACCTGTTTGTGATGCCCGCATGTTATAAAGAGCAGTGTGGTGATGATTGGCTTAAGGAGCCAAGTGGCTGAGAACTTGTAACTGACATTTTTAACTTCACCAGGCCTGTACTTGGTATTTTGCTCCTTGCCAATGACTTTTAATCTGTTAATTTTTCAGTGTGTATGTGTTTGTTTCTGTATATGTGTGCGTGTGCTTATAGTGCTCCTGAGCTGAGAAATGGATTTGATTTGCCCTCGGCTGCTTTAATGCATGCAAATCTCCCGCTAGCGTCTCAAGAGAATAACTTCTCTCACTCGACAAATAAAGTACAAACACCGCCACCACACACCACCCCCACTCACCCACCCAATCACCCAGAGTGTTGACAGCGAGGGGCAGTTCAAATGAAACGCATGCATGAAAAAGCCCAGCAGAGCGTGGGAGTAAGCTGCAGATCTTCCGTTGAAAGTCAATTGTGTAGAACATCGTACATAAAATAGCGTGCTTGGACCAAATTTTTTATAGAGAAAGCTCAAAAGAGGACAGGAGACATTGTTTTCACTTCATGGAAAACTTAACTTTTCTTGATTTGAATACATTTGAATTCAAGTCTCCAATACACTAACCTAGGGCAGGTCCCACATATGAATATTGTATTAACGTGAAGCACAGTGTCACTGTAAATGAGCATAATGAAATCTCCCCAAAAAAAAAAAAAGAACTCAAATTGATGATAGATTCTTTCTGTACTCTGATGATCAAGAAGATTTAGCTAACTCATGAGTTTCTCCATGAGTTATTCAGAGAATTGAACAGTTGTAAAGATAAACCTTACAGATAAACCGATATGTTACCTGTGATATGAATTTATAGCCGTGAGCTGACAGAAGAAATCAGTCTGCATGTTGTACAATCATGTATTATAAAACACTTTACTCTGGGCTGTTATGAAAACAAATTCTCACCTTGTAGTGCTTTATTGATAACAACTGCTTAAGAACAGTTGCTTAAGAATTGTTTACCAATCTTTTAAATCTTTAAAGCCTCTAAAAACTTGTCTTTAAATCCTAAATGTTTCTCTAAGACATTAAATATTCATGAATGAAGAGATGCAATGATTAGTCACCTAATTGATAAGTCGATCAACCGAAAATGAACTCAACTGCAGTCGTTTAATACATCTTTTTAAGCAAAAATGGCAAAATATTTGCAGCCTCCAGCTTCTCTCGCATTTGATGCTTCTCTTTGTCAACTGGTGGTAAAATGAATATCTTTATTTTTTCAGTGTTGGTCAGACAAACCTAGTGTTAGTCTGCTGGAAATTTTAACTGGCATTTTTCCCTATTTACTGTCATTTTATAGACAAAATGATTAATCAAAAAAAATAATCGGCAGATTATCAATAATGAAAATGAGATTAATCGTTAGTTGTAGCCTTCAAATATACAACAATCAAAGTTTTGGGGAAACAACATTCTTAGTCATTATTTAATCAGAGTTTAATTCTCAAAAAGTGAGATAATCGGCTTCATCACGACTGTGTGGGTGTGGTGTGACCAGATTTGATTGACGGTGGCCTGGCAACATAAGCAAGCAACTCGCCAACTAACTGGTTCTAGACCTGTGAATTTCCACCCACACCTCAGATTTAAGTGATTTAAATAGGTCTGGTGGTCTGCCCACTGAAGACTATTTGTGTCAGTAGAAGGGTATAACCAACCAATCAGAGTTTAGTGGGTGGGATTAAAATTTTGACACCTTCTCCCTTCATAGCTAGCTGCCTACTTGGCTACGTCCATGTAACGTGTCTACAAACACAGTGGCAGCATGAGATTACAGCAGCTGCAAAGGTGGTTGTTAGTTAGTTGTTGATTTAAAGAAATAACTTTGAAATCAACCTCTTTCTTTAATATTTGTTTTTAAAAAAAGGGCAGCTTCCATGTTGACTGAAAAATATCCGGTAGGCTGGATAAGTCCATGCTAAATTTCAAGCGTCATAGCAAAGGGTCTAAATACTTATGTCCATGTGATTTTTCCGTTTTTTCGTTTTTAGTGAATTCGTAAAAAAATCAAAAATTCTGTTTTCACTTTGTCATTATGACTTATTGAGTGTAGATGTATGAGGGGAAAATTTTTTTTATTTTATTTTAACATAAGGCTGCAACATAACAAAATGTGACAAGATGTAAGCGGTCTAAAAACCCCCTTAATGCACTGTAATAAACTGCCAACTGAGTGTATATGAAATCACCTGTTTCCAACTTAAAAACAGTGAGAGGAACACAGACGCAACAGTAAAGACATTAATATCTCATGTGAAATAAACAAGACTGTTCAAACCTCGGCACAAAATTGTGTTGAAGTAGGACCACATCACTCATTGTAAGAAGTTAATTTAGAAAATAGTTTTTTTTAAGATGCTTGACGCTTCACATTAACTTGACAAATTCTGCCACACTGGACACATTTAGTATCGAATGCTCAGTGAAATTAAAGGTCCAATGTCATGATTGATTTGTGTCATGCAACATTAAATATATTGAACTCCTATTTGAGAAAGACACATTATACCAGAAAGGTGAGGAAGTATTGATTTGAGTATCCATCAATGTTACAGCTGAGTTACTGCAGACCGTTTATCTACTGACACCTTAATTCTGTAAAATTCAAGAAAACAAGCTTATATTTCCCACCAGCTTCTGCTGTCAGATTTTATGATGCAGGACATATTTCAGGGTTCAGTCTTCATCAGTGTCTGCGAGGCTTGCCAACATAATATGGTGTTAAGAAGTCACCTGTATCAAAGGTATGCCTATCATTACCAGAGCTTCACAAGCTTTCTGCAGTCAGAAATAGGTATTACACAGAAAAACCATATTATAATTTGCTTCATGCATATCAAGTAGGTTGGAGTATTTGGCACCTAAGCTACCGTGGAGGTTTACTGATTTTCTTTTTTTTTTTTTTTTTTCTATTTCAGCCTCTTGACTTTTAGCCCAGCCTGTCTCCACTGAGCTTAGCTAAACCCCTTGTAATTCTGTAGAAACAACACTGAAAACTAACGCAGGCTGTAGTTTGGAGGAAGCCTGAGGTAAAAAAAAAAAAAAAAAAAAAAAAAAAGTGTCAGTTGGCTCCATGTGCACGCGCACATGCCAGTTTTATTCATGCCTACCTGTCATATTTATAGGGGTGTGTAATTGTCTCACTTTGGCTTTTTAAGCTCGTGAATACAATTCCTCACCTTGGAGCAGGCTGTTTTGTGTTTATAGAACAAAGCCCTCAACCAGTCGCTCTAGCAGAGGTGGGGGAACTACCCTATTTGTCTCATAATTAAGGTAATATATCTGAACTGCTAACAGTAGAAGACAAAAGACGGGTAGAGCGAATAGTGGTATGACTCCCCTCCCTGTATGCATTGTTAGTACTTAGTATCCAGGGAGGCAGGGATTAATAGAGTAATTAAACCCCCTTTCGTTTGAGGTAGATTTAAAACTTGATTCACATGAGGGTGGTTTGTTTATTCTGAACGTGATTTGACTTCTGAATACTGAGTCGGGTTTGGTGCTAATTTGTTTTGTGCTTACATTTTTCAACGCACAGAACAGATGCTTGTCACATATTTAGAGCACTTTAAAGAGATATTCCTTCTCTCTCTCCATTTCCCTGTTAACTGTGTAAGTGTTAATGTCTCATTAGCAGTGCACTTCTAGCCAAGGTCCTCAACATTTCCCTGGCTGATATATGTCCTGCTAGTCTTAATTATCAAAAGTCATCTCCAGTTTATATTAGTGGCTGCCATCTTGTTCCTGCCAGTGTCAGGGTTGAATTCGGAGCTGAAATGGCAGGAGGAGTGGGTGTCTTTGAAGGACCTCGCTGTGTTGCTTTGGCTGTTGAGCATGCCACATTCACTCTCTGAAAGCAGTCTGCCAGATGAGCCACAGCCTTCTGTTGAAAACCCAGGACTGTGTGTGTGTGTGTGTGCGCGCACAAAGCCGTCCTCTACAATTATATTGTTATTCCTAACTATGAAATATTAGCTGCTGTACGTGTGTGTGCGTGCGCACACACACACACACACACACACACACACACACACACACGCACGCACACACTGTCCGTCCCTCTCTCTGGTAATGATGTTATTGCTGAAGATGAAATATTAGCTCTCTTCACCTTGGAAATGATCTTAACTGTTGAACGTAACATCCATCAATGAGCAAGCAGCATAGACAGGCACTGAGCTAATCAGTGCCTGCATGACTAATTACCATCTCAGAAATGAGATGATATGAAATGGCAGGAGCCTGAGCCTCTATCTGGTCATACACCAGCCCATGCAATTAAATGACTTGATTGACCCTTTGTTTTAATAATGCAGGCTGAGACTGAGATGGCTGGTTAGACAAGCCTGTTATCATGGGGGCACTGTAATAGGAGGACATGGAGTGTTTCATTTCTAATGAATGAATAAAATGCAGGTGCAGAAAATGTATTCTCCCTATTATTGTACATTCACCTCCCTTGTTTTGACTCTTTCCTCCTCCTTGTAACAACTTTGTTGTTTTGCTAACTCTACTCAAATCTTCAAACTTTCCCTTGAGTCTATCCTCCTTTTCCATTATTTTTCACCATATTTTACACTCATATTTTTCTGTCTCTCCCTCTTCTATGTCCAGGGTGCTAGTTCAAAGCCTGTGGTGTCTTTCATCGCGGGGCTAACTGCTCCTCCCGGCCGTAGGATGGGCCACGCCGGCGCCATTATTGCCGGTGGAAAGGGAGGAGCCAAAGAGAAGATAGCAGCCCTCCAGTCAGCTGGAGTTGTAGTCAGCATGTCCCCAGCCCAGCTCGGCAGTACTATGTTCAAGGTGAGTCCTTTCTTCCAGCCAGACATTATCATGGACAAGGACAATAATAATAATTATGATAATGTGATAGTGTTTTGATGGGGTGTGCAAGAGGACAGGAATACATATTGAAGTTTACAGTATAGTTGTAGCGTATAATCTTTAAAAGCTTTACCTAAAAAATCATTTATAGCAATATTCAGTACTTCAGTTCAAAAAATGCTCATAAATGACATTTTGCAGACAGGTGTTATTCCAGTCTCATTCAGAATTAAGTAATTGTTTTTAAGTCTTTGACATTTTACTGGCATGATGTAATAAAGCACTCGTTTTACCTTGCTTAACTCCTCGGTACAGTGCAGACCTTGCTACGTTACATGAATAAGTTTCAGCGCTCTCTTCTTTTTACGCCCTGGAGGAAATAAATCTTCAGTTTTGTTTTGTTTTTGTCATCTTTCAAGATGACTTTTAGCTAAAGTTATGGTGAAATTCCCTTTCAGACAGCACTAATAATGTGTCACCTGACCTGAATACTGTGCACTGATTCACTGATTGAATATATCGGGTCATGTTCAGGAACAGCACTGGCGTTTCCATCAGCCCAACTCTAATCTGAATAAAATGGTTGCAAACATTTAGATCTATGGCTGAATGAAAAAAACAAAAAAACATTGACATGTAGATAGGCCAGAAAAGTCATGCATTTCCCTGAGGGACTTTTGTTTTGAATTGTCACTAGACATAAACTTTAAAAATGCTCAACCACAAGCTAACTCTCTCAAAAAAATATTTCAACTCATTCTAAAACATAATCCAGAATATATTACATTCATAAATCATTTTTACTCTGACTACTCCGTCTTTTCTTGACCCTGGCTTTAGTCTTCATTTTTTGTTGTGTTGCTGTCCAATTCAAATGTACCATAATGTTGGCTTGAGATAATTAGAAATAGAACTTGATAACAAACAAATATCCAAATATACAATTCTTTGCTTCTTTTATATATTAAAAAAAAATGTATTTACTTATGCTTTTAAGAATAGTAGACAAATAAACAATTACTAAGGTCATGTTTCAGTTATACAGATAAATATGCAAGCTAATAAAAGCTGAAAGCCAAGTTAGCTAATGAGGAGGTAATATAATCACATTGTAATAACACTGTAATAATATTTGTCTTTTGGCCCCACAACAAAATATCTTGTGATGCTGGTCACTGGTAGCACCATCGTTCATCATGGAACAGTTACAAATATGAGAAGGTTTACTGGGAACAGGAATTACATTTTTTTTTCTGGGAGTAGCAAGGTCGAGATTGAACTTTTACTGTATGCCGTAAAGGAAGGCGGAAGGCAGAAGAGAAGGGCAGAAATTAATAAATGCGTGTTGACAGTGGCTGAGTTGGCGCCACTGCCTCTTTATTTCAATTTATCTCTAGGGAAGCACTGTTAACAAGATGTATAAAAAGTGAAAGCATGTATTACACCCATTCATCATCTTATACTTTCATTACCACTGCTGGCACTACTGCACGCGAATATAGATTTACACGTGTTTTTTTTTTGTTTTTTTTTCCCCCAAAGTTCAATTCATAATCATTGTGTGTAATGATGAAAAACGTGCTACGCGGTTGCTCATTTTGCTGCACATTGTGTTCATACATCTCTGTTAATCTCATTGACCGCTGTAATAGAAGTAATAACACGTAAGAGAGGCAAGTAGACATAATGCTTTGGGTGTGGGAAACAATGACGACCCCAGTCGCAGCTGTTCAGGTCGTGGAGAGCATCTCTGCTGCTCCTGACCTCCATGAGCCTCGACATGAGTGTTGAAAAACATGAATTTGCAAAAGTGGATACATGCGTCATCATGTTAAATTAGAGCTTCATGAATTATGCATATTGCTGCAGCAGATGTTTTTATGCTAAAAACATGATAAGCTGAACAGAACGACTTGTCTAGATTTATATTCTGTCAAGTTTCTGCATCTAATGTGTATTTGGAATCAAAAAAGATGTATGCTGCATTTTGACATGTTATCAGTAAAATGAAATGGCAGTAGTAATGCTCTCACTTCCAAGTGGTACATGATCAAATGGAACAAACACAGCTGAAGACGCTTTTGTCCTCAGTTACATAAGCCCATCCTGACACATTATTCATCATAATAATAATTACAGATACACACTATCAATTCCGTGGTAGCATAAACAGGATGCAGCATGTTGGTATCATTACTACTGTCTGTTAAAATGATAACGTTTTCATTTCTAGCCATTTGACAATTTGCTGGAAGTAAAATATGGCAAGCCAAATGATGTTTAGTTTTTTCTTTATCCAAACTAAGTGCTGTCTAAAGCACATCTAGAAGACAGGTACATAGAATAATGAAAGCATGAATTAATAGTTCAATACTGAGTTTATTAGAAATATGTTTCAGTCATCCCTAGAGAACAGATAATGTATAATAAGATGTTTTTTTATCAACAGGAGTTTAAACAAGTTCAGACAACCAGTTCATATCTGACATCTAACACGAAAATATCTTCGTAACAGTAATACATTTAAAGTTTGGTTGTAAATATATTTTCATTTCCTATCCTTATCTATTTATTACTAATTCTGTTTTTAGATTTATATTTAATATGAATCTTGACTTGTTTCTTCTTAATCGCAGACTAAGGATGTTTTTGTTTCAATTACTGATGTTGTAGTGGTCTCCAATGTTGATTGGCTATTGCATCTTCTGGCTTTATTATAAAGATATTGCTGTTTTTAATATAGTGAATATGATACTTGATGAAGGCCCATGACTGAATCATTGTATTTATAATAAGACATTGTGAAAGATTTTCAAACTATTGTTTTCTGTTTTAGCTTCACAAAATAGATATTAGTTATTAGTTAGTTATTCTTATTTGCCTTTATAATATTAAATATTCATGACTGATCAAATAACAGTCTAGACAGGACTTTAACTATAAGCAAATAACTCACCAACAGTCATCATATTCTGGTACTAATATTGCTGAACCATGGAGGTCCATGACATTATCTTTTTCCAGTTAAGCCTTGCCCTCTTCAAACCAGTAAGAAAAACATGGATACACAGATTAAATTACAGAAAATATCTTAATAAAATAACCCCAACAGTGATCATGTATGTCCTCGGAATGATATCCATTGAGAAAATATGCGTTCCGGGCCTTTTTCAATTTAAAAACTGTAAGTTGAAGCAAAATTAAATATGCAATGCTTGCAGTGATATCCAAAGGAAGTTTCAATGCCACTGGTGCAAAAACAAGATATCAGAAAACATATGTTTATCTGAGAAGGACCTAATTCATATGCAAGAAGGAATAATTATGACCTTTTACTTGTTTACAAAATATCTGGAACACATAATCACAGCAGCAGATAGCATTATCCTATCCTACTCGATATTCATGCATGCACATGTTTACAGATATGTGTAGACAAACTGAGGCATTTAATCTCCAGTTTCTGTTGCTTCAATAAATTCCAAACTCCAAAAAGTTGACGGCAGCTCACAGACCATATTTACGACGCTTGCACTCCTCATACATCTGGCCTCAGGTGTGTCAAAGCTGTTGTCATTGCTAGCTTGTAAATGCCTTGCTGTTCGCTCACATCATGTTTTCCTTTGCTCTCCTCACTTTGAATCCAGATGTATTTTCAATCGTCCCTTTTGACTGGCAACCTTTACTTTTCTCATTTTACTCCCCCGCTTCCTCTTGAGTTGTCTTGTCAAGTGTCTGAGTCTGTCTCACACAAAGTCTTTTTTTTCTCGCTCTTTCTCTGACACAAACCACTCTAGCTTTACCTTGGTGCGATCATTCCTGTATTGTACTCTTGAGTTACTGTCTGCTGCTGTGAACCAACAGCCACCTCCCGCCTCCCTTTTATCATGCCACTCTTTCCTTCCCATTAGTCTTTCTTTGTCCTCACACTTCCTACGGCTTTGTCCCTAATTAGTGATCCCTTTGCCACTCCCTCCTTTAACCCACCTCATCTGTAAAGCAAAAATCTAATAAACTAGCCACAACTCTCCAATCCACCCAACTGTCAAAATGTCTCCTCCTTTATCTCGTCCTTCCCAGAGAGTCAGGCTTAGGGAGAATATTTTCTCCTCAAGGTGGCAGTAAACCTTCAGGTATCCACAAGCCAAAGGGGAATGAGCCAACATGTGCATGAGTACTTGTGTGTTCTGTAGACCTGATAAATGACATTTGCATTAAGTTCCTTTCCCCCCAGTGGAATGGAAAATTCTCAGGGAACGACATATTCTATCATCCCACAATTTGTGTGATATTTCCCAAATTGAATATGTAAATAGCTACATCCTTTTTAATGGCCAACATAATGCTTCCTCATTTATAGTCACATGGTTGGACTGTGCTGATAAACAGAAACTATAACCACACATAAATCAGATTTCTGCAGATGTGTAGCGCGTATCAATCACAGGAAGTGAGCTGTTTTAATGTTGACAACTGGAACCCACTGACACTTACGCGCTACATGATGTGCACTCTCCGGGAAAAACAACAGGCTCTCCAAAGCTCGCGCCGCCTCTATTTCCCCCCTCAACAGCTGATCTAAAACACAGGATCAAAACAGAGCTGTGTGAATTTTACATGAATAAATCATTCACTTCTGTCTATCTCACTTCATATCACTTTGTTTCTTTTCTTCTTCCTCTCTGTTGTCCATCTCTGTAGGAGTTCGAGAAGAGGAAGATGTTGTAAATTGTGCGAGAAGACACCAAACCTTTTACCCCCTGCTCCAAAATTGAGATGAACAGCCTGATTCTGGAGGTGGATATGCCCTACAGGATCTGTAAACCCTGATTATTTCAACTACAACGCGCACATACAGTATTTATATTGTAATTTCTGCCATGAACTTGTACCTTGCACATAATGAAAGAATAAAACATAGTGTCTTAATGGTATCCTAAAGAACTCATTGTACACAATGTGAAAGCTTTATAGATGTTTTTTCTTCCCCCACATAATGCCGACAGCTGAAGTATGCCATGGTAACCTTGGTGATCTGTCGTTCTGTTATACTCCTTCTGTAAGACATATTCCATCACGCATTTCACTGGCTGTCTACCTGAATAAGAAATATTTCTCATATCATTTCCTTGCCGTGTTGTGTCTATAATTTCTTCACGTGGCACTTTTGAGAAACTGTTGTGTTCTCATTATAGAGCAAGCTCCTCTTTCCCCACGTTTCTACCTTTTTGAAGTAACATAAAGAGCATAAAACTCTACATGTATAAGAGAACAGACAGGGATACAAAAGATATCAAATGGGCATGATGTTTACAAGCTTTCCGACACAACCTGTTCCAGATACATATTATATGCCCAGAATCAATTACCAGGTGAGGGATCAAGATGAAAGCGCTTTTAAGCTATACATCTTGCGTTTTCTGAAAACTCCCTTTTCTCTGGTGTGTATACTGACATGTAAAATCATAGTGTTTAGTTTTAGTCAGGTCTCTATACTGTGAATACTGATACTGATACTATTATTAAGGAAGAGCAGAAACAATTAATATGCAGTTGGTAGATTTATTTAATTTTTAATTTATTTATTGGAAGTAAATCTGAGTAGCCATTAGGTCATTTTAACACCTGGGCACACCAGCATTCAAAATGGCTGAAGTTTGCAGAGATCCTACTGAAATTAATTCAACTTTGGTGACCTTTGACATGCAAATTTGTGCAGTTGAGCACTAACAAGCTGTCTTGTTACTGCTGATCTTTGGGGGAAAGCGAAAAGCTAGAGTCCAAAATGGAGGAAGCTATTGTAGCTTATTAGCTGTGTTGCACCATCCTATTTTATTTAACCTCGTATGAACTGATCCACAAAAGTGGTATGATAATATACAAATATGTTTATATAAGCGTTTATAGAATGAAATGATGCACAATTCTGAGAGCAAAACGCCAGGGAGAAGTAAACAGCCCAGTACAGAAAATCTAACAAGATGTTGCTAGTCTGTTCGCAGCTTTCTTGAAAGCTGGTAGTTCTGGGATGTCAGGGTATTGTTTTCCCACAGGTTATATTCCCTTATATGGTTCCCCAAGGGGCAAAACACAACAGTTCCTGTTTGGGATCAGACAGAACCCAAGTGAATTAAGAGTTTTTTCATTGGATGTGTTCCGGTGGGTTGGTGCTAGATTGGATCGACCGGCGGGATGCTCTAAACCAGGGCTGGCTCGTGGCATAGGGGACATTGGGGTTTCCTAGGGCGCAGAATGTCAGGGGGGTGTCATAAGAATTCCGACAACATAATTTTGTAAATCTTGGTTACAGTAAAAACATTATCAACAAAAACAGCCTTTAAATTACATTTATAAACATACTGCTCCCCCTGAGCTGGGGGTTGACAACATCATGACCTCACAAGTTTTTAATCCATCTTGCACTGCTCTTGTACTGTCTGAACTCTGCACTGAAGGTGGAGGATCATGGGTAACGTTTGATGCTCAATTGTGTGGATCACCCAGCCCAAGTCCAGGACATTCACTGACTGACTGATGGCAATTGCTAGATTGGATCAGCCAGAGGGACGGTTCAATTATTATTAGCTCAAACTGCTTCATAATGAAATGGTCCAAGCCTTCAGGTGAACACAGACGAAAAGACGAGGAGAAAAAGCCCAATACAGAGGTATGTTATGATGTGTTAACATTGAAATGCCATTTTGTGTGTAGACCTTTTATTTGTAGCTAGCTAGCTAAGTTTGTATAAAGCTAATGCTAGATAATGATGCGAGGATAGCTGCTAGACTCAAATACAAATTGAGGGGTATGAATCTAAAAGGAAAATCAGCAGTGGAAGAAGTATTCAGATCCTTTACTTAAGTAAAAGTACCAATACAACAATGTAAAAATACTTACATCATTAATCTTCGACTGTTCCGACTAACATGTTTTAATTGTGTGACAAATCCTTTTTTAATAACAATTATTTTCGTTTTTAGGTAGTTGTAGGAAAAAATACAACCTGTTGCAGATTCCAGTAGTTAAGATTTATTTCCGTCATCATCTTTTGTGGCAAAACAAGTGATTTGATTATGTTAACTTACAATGAAAAATTGTGATTGGTCATTTTTGAGATTTTATAGACCAGTCAATTAATATAGTCAATAATGACAAATAACAACGGAAATTTGTGGAATGGAAGCTCCATGACAAAACTATAGGTTAAACTAACTAGCCTTATTACTGTACACAAATTGAAAGTAGACCGAGTGGAGGAAAATGAAAGAGGAAAATAAGGTTACTGTTGGTTCTGCCCCCCACAGAATCTTTTTAAATTAACACGCTAGGAACAAAAGAGTGTAATGAAGCATATAATGCCCTACACTGGACATCTCTACAGCCAATTCTTATCTGCTCCACAGCAGTCAGCCAAGGCAGATTATTCTGTGTACACATTGTTAACAATTACTTTTTAATCTGCATTAGCGAATTAACATAATGGCTGACAGTGGAACTGAAAGCTTATTTGTTTAGAGGCTCAGAAGTTCTTTCTTGAACTGAAGTTGCCAAGCCGTTTTCTGCTTTGGTTAGTTTCATGCAAGATGTAAAAAAAATGCCAAAGTTTGCCGTCTGGTGTTATTTAATGGCTGGTTTAATGACTGTTTATTTGTTTGTTTGTTTGTTTGTTTGTTTGTTTGGTTTCATACAGCTTCAGTGTAATTTGCTGATTCAAAATGAAAGTTTGACTGTGTCACCATCCTGAAAATTATCAAATAAAAAACGGTTCTCATTGTTGATTTGCATGATGGCAACACAATCAAACATGGAGGAGAGAACAGAACAGGGTTAACAGGAAAATGACTTGTGAGCATGCTGTTGATGTACACTATTGATCCACAATGCAATGAACAAAAGACGTGGAGGTTGTACTTACACCTTACATGCAAATTGTGGATTAAGGAAATGGCTTCATGAACCCATGACAAAACAAAAATACAGTATTAAAACTTTGTGTTTTATGATGGTTATTAATTCACACCATATATTCTTATTATGTACTATGAATTTGCTGCGTTCATATTGTATGAGATGGATGGAAAATAGAGACGACAAAAAAAACTGACGTTGTTGGACAAGTCAAGATAGCAATCTGATAGCAGAGATAATGTGACAGAAAAATCAATGATAAATCAGATACATTTAATTTTGTTATCACTGTAATGACATTAAAGTCACAAAACTGTTAGTGGGATTATTTAGAATTAGTTTTTTCGGTGGTTCTAGATTAACCAAGTGGCCATAGGAAGAATGGCATCAATGTTGGTAATTTGTAGGGAAAGGTTGGATCAAGCTTTAACGCTTTAAAAAGATAAGTGTACTTCAGTGGAAACCTATCACCAAACACTTTAGTATTCGCCTAAAAAAAGGATAAAGTTCTTGCTTTTGATGAAATACTTCTGAGTGTTTGGAATTAAAGTGGTCTAGAGCTCAAGTGTACTCCTCTACTTCACTACTGGCCATCCCTCTCCACTATTCCACTTTACTCCAAAACAACATTTTTCTTATTAAAGTCTTAGTAAGTTCACCTTTTGTTATCCTTGGAAGTTTCTTTTTAGGAACCAATTTCAGCTTTCTACTTGACAAACAAATTAGTAATGATGACAGGTGTGTTCAATTTTGATGTCATCCTTTTATCCAGAGGAGATAACAATTTATTCTCCCAGACCAGAGAGTTAGCTGTATTCATAAAACCATGAATGGCTAACTCAGACCCACCCACAGACCTACTGCAAAGGCCTCATTACCAAGAGAGGGTAAACCTCTGCCGAGTCAGTCGCATGAATTGAAGAAACGAGAATATTCCTCGGAGCAGACGGTAGCCCTAATGAACTCAACAGGGTACCCTGCAAGTGCCCTCGCACATACAGCAACACCTTATTACTAATGTATGTGAGGCGAAGTTGAACAGTGCCAAAGTGCCCAGCATGTAAATCAGTCATTTAATTAAACAGTTGCTAATGAAACAGACAAGATAAATCTTATGTTAAGAGGTAAGAGCTCTTTTTTTTCTAAATTTCCACACTGGCTGCAGGGATAAGTAGAAACTGACACGGTGCATACAGTGGGTCATTAATGTTGCCATTGAAATGTAACAATAGCAAAGGCTGATACCTGCCAATTAGGATAATTATGTTTCTGTACCAAAAAGTTGTGCGATCTGGAAGCTGTTCAGGTGCAGGTTAGATTTGTTGCTCCTGTTTGTAATTACCTGGTTTGTTGGCAGCATCCCTCAATGAAGTAATCATCCATTCAGAGTCACATATTGCTCTTTTTACCCTGAAAGTGCTGGTGATGATTGTCAGATTGTTTTATTGATATCATTGATCCTACCTGATGCTGCAAAGTCTGGCTGGCACAATTTCCATTAAAGCATTTGAGAGCAGCAGTAAGGACGAGAAATAAAACCAAGGGGCTTGACAGTAGCAATTTGCATGAGGCAGTATTGTTTTAATAGAACCACTGACTTGAGATTGCTTTGGGAATTGAGGGCAAGAATGAGGACAGAGGAGCGGATGTAAAGGGATCTTGGAACAGAGCCCCATTCTTTTTTCAAGTCAGCTGTGGATTGGCTTTTTCTTCAGACAGAGGAAAGGTTTTATTTGTCTGGCTTATGATGATACAAAGGCACAAGACAATGTTTCATACAGAGAGTAAGCTGCTCCCTTTTCATAATTTATGTTTTGATGAAATCATTCATATTATTGGCATCTGTTCGATGAGACTGGCCTTGTTTTTAGTTTTATAATAATTTTAAAAAGGTGTCCATGGGTTTCGAAGCTGTTACAAAATTTGAATTAATGGTTAATAAATCAGTGCCTAATGCTTTATAAATCTGCTATAAGCCAATTCTTAAAGGAATAGTTTGACAATTTTAGAAACATTATCATGCAAAGATTTGGTGAAAAGATCAATACAATTGTCAGAGCTGTACTCTTAAATATAAGGCTACAGCCAGCAGCTAGTTAGTTTAGTTTAGCACAAGGATTGGAAACAGGAAGAAACAGCTTTTGTCTTCAGGGTAGAAAAATCTGCTCTAACATCAGCTAACTTACTGTTACTGATACTATGAATGTGTTCAGCAAATGTTGCTATCGCTAGTTGGCTTACTGCCAGCATTGCTGTGGAGCATGTCACGGCAATGCTAGCTTGAGCTTATGGTTGTAGCTGGATTGTTTTGGGTGTTTTTTTTGTTGGCGGTTGTGTCTTAAGGGGAACTTCTTACAGTAGTGCTTCTTATTGTTTATTGGCTGCTTGCACTGGGCTTCTTGACACCTTGCTGACTGAAGTGAAGGGAGGACTGAAGGTGTGGCTGATGAAACATTTGTTTTGGTCTGACATGCTGGTGGTCTAGTGTGATATCTAGTGACAGTGACAATCATCTACAGAACTTTTAACAGTAAGAAAATCTGCTAATCTTTTTCATCATGACTGCAGTGGTGTGATCTGATCGGATTTGACTGAGGGTGAGCAAACAATCCACCAACTGTCAACAGATTCAGATGTTGCTAAATCCTGATTGGTGCACACAAGTACATGACATCACATTTTAACAACTCAGCCCTGCCAACCTTAAACCAGTGAGAAGTGGGAATGCCTATTTAAGTCTTATGCAAAGTACTTTGGATTTCCTTGCTGCTGAAAGTGCTATACGAATAAACTTCAAAATTGGTTAGTTACGGTTCTTTGTAAAGAGCATCTTATTAGAAAATGGTGCTGTGCTTCTACCTTGCAGTAGAGAAAAGGTGTGGATTTGGAAAAAGTAGGAATGAGTTTACACGTGTCCCCGTTGGTGGCCGAATAATGACTATAATGGTGAGCTCACATGCTGGGTTATCATGTCCAACCAGTCGATGCTGTGGCTCCTCATCAGGATTCCTCCCAGTGGGAATGGCAGCAGTGTGGGCTAATCCCAAGGAGAGATGGGTTTTGATGTGCAGGGGTACATTTTGTGATACGAACACAGGTGGCCTTTACTTGGGTTGTCAGCCACAAATGGTGTTTGCAAAAATAGGAACAGGACTGACAAGAATATGAAATCTAAAAAGCAGTATTAGGCCTTGACAGGACCATTACAATTCTTATCATGTGTGCCTCAGTATCATTTCATGAACCATCTGCCCCCAACATTACCCTGTTCCATCATCTTTATTAATGCCAACATTTATTCATTTTTTTTCCAACTCGCTGAAAAACACACAAGCATAAGACACAGGCCTCCTCATACTCATGCTTTAATGCATTTAGCTGAGGTTACAGAGGGGTGTATAATGAATATAAGCACCTCTGATCCTGTCATGTTTATTAAAGTTTCAGTTTAGGCATTGGTTTGTCTGCAGCCACAGGATGAATGTATTTCTACAAATGTCATGATTAATAGTTCCGGGCAATGCCTGAGGATGTGAGATGCTGTACATGAGGCACCATATAAAGTGCAATAATCCGTCAACTTTAAAGAGATAAACAAAATAGCTTTACCCTCAAAGGATCTGTAGAACTTCTGTGCAAACGCTTTTCGACTGTGTCACGGTTTTATTGATCCCCTTGTTGCTGTTTTGTGGACATTTATAGTCAAACTCGGCCCTTTCACCTGCTGTCCTCTTCAAAGGCCCTCTGGGCCTTCATAAACACAGTCCCGCTGATGATAAAGATATCGTAACTTCTATTTCACCAAAAGGATGACTGAAGAGGATGATTACCGGCAAGAGCTGCCACAAACCGAGAACATCTCTGATTGATGTATTGATCGCAGCCATGGAGTCCCTCAGAGCACAAGGGTAAGTTTACTTGTGCTATTGATAAGAGGAAGATTGAAGAACATCACATTTTGCCGCAGAACGGCTTCCTAACAGCTCAGAGTCTCATCAGAGAGTCAGTGATCTCCTCCTGTAGCTCATTCAGTCCCTTATAGCAGACTGCTGTAGAGTACCTCCTCGCTGCTGCCTATCCATCATACCTGGAGTGTACACAACAGATCCAGTAATGTTACACTTAACACAATTTAAGCTTTTCTCTATGTTGTGACTTTATTAAATTTAGGGGCAGTGTAGGTATGGTAGGGAGTCTCTATGGGCACGTTGATAGGTAGACAAAAGTCCAAAGAGGAAACAGCTCCTGTATAACAACACTTTTGAAAAAGGCTGAGGGAGAATCTCCTGCGATTTAAAGGTCACAGGTTTGATGCCTGCAAAAGAAGAAAATGGGAGCATTTTCACTGGCCTTAAATCCAATAGGGAGTCTTATAATATCCCAGCCTACTGGTGAGATATACCTGAGCAATAACTGACGCAGCAGTCTGGTAAAATACAGTCTGCTCATGAGTGTTGTGTGTGTATCTCAGGGTATGGCAAAAAAATATTATACTGTAGTTTGTTGCTCCTAAACTTCATACACATAATCAAAAACTTGGTCTTGAATCTAGTTTTCAAAGAGTATTAAAACATTTACTTTCTTTCAAAGAGTTAAATGGATGAATTAATATAGGGAGGTTGAGGGGTGTGTTATGATGGGGCATGTGATGGACCATAGGTGAGCATTGCACACCGATTCCCCCACTTGGTGATGGCCGTGACGCTTCTGAGCTTTAGAGGTGCTGCTGGGTGTATTTTTGAAAGAAGAAAGTAAGGTTAGCATTAGTTTTGGATCACCACAACAATGGCGGAAAGATTTGTAAAGAAACTCATCATTCACAGTTTGTTACATACCAGCGATGATGTTGCAGCTGCCATTTTTCTCTGCCTTGATCTCAGCATTGACACTTTTGTAACCTCCTCAAGTGTCGCCAGGGTTTCTGTTTACATTTTTTGAGTTGGTAAAGAGCAGTGACCTAATTCTCGGAAAGAAACTGAATAAGCACAGTTCCCAAAATGTTAAACAATTTCTTTTAGACCTACATTATTTCAGCTCAAATTGTGCTTTCATCATAAAAATTCCTAAATTGATTATTATTATTAATTACCACACTGAAAACTTTGGCTATGTAATATTCCAGGAATGTATCCTGATAATGAAACTGAATTAACTTTGATTGATAAATGAATATTTGTCACTACAAAGACATTTTCATTTGACTCTATAGGCCGTGATGTGCGGTTGCCAAGGGCAGTTAACAGTTTTGACTCATGAAATAACATTTATAGCTGCATCAATGTCAGCAGTTCACAGTTTCTAAAAACCAGGGAAACAGCCTTGAATGGGCACCTTTGAATCTGAAAGGTAGGTGCTGTGTCAAAGGTGTGGAACCAGAGATGGCTCAGAAAGTTATTGTTGCCCTAGTGACCCGTCCATTATAACTCAACAGATCAGCAGTGTCACACCGGATTCTTGTTGTATAAATGTACTTGCTGCAGCTGCATAAAACAAGTAAATTGATTTAAGCCTATGCCCAGCTAAATCTCTTTGAATTTCTCCATAACCCCACACTTCTTTATATTATGGCGCTAGTGGCCTCAGCACTGGAATCAAACACTAGACAACGGTCACATTGCTTTTTATTTGCAAGATTTCTCATTTCAGAACAGACAAGTCACAACCTTCTCATTTAAATTCTGTTTTTATTGCTCTTAATCTTTGTCTGTATATTCTGACTGGTTTTGTAAGGTGTAGCCTTTAACTCACAGCTCACTGTGCCGAAAAGTGGCATACCATTAAAATACACAACTTTGGATTTTCTCTTTTTTACTTATTTTTCTTGGGAAAGTCAGCTGAGCATGCTTGCTCTTTTTCAGATATGCCCTGCTTAACATTCACGGTACAGTTGCACACATTCACGCCTGGGAGCTGCTCAGCACTGCTGCAGTCTTCAACTGTTGACCACTGAGTGTCTCCAGTGGAGCAGCTAAGGTTAAGTGTCTTATTCAAGGGCATTGGGACGAAAGTAGTGACAAGCCCTTTAAGGCCTGACATGACCCTCGCCTTTTACTTTGCTTTTTTTTGTTGTTGTTTATTTTGATGTAGCTTTTTGTAAAATAAATATACATAAATACTTGAGGGGAGGAGGTTTAACATTCTCCACCCTGAAAAAAAAAGAAAAGCAAAATGAATATTAATATGATTTTAAATTCTTGTAGAAGATAGATTTGCTGTTCTTGATTTTCTTGACCCTTGAAAGCCACCACAGTCTTTCTCAAGCATGTCTGTTTATTCATCTTTTTTTCTTTGCTCTGCATATCTGCCATGTTGGTACCGTCCCTGAGGTTTTGAGCCAATTTTTTTTCACAGCAACTGCAATAATCATCTCTATGGTAACTCATTGAGAATGCTTTGCTGCAGTGGAAGCAGAGAGGACAACATGCGAGGGGGGGAGTGAGACAAGCTCTGAGCTTTTTCATTTCATTTTCAGCTGTTTTCCAGCCATCAGTTATTCGTCCATGTTTTAAGTCCATCACTCACACTCACTTAAGAATCCCCAGATCACATCAAAAATGGAATTGGTTGAATGCAATTTTTCTGCCAAACCTGCTCTATAAATTAAAAAAAAGAAAAAAAAAATCAAGTTGTGCCGTCAAAAATAATTCATTCTAATAACATTTCTGACAGGAGAAGCAGTGCTGCTTGTCTTCCAAACCAGCCTGTTTTTATCAATAGCAATTACAGGGAAAATACATGGTTTGACTTAGATGTGCCGTCATGTTTTTGGACATTGAATTTCCCTCATAAATATCTCACCTTCACCATCAATCAGCAAGCTAGTTGTAGTCAGTTTTACATTCAGGTCTGTTGTTGAGATATAGGGCTGTAAGCGGTTGTGCTGGAGTCACAGATGAATAATCTATGTGTCCACTAAATTCTGCTTTCATCCAGCTGGGAAATGAATACCAAACTAGCAGTGCTCAGCGAGGTGTGGGACTCAAATCCCTGGCTCTTTACTTTTATCTTTTGGTGCAAATATTTGTCTCATGAATTTCTCTGCCAACTGTTCCCAGAGATATTATATCCCCAAGATAGAGCACAGGTTCTCCTCGACATTTATTTAAATCTTTATTATCAGTTCAACCTCTCCTTAAAGCTCTTAGCTCAGGGAGTATTGCATTCATACGTTTGCTGTTGGAATATGTACATAGGGCTTCTGTGCCTCCTCTTGGTGTGAAATATATTGGTGTGCAAGGAGTCTGAGCTGGGCTGCCTGTGTTATGTGTTGGTTGAACCTCTGAATGTATCACTCTGCTAAGATTAATTAGTGCTGCAGGTCTGACTTAAAGGTCGCAGCTTGGGGATCAGTCAAGAGGGCCAGAGCTGCCTTGGGACATCTCTAGATAAATTAAATGAAAATGTAAGGATTGAGTAGAATAATGTGAAGCAGCCGGGTGCCTGCAATGCTTGTGTTAAATTGGCTATAGGGTTAGACATTGTCAGGACTCTGTGTTATTATATCACATATATAGAAGCCCATTTATGCCAGACTTTGGGGATTTGGGGGAAATTGACACTCATAGTTGCATAAATCAGGGATTACACAGGGATTATGTTAGAAAAAAATAATGTGTCTGTTCTTTTATGGCAGGACGGCAACAGCGAGGCCAGCATGAAACCACAAATGCCTGTGACTGACTGAGTGACTGACTGAATGAATAATGTTCACCAAGCAATGGAGTTTCCCCATTGGATGTTTGGCTTTTAAGCGCAAGCAGTGTTGCCAATTGCGCGCCTTTACCGACTTTTCTGACCCCTTTCACAACTTTTTTTCTAAAAAAATTGCATTCTGTCTGACACTAGGCAGAATGAGACGCAGTGATGTCATGAATATTCAAATTTGCATATTACATCATCCAGCAACAGTTAGCGACTTTTAGAGCAGGCTGTAGGTACTTTCCATTGAAAGTGGTTGTTTACAGCGGATCCACGACAGTTTTCAACTACATTCTCAATTTCACACATTAAACATATGCGGTCAAGCCAAATACTTTGTTTTGACCTCTTGTTTACTTGTAATAATGCGCTACACCACTAGGGCTGACTAACTTTACTCTTTAAAACAAAAACAATGCTGCTCATTTATTTATTTCATTCTGAAAATTGTATGTAATTGTATGTATATGTACTGTATATGTAGCCACAATGTGTAGTTATATTTAAAACCTGCACAAGTATTTTCATTAAACCTAGCTGATTGGACCTATTCATGTCGAAGGTGGGTGGAGCTAAGGTCAGTCTTATGTGAGGTCTCTGGACTCCAAGCACCAATTGGAATGATAAAGGTGTAATTTTGTCCCACCCTGGCACGTGCAATAAAGTGCAAAAGGAGAGTGAGGGGGAGGTCAATCAAACACAGTCTTCACACTGCCACACAGTCCTGAAAAGAGCTCTGATCATCCAAAATAAATGATCATCTTTGTAGGTATAGGGCCTTTAAGACCCTTTTGCAGGTGTCTTGTTTTAAAATGAGTCAGCTGAAGACAGTATTTTCAACCAGCCTAGAGAGTTAGCAATGATTTATAACTGGCTACAGTTGATCAATTCTGCTACAGTAACTGACTAAAAAGGACCTAATTGGTCTATCTCCGTCTTTAAGCAAGGACCCACTGTTTCAAATATTACCAAGATTACCAATAGGAATTGTGCTGGAACAGAAAGCTCGACAGGAGTAGTGATGGTAACCAAGAAAGCCAGGGCTTTGAGAATAGTCCATTTTGCTATTTTGATTTTATGAAAATTATCTCATAATTATAACTTAGTAAGTTGCCATGAGTAATTTTGCTTTTTTATCATCATAACTTGTCATACATTTTTTCCTTTTCTTGGTAGAAATGACCTTCTGAACAAATCTTTTAATATTCATGTGATATAAATCACTATCATTATTATCTTTTCTGTTTACTACTGCAACACTGAGGGACCTAAACAACATGTTTTTTCCCGATTCTGCTCTGCCCATCACCTGGCACTTATAATATCATACTGACGTCGGAGAAAATGCTTAGCTGCTCCCAAGTCCCAAAGTGGATTATTATCTCTGCACCTCTTAACACTGACATCAAAAGACGATTCCTATTCCCTGAGGTAAATCTCTTGGTCTCCAAGCCTTCTTTTTTGTGTATTTTCTCACTCTTTGCTGAACAATGACGCCAAACTTCTCTCCTGTGTAACAAGAGTTTTGACCCCTCATGACACGCCAGGTGTTTTTCTGGATACTCCCCTTCTGAAATGTTGCATTTGCACCACAAAAAGAAATGTGAGCATCATTTCCAAGCGTGTTTAACAAAATGGGCTAATTAGGATGGCTGGCTACCGCTCATACCGTGTTTTAATTTGCTTCTCACCATGCGGAGGTTCTGTTTCACTTTACAGTTTGTTGACTGCCAATGTGTCGGAACAGCCTTAAATGCTGACATCAGATAGAGACATTAATAAGGATATCACTTCTGTTACCCTGGGCGCAGGCATCTAAATAATGGCATTCAAATTGTACATACTGTGTTCTGCACAACACTCTGCTGGAGACTAAAGCAATTTGAAGGCAATCAGACAGTGACTAGAGAGCAGTACTTTGATAACTACCAGAATTATATAAATGGCTTTGCAATACTGGACTTACACACTAGTAATATTTGTTCCAATCACTTTACTATAATATGTTGACAAGTATTAGAACAGCTAGCAGCATTACTGGTTTCCTCTTATTCTCTGTAGAGGAGAGTGTAACAAGACAAGAAGAATAATGCTGCAAAGAGCGTTCAAAATGCCCTGGAAGTGACATGGTGCCTCACACATACCAGGAGGCACAAACCATTAGCAGAGTGCAAAATGGAATGATGAAGACATATTTTGTGTTGTGGGACTCCAAAATTACAGTTTGGGGGAGCAGGGGAGAAAGAAAAGGAGGTAGTGGAATGGTGTTGGTATGTGGGTGTACAAGCAATGTGCATGAATTGTGAATGAGCAAGTGTCTGAGCTGAACACTTGCATAACAACTTAGCTGAGCGAGAAATCCGGCTTGCTGAAAACTGAAAGGGATGCACCGGGTCTTTTGAAGACATCTTGTCGTCTTGTTCAGATTAAGGGATGAGAACTTCATGGCATGATTATGGTTTACACATTAAGGTTATACATGAATTATTGAATGTTGTCTCTAGTACTATCCTCTTAGGATACTGGAAGGTTTGAAATCTCTTATGTTATATTACTTTTTAGGTTTCACAGATGTTTATGAGGCCAATTAGCCAAACTGATTTAGCAGATTACCTGTTCTGAGCATCAGCCTGGGGAAATGAGAACTGCTGAATGAAGTGCTGAAGTGTCACTTCATACAGACTTTATCATCCCACTAATTAACCATTAAAAAAGGAACTATTGTTATCGTTTCCATCCTTGTGCACTGTTTTGTTGGGAAAAACAAAGAAATATGATGTGATCTCTTTATTTTGTATGCTAGTAAAATGAAATCACTCGATACCATTACAACTGCAGTCATTGTGCTATTATGAAGTCATGTTAGAAAAAGAACAATACACTGCATCTGTCAAATCATTAGTGCGCTTACACTCTACAAGGGCAATAACTGTGATACCAATGTCCTCTAAAGCAGTATTGTTTTCAGTTTGGTCTGGTGCCTTAGCTAATGCAGCTCTTGACAATATACTACATACATCAGAGAGAGGGTTTGAAAGGCTGACGTCCACAATATCTCAGCACTGTGGGTTTGCATGAGACAGTGTTCCTACAACTAAATTTAGATTAATGGTAGTTCAGCCAGGAAGGAAAGTAGAAACACTTTCTGAGGATGTTTTAATTAGGTGGAGGAACTCAATGTTCTTACATGGATAATTCAGTGACCCAGTAAAGCTGGAAAATTCATAAAAGACAGATTCTAAAAAGAATGGTCAAAATTGAAGCAGTAGAGGCTGAGACATCCTGACTTTTAGCTCCAAATTCAATGAATACTACACTTCCCATAATGCCACTTGATATGCAGCTCTTTCATTAGACCCTCCATGCTCGATGAATGCCCACATCCTTTAAGTTTCCTGTAGCTTTGTGATTTGAATTCGTAGTCCCAAACCCATGAAACACTGAAGACATATTTACAGTCATTTTTTTCAGACTTCAAAAAGCTCCTCCAGAGCCACAGAAGATATTACACAACAGGCAGAGTAGTACTCCTTGTGACGGGTAACCTTCATTTGTAAAATTCATAGAGTGCCCCTTTAATTGTGAGTAAAAGCAACCCACTTATGTCTGCTCCCCTTACTTTCAGCTTAGCCTTGTCCTGGTATGAACCGATGAATGTTTGTTAATATTCTGGTGGATATTTTGCATAGATGCTGGGAATGTAAAGTCTGTTTTGAGATGATGCCAGTTTTCCATTCAAAACGAACTGTGTTGTATCGACTGTAGGGGGCAGCAATACTCCTTATAGCAGCACAGCTTATCAGTTACACTACACAACACTTTTGAAGACTGGATGATCACGCGAAATGTTTCATTTAGGGGTTAATCAAGACAAGATAATCAGATAGAAGATCATCCAATCAATCAATGAAAATCAGTGTTCTGGTTAGACAGTAGTCAGCATAATTCAAACAAAGTTGATGAAATAAAAAACATGCCAGTTGTCTTCTAT
Organism: Seriola lalandi dorsalis; assembly: GCF_002814215.2. Lineage (NCBI taxonomy): Eukaryota > Metazoa > Chordata > Actinopteri > Carangiformes > Carangidae > Seriola > Seriola lalandi. The sequence continues at coordinate 2,099,485 of NW_019525135.1, read as the reverse complement.
GTTATCCTATGGTTTAAGTCTACAGTATTATATTGTGTTTTGTCATCAAATGAAACCAATCAATTGACCTGTCAGTCAGTCAAATAACCTCTCAAACAGTAACCTTCAGTGGGCTGAGTTACATGAACTGCACTGCATTAATATGATTAATACTGCAGATATCACTGCACTTCAATAAAGATTTTGTTGTGTACTGAGACAAAAAAGACGTTCACCTTACAGAATGACGTCTTTATGACTGAAAACATACAGCACAACACACGACATATCAGTCTAATGAATGTTTTTTGTTTGAATCATTTGGATACACAATACTTGCCAGACACTAAATCCACCTGAAAACACTGGAGCAAATATATCACTGTATCACAGTTGGCTGCAACACAACAGCCCGTGCATGTAGGGCGGCTGCTGAAACGTCTCTGCGTGTCCCTTTACCTGTCCTGTCTCTGGGCATTTTAATATAGCGAGTAATCACTTTAAGTGCCTTCAACCGCCAAGGAAAAACAACTAAGAACTCTTTGTAACATTCAGCATGTACTTTGTATTGATTTTCCATCCCATGCTTATGCATATAGCACACATGACACTGTTTGTTATTTCAGTCTTTCAGCCTAAAGCAGCCTCAACAAGACCTTCTTTTTATAAGAATCCATTTATTATTATGGTTAGCGAATACTAATAATTTCAGATAAAGGTCACACTAGATTGGCTTAGGTAGTTATATAAAGTAGCAAAACTTGGCAGATTAGTCATGACTTCCTGTATGACCTGTATGAGGGTTATTTAAGGGTAAGGTTGCCATGAAGCTCTCAATGGCACTACAGCATACATTTTCATTCTGTTTCTGTTTTGCAGCTAGTAAAGCATGTCCTCTTTTTTCTTTGCACATGTACGTAAACTTTAGTTTCTTCTTCTTTACAAGCTTTGCCCTTTGGCTAGTACATAAGTGCTGCTGAAGAAATGCTTACTCTTAAATCATTTAGCACGTTTTGTGGATCAATGATCCTCTCAACTTTGGAGAAACGACGCCTATTGGATTGATGTTTCCCAGAGCAACACTCTGAGTAAATATATCTGCATTCATTGAGCTGCCCTGCTCAATCACACTGCTTTGGCTGCAGCACTACAAGATAGCTTGTACCCAGAGGGAGATACTGGCAGACTCTGTAAGGCGTCTTGCTGACTGCTCAAGTGTCTTTATCTACGCATTTCCTAATGGCACAGTGCTTGCACAGACTTTTATGTTAAAAAAGAGATAATGTTCAAAGTGATTTTTTTTTCCCTCATGACTTAATTAGTGATAATTACGCCACAGAAGTGAATGTTTTCAAACTTGTCCTGACTCTTCAGTTATTTTATTAGGTTTGCTGTGACTGAAAACTTCACAAAATTGATTCCGGTTCTGTAAAGCTGGTGCGTATATGAATCTGTTTTGCATCTTTTATCTCTGTCATTAGCAGCTAGTCCGTCATTCATGTAGTGTGGTCCTTGTTTGATTTTTGATACACCTGCCAATTAGTACAAATTTGTTATCATTAGTTATCATTCTGCTGTATTTAAAGTTTCCAGGAAAGATCAGCGCTTCGCCTGAAGGGCTCTCTCAGATTTGATGACCTCTAGACCTCTACTATATATCCTCTGCTGTCATTTGACAAGTAATCAATGGGTCCTTGTGCAGACAACAACAATCTCAGGAGAGAACTATAATGTATACGTACCTTCACTTGTTTAATGGCTCAGCCTGTTCCTTGGTACCTGCCAAAAAAGGGTGATGCCATCTGTTTTAAATTAGGACTGGCCAGGAAGGAAGCGTTTGACAGCGTTGTTCAAATCAATCAGATGGGAGATGGAAGGGATCTCATTATGGTTATGCTGATCCTGGGAATCAATCATGACCCAGCAGATGTTTCCAAAAACATCAGGAATTATTCTGTTCCAATGTAGATGTAAAGCAGCGCTGAATGTTTTTGTATCTCACACTCTGTCTTTGTTTATGTCCATTACTATCTGATCTTTGATGCATATCCGCTTTTCTCAAAAGTAAATGTAAATCAGCTCCATTGTCATTAAATGATATTTCACTTACATCAATGAGATGCTGTCTCGTGTGAACACTTCAGTTTACCTCATATCTATATATACATCATCTACTGTTTCAAGCGGGGCTGTCAAAAAATTTAATTAGTTGTATTGTTGCAAGACAAAGTTTAGTGCCCATGTTGCTGTTTATGATATATGGCCATATGGTGTGTGTGTAGTGAGAATGCCCATGCATATGAATTTGTGTGTGTTCACAGTAACAAAGCCCCAGTGGCTCACTGTGTTTTCAAAATAGGGAAAAACAACTTTATAATTCCTGTGTAGTTTGAAACCTGCAGCACAATCTGTGCACATACTGTGAGTGGACAAAAGAACAAACACTTCTCTATAATGTAATCCAAAGCAACAACAGCAAAAATAAAAGCCTTAAAAATATTAAATGAAAATGAAGGCCCATTCCTCCACATATTTCCAATATCACAATCTGGGGGTTGTGTGCAATGGTTTTTGTAACTTTCCAAAATACAAATCACTTTCCCCGTGTACAGCTGAGTGCAACAACATGAATGCCTCTGAAGAGGCATTATTGGAACAGGTTGCACATAGAACAAGGGTAACAGAACACACTGTATATAAAATGTCCTTCTTGGCTTTTGTGATTTGTTTGATGGGCAAAATAATTGATACAGTTCATTGTGTCTCACCCCTCTTTGTGACAGTAGGCATCTCCCATTCAAGAGTTATCTTTTGGAACAGCTTTAAACACTGTTGGCCTGCAACTCAACTGTTTTGATTCACTCTCGCCGCTGTCATCACTATACTACACATGCTCAGTACCAAACAGGCAGACAAAGTTAGCAATTAGCTGGTGAAGACAGTGGAGAATTTATCAGCTAGAGAGACAATATTTCCCTCAGGAGTTGGTGGAGACCAAAACAGAGCTGAAAGGGCAGTGAATATATGGACTTGGGTATTGGAGCTTATTCAAGCAGAGAGAAACACGACTCCAAATGAATACTAATGTTTCTCTACGTCTGCTGGATGAGTAAACAGGCAACTGTTTCATAACAAGTTTGCCATGTCAACTTAGCATTTCGCCTGCTCCAGAGCAACCAAAAACATCAGTTGTTACAGGTTTAGGATTCACAAGTGGATTATTTATTACAATGCAACTGGCATTCTACTGTCAGGTGTCCCAGTTTCTGTTGTCTACCCCTTGTGCGTTCATAGAAAGGTAGATTCAGCTTGATTCACATGAAAAACAACAGTGGCAATGTAAAATACTGAGCCCAGAATGCATGACACAAGATTAAACCACCCTCCTTCCAGCCACCAAAACACATACACACACACACACATGCACGCATGCACGCACAAACGCACACACTCACACACACCACTAACAACAACAACAGAGTGCACAGACATGCATGCACTTATACACACACACACACACACACAAGGGCTTTGGATAAAAACTAATAAAAAGCCTGGCAGAAGAGGAATGTTTTGAGCCTACTCTTTAAAGTGATAAGATTAGGGGCACATCTCAGGTCATCTGGCAGGCTGTTCCACGGTTTCAGGGCAGAGTGACTAAAAGCAGCTTCACCAGATTCTGATTCCATTCTTGGAACAACGAAAATTCCCTCTACCAGATGATCAGAGAGGTCTGCGGCTGATAAACAGTGAGTAAGTATAAAGAGTATTTTGGAGCCAGGTCATTCGGTGCTTTATATACCAGCAGTGCAATCCTAAAGTAAATTCAGGAGGCTTCAAAGGAGCCGATGTAAGAAGTCTAAGCACAGGAGTCATGTGCTCAGCGCTTTATGTTGAGTGCAGCAGCCCCACGGCCTTCTGGGAAAGACCAGAGAGAAGGGCATTTCACTAATCTAATACAGTGGACACCAGTGCATGTGCAAAGTAAAATAAAATAAAATAAAAAAATATTGAGAAGCAGAAAGTTTTTGGACTTTCCATATTTAATGCCATCATTGCAGTCAGTCAGCATTTCCGCTGCACTAACACTATTGTTCTGACAATATACACCTGGGGGGCTTTCTTATTCGGAGCCCTCGAAGACTCCTCGGGAATAGACTGGAAGATGTCATCGTGCGATACACTAACCATATCAGATGGTAGCATACTCGGGGGGGAAGGTAAACCTCACTGGCCAGAGTATGTGATCTACATTCCTGATGATTTATTATGACAGGTGTTCTGTGGTCAATTCTTTGCTGCTGCACTCTCAGAAAAATACTTCAAAAGTTCCTCTCACGCCTCTTTGGCTCAACAACCTTTGATTGAAGTTGAAGGGTGAAAGACCACTCCTTTCTTTTGGGGCCTTGAGGTATTTTTTAGCTTTGTGAGCGAGATGGAGCAGTGAAGAAGACTGATTTAAGGTGCTGTAGCTATAATTAAGTTATAGCCGAGGGAAGCATAACATGTGCTTGTAGTCTCATCAGCTGCAGTGTTTTTGTACCTTGCTTTTAAGCCTTTAATCTGTAGAACAGCATCGCTCTAAATTCACTCTCTGCATAGACACAGAAATATTAGAACAAGATTTCACAACAAATCACAGACAAAGTCTTTCCTTTTACATTTTCAAATTAATTTTGCATGTGTACTTTGCAAGAGAGCCTAGCAAGAAATAGCTTCAATATACTTTATTAGACATCACAATATGAGCTTAAAATGTTTTTATATTCTTCTTCCTTCCTCTCTGATATTTGCATCTTGAATTTGTTACTTTTTACCGTATTAGCTTTTTAGGAGATTGTAGCAACAGTTTGTTCATATGAATTAGTTTTTGAGCTCTTTATTGTTCTTTAATGTACAATATCTTGAGACTCTGAAGACCTGTCATTGTTGTTAGACCGTATAAACACCAGGGGACAGAAAAGGAAATAAGCGCAAAAACTTTATTGTTGTCACTGACATGCTCTGATATGGTTTTTTGATAATATATAAGGATGTTGTCAATAAACCAAAACCATGATAATAAACCTGATAATGGCTCAATCCAACAAGAATGGGCTGTCTTGAACAAAGAGGGTGAGGGTGTGATGAGACTGTGTAGTGCATCATAGTGAAAGATAACTGATGCAACATCTTGTCTCACAAAGTTTTTTTGCTTTCTCTTGCCTAGTTTGACAACTGCTACGACCTGTTCTTAAATTAACTCAAAGAAGCAGAGAGCGTTCCTCTGCATACATGCCTCCTGCTTTACCACCTACTCACACAAAGTCTAAAAGATAGCATGCTATGATTGGCAGAGGTTCCACATGTAGCCTGCCACTGCTATGACCCTATTTAGGATTAGGTCCTGTTGGCCCTGTTTTCCTGGTGTTTCTCTGCTGTGTTCCTTTCCCTCTTGTGTTTGTTTGTCCCCAGTCCATTCTCTGGGTATGTCTGTGTGTGTGTGTGTGTGTGTGTGTGTGTGTGTGTGTGTGTGTGTGTGTGTGTGTGTGTGTGTGTGTGTGTGTGTCAGTGCAGCTGGGCGTTGCCTCCAGAGCGTCCTGTTCCCACCAGTCTCCTTCCACACCTGACATTCATCTTGCCATTAACTCCACATGCTGCTGCAGTATGAAAAGAACCGTCAACTCACCATTCTTCGCCACATTATTCAGTCACCCACAGTGGCATTGTGCTATGGCCTTCTCTGTTTTTGGATCTCAATCTTGCTATTTTTAATTTTTTGGATAACAGTGATTTTTCCTGTGCCCCAGGGTCAATATTCTACTTCCACCTGGTTTGCCACATCCAGCTCTGTTTTTGTCTGCTTGTCCAGTCCTGATCTCACTTATCTGCGGCTCACTTGTGGCTCTCCGCCTGGCTCCATTCCCAGTACTGTATCATCCATGGAGGAATCCATTTCCCCCCTCTCTGCCTGCAACCAACCCAGTCCTTTCTCCACTGCAACTTTGCCCTTGGACACTTTGCCTCTCCGTCATCCTGCCCAAACCTCCGAGCCTTTTTTCCCCCATCCCCAGCTCAACTTCCCCTTTTGGGTTAGAAATAAATAACTTATTTCACCTTCAACCCCTGGCTTGTGTTCTGCTTTGCGGGTCCTGAATCAGAGAACCCTTCCACTCTATGACTTCTGAGTCTGTTATCCCCCCTACTCAAACACAGAGACCATCTAGAAAGGCAAAAACTCCTGTGTAGTCTGATCCCATCATATAAGCACAGTATATGGTGAGATTTGAGGAGAACAAGAAAGGAAACGTCATCATGCAGCCATCAAAGGTGAGTGAGTCATCAGGAGGAGTCTTGATTTCAGGTATGTGCTGTCCACCAGCAGTCATTCCTGAGGCTTTCCAGTCATTCTGTCCATCCCCCTCATCAGTGCATTATCTATTGTGGTTCATCCAAGGCTGAGGTGTAGACACCAACAAAATATGGCTTTTCATCCATAGTATTTTTGGAAAAGTAATTCCTCTGCAGTCATAGCTTTTGGCAGAATTCACCAGTTAAATGTATAATATGCTTGCATGGCTTCAGTAGACACCAATTAAATCGCATAATAAAACCCCAGGGAGAGCATGGTGAGGGGGCGAGCAGCCAACAATGAGTTGTCCATTAATAGCTTTGATGGAGCAAATCTTAAATCACAACAGCAAAAAAAAATTAGTGACACAGATTGACATTTTCGACCAGAAGCACAAAAACTTCAGAATTAACTGTAAATGTTTGAGCAGAGTTTCTTCTTCATAATGGGCTTTCATTAGTTTAGCATTGAAAGCATGTACCACGTAACTTTAACAACTCAGGATGAAGTAAGACTCAGATCACATGGCCACTCATGCACACGGCATGTGCATACATAGTGATTTTTTTCCCCCTGATTTTTAAGTGGTGTAATGACCTGACATGTATAACATGTATATGTCAGGTGCATAATGGCAAAAGTGAAATTTGCGAGTAGACATTGATACCCCCAAAATCATCAACATGTTCACTCCCAGTGTCCTACCATTTGTTTTGTTTGTTGTTGATATATTCCGAGTTTTTATCGGCATTTAATCTCCATTTACCCCCTCTCTGTGCCTCCTCTACGCCTGACGGTCCTGGAAGATGGTTCCCTCTCTGTCAGACCCCCTCTGCAGTTTCTTCAATGTTTGTTTCCTAATCACTTTTTTCTTTTTCTTTTTTTTTTTTTTCATGATCTCACATTGGCAACCCTTTAATGTTGGTCATTTGTTGTCCCTGTGAATTAATTCAAAATACTAGCATTGTGAAGACTTCTGAGAATGTGATGAAGAGCTACACTTAAACTTGATGTAATTTGACCTGACTTGCTGCAAATAAAAAGATGGCATATTTATGATTTGGATCCAAATCAGCTTTGGTGACTCAGCAACATTACACTTAAAGAAGGGTAGTTTGATTCCATATTTTTCTTATTGTCAACAAATCCCATGAAAAGACCAAAATAACAATGTGCCTCTCAGTATTCTCTGTCCATTAAATGATGAATTGATTACTGAATGGGTGAACTGGGTACAAGACCAGGGGGGCAAGGGTCTGGACACAAAACCGCCATGAAGAGACACAAAAAGAGCGTAAATAGACAAAATCACCCAAAGAACATAAATAGTATAATTTGTATAAAGTCTAAGCAATGTCCTAAAACAGCTGGACACTGCAGTTATTAGCAGCTTCTACTCAAACAGGAGTAAATAGCACATTTGTTGGGGACTATTTTCAGCTGTGGATGAATCTACATGTGGTGTGCTAGTGAGCATTTGTGACAGCAGGAGTGTGAATATGAGATTGACGCAAAATAAACTACAGTGTCCATGTTCATTTTAATGAAGGAACATGCTACTCTGTGCGATTATGTCACTCGACATGTTTCTAATAGTTTCAGGACAGAAATGGATCATTGTCCCAGAAGAATAAAATATGTGTGGCTTTGGCTACATAGAAAGTACTTGTTGGTAGACTCATTTCAGTATTGATTATGGTGTTTCCATGATTTGTTGACAGCAACAAAAATATAGAATATTACCAGCTTTATCCTTTAAGGACATAACTAAACTGAAGATTACCTGCTGTATCACATTATCTTCAGTCTAAGTCTCATTTAATATGAGTAAGAAGAGAAAATGTATAGTTTATTTAGTGGTGGTGTTTTGGTGCAGAGGTCCTCTGACAGCTGCAAATAATTTGTGTTGATGCATTTAACTACAGTACCACTGACTAAAATCACATCAAATAGGTTGCTGGGAGTCAGCTAGCCAGTTTGCTGGTAAGTTAATTAGACATTAATTACAAATATTTACTTCTGAGGATTTTTAAACATTCAGGCATATCTGGAGCAGTGATCCCCACTGACGAACATATTCATCTTATCTTTCTCTATTTGCCGTAACCACAGAATAAGAGATAAACAACATTTTAAAAATGAAAGAAGGGATTTATCTGTGGTGGTAGTGGGTGGACAGCTGATATAAGGATTATCAGCATGACATGTTGTGACAGTACAATGAGTAAAGAGTGGTGGAAATGTGTTAACAGTTTGCAAAGGGGTAAAAAATAATTAATAACAAATTCATAGCACTACCATGCCAAATGCGATAGTGTGATAAACTGAAATGAAGGAAATATAATGAAGCCAAAATAACTATAGCTTTAGATAATGAATAATTTGTAGAACTGTAGGATTATGAGCATGGTACTTGCACAACAGAAAAAGACTTTGGCATTAAACCGTACCCTTGCCTCTGACTTTGGCCAGATTTTTCTAAGACCTTTGGCACCTGTCTTATCGTGGACAGAATAAGAATGAAACAGATCATGTTACATGATGTAATGACCGGTGGTTACATGTTATTTAACTGTCCAGAAATGACATGATACTGTGCCAAGAAATAACTTACCTGCACAACAGAGGAAGTTGCACAGGCGGCAATATCTCCTGCACTACTGGAATGTTATGTTATTTCCATTTCCTCTGCAGCAATTTGTTTTTATTCTCTCATGCTTGACGATCATTTTGTTGTGGTTGCCAAACAGTGCAGCTCTGAGCAGTGTGAAAGACTTTCCCCACTCATTCAATTTAAAGATGCCAGGCACATATAGACCCGTTTCAGACCTGGCATTAACACGCGTCTCGGGTGAACCGATCACAAGTGGACAGCTCAAAGACCCCACATACACCTTGCATTAAAATGTGTTTTGGGCGATCAGATTGCACATCGTGTTTGACTACATGAAAGCTCAGGTGTTTCTTCCCTGCTTCCAAAATCAATAATCAACAACGCGGCTTCATGAATGGTTGCCAACTCCTTCTATTCTTCTATTTTTTATGTCGTTGTACGTGGCCGAGCAGATCTCATTTGAATCTGAATGCGGACACTGGAGACACATATTAATAGCAGGTGTAAATGGAATCTGAGATCCAATCACACAGACCACATTTGGTGGTGGTCTGGACCTCGTGCAAATTTGTCCTGGGCTGCACTGAAGAACTGCCCACTCAACTGACATCCTTTGCCACAGTCTAATTAGTATCTGCAACAGCTTCGATTGGTTTCATAATGAACCATCACAAACACATTGACACAGACCTGCATGTCGTAGTCTGAGTGGCCAAAAACAAAGCATTTGGTCTTTGCCAACAGAAATGATGTATGTGTGTTTATGTGCATATAGAGCAGGGACGTGAGATGTGGAGATGCATTTAAATGCCAGGTGCGAACTCCCGTACTTAGTGTTGTCCACTTGTGATCAGATCACCCAAGACACCTGTTACTGCCAGGTCTGAACAGGGCCATAGAGAGAGGAGTTCTTCACTGTATGTGTGAAGTGATTTGGGACTGTGTGTGTGCAGTGCATTAATGGATTTAACATCGAGTAGAATCTATGTAGTATAAAGTATAAAGAAAATCTATGGAGACGTTGTGATGTCTGAAGATGTGATCTACTGTGCTATACATTTAAATTATTAAAAAGACACTTTTATGTCAAAGTAGTAGTTTTGATCTATAACATCTATCCAATTTATGCCACTTAATGGAATAACTTTTTAAGCAAGCAGATAAAATAAAACAATGGACACAATGCACACTATAAAAATGAGAGAAATAATGTATGATTGTATGATGCTGGTCAGGGTAGAGCATTTGATATGGTTTGTTAAGCGAGTCATACAGAAAGATGCTGTCAGCATCCTAAGTGCACATTACCACCAGTCAGATTGTATTTTGCCACAACGTGCATGCATGAAAAGATGTGCGCTTCCTAAATAAACTTACATTTTGCTAAATTTAAGAGATGTCCATGCATTAAAATGATTACAACAGCTTGATGAACTGAATAAGCAAAGTCTGCATCTGGGCACTCTTGTTACAAAATAATCACAGCCAAACGACCCAGGTGACAGACAAAAAAGTAGATTCCATATGTATTAGAGGAATACATGAAATATAAGAACGTGTATATATATATATATATATTTATACGAGTAAATCCTCTGGTGTAAATTATCTGTTCCAATATTAATGGGAGTTGTTTCTTGCCTAAGCCACTTCCTGCCAGCTGCCAGTCTCCTTAGCAATTAATTTAATTCCATTTGTGTTGAAGAAGTGTTTGGACAGGAGACTGGAGACACAACAGTAGGGAGAGGCAACGTCTTCCGACAACGGGCCTTTGATGTTGCCAGTGCCCTTTAAAAGAATTATGACAAGAGAGGAATGAAAACATGGTGCACATGCTGCTACATCTCAAAGACAATACAGGGTGAACCTGATACACCCGTTTACTGGAGGGTGATGTGTCTCCCTTTAATGATTTTTAATGATATTTCAATCAAACGAAATCTCTGTAGTTGCACCGGAATCTTAAACACAATGAATACAGTATATATCTTTCAAAGTTTTTGCACCCTTAGAGACAAATGGCACTCCTTTCTTTATTGCTCTGCTTTAAAAGTAGCTGTGTGTCTCCCATTCCCAATCTTTTTTCAAGTGAAATAAAAATAAGATCACTGAGGAACAACTACTGCAATGACAGCGGTGGAGGTGATAGGAGCTAGTGTGTGTTATTAATATGTGGATTGGAGTTTTTGACAAATAGTGTTTGTTCTATTCCACTGATCTACAAGTGGTGGCTGTAAAAAGAAACTTAGCAATGCACCAGAAAAGGCAGTGAAGAAGACCCACTGCTGGCTACCATAGACTATGTGTAAAGATGGATGTAGCCTCAGTGATATAACCCATAGGTTTATGAGGAGAAGTTTTGAAGCTCGTAATGCGCTGCTTGACTGTCACAATGGTGGCAGTGCCTGACTTCGCCTAACTCCCGGCTAATCCAAAAATGGGAAAAGAGGTGGAGCATGTGTGGAGCCAAAACTATGGGGCATGCCAGTTTTTGGCAAGCATGCGCTCACACACGTGTCACTCTAAGTGGCACGCCGTCCATTATACATAACTTTTTTAAAGACAAATTTAACAGGTGAGTTATATAAAAAAAATCACCCCCACACAGGTATCATGAAGGGGGAAAACAGCTGTGGCCATTCAAGGAACTGCAGTTTTTGTCACTTCTGTGTTGGCTTCATTTTTCAGCCCCAGAGTTTGCTAGCTACTAAAAAAGGATGTAAACAATGCAGGATTTAAATACTTAAAAAAAAATCTGCTTTGGAAATGTTTTATGAGGAAGGAAATGCATTCGACAAGTTTGCTAAACTTCAAGGATAGGCACAGTACGTTTTGGTGAGAAACACTGAACATGAACATAACTGTTGTTTGCTTACAAAGACCGCACACATGGAAGTTACTCTGCAAGTCAAAACTTCTTATTGTGACTTCGACATAATTCAGAGTAACATGATTCTTCTAATGATCAATCAGTCTGTAATTTATCATTGTCATTCACCATGTTATTAGTTCTGGATTTGTTTGGTTTATTTGCTTTTCAAATATCACTCAATCAGTTGTTCTACGAGAAGCATGCATTCGGCAAATCTGAAGGAAACTTGAAGTATGTACTTAAATGTACCATTAAATGTAGGTTATGCTTGTACTCTGATTATAATGACGTGACTCTAATGCAGGTAATTACGTAAAGTTGTTGGCAGTTTTAGCAATCAGTGTATTGCCTCACATTAATTCTGTGCATATAAACATAATCAGAGAAAAACATGTTAATATGTCTTTTGTTTATAAGTATGTCTCTTTGTGATTATTATAATTCCTACATGCTTAAGCTTATCACGTAAATGTAATCTATGTAGATTAAGCATAATAACACACAATAACCTATTTGATCTAATTATGTTTTAATATATTTTCGTTATTAGAGGCAGATGTTTTTCCACCCGAAACAAAATCAATGGCTTGAGAAAACAGTTTCTAAAAGTGACCTAAACCATCCTATTCCATAAAATTAAGGTAAAGCAAACAAATAATAAGTTCCTGAAAGCTGCTCTAAGGAGGAATCAAGGGAAGCTAATTGAGAAAAGCAATTCATTTAGCCGATTTAAAGTTTCATAGTAAATTTAATTACCACTCAGTGAATAATTTCCTCAAGTTTTCCTCATTTCACACAGCCAGGGCCGTAATTCTCAAAGTTAAACACAGCGTCACAGTTTTTTCTCCTCTCCCTAACAAAGCTCATTATCCACTGCTTTCTCCTCCTCCCTCTCTTTCTCCACCGTCCTCTGGCTTACTTTACTTTTCTGCTCCACAGCTCATCTTGTTCACTGCAGCCAATTTAAAAGCAGCTTAATCCTGGAGAGAATACAGTTGCTGCTTCTAGTTGCACTCTTGTGATTGATGTCTGGTAAGATCTAATCTAATGCAGGATGTTTGTGTGATTGACACCACACAGGTGTGCTCCTACAAATGCTAGTGGATGCAAAAAACCACAAAGGGGGTTTACTTTGTGCCCACCGCCTGCTTAGAGATTAGAACATGTCAAGGCTGCAAAACTAGCAAGTGCTTCCTGACTGCATTTGAAATCAGCTTTCAAATCAGGGGTTCTCTTGTTTTCCTCTTCTTGCTGTCTATTTTTGTTGTCTTTAAAAAAAAAACACAGTATCTGCAACAGCTTTGATTGGTCGAAAGAGTGGTACTGCGACGCAGTGCGGGAAGTTTTTCAGGAAGCCAAGTCAAAGACAGCTCCTCTAAAAACATAAGGCATTAAGTGGGACATGTAGCCCGAGGGTATCATTTTATAAGCAAAGATAACCTACTGGGATTTGATACAGATAGACGGCTGCTGCATCCAACAAACCGCATAACATTGACTCATAGTAAACCACAAGATGCAAGTTTTCATTCATATCGACAGGAAGCCAAGCACATATCAAATTCACACATTACGCGCATCGTTTGTGTTTCTGCTCGATCAAAAAATACAGTAACTCGAAACTAATTACCCATGGGGTTTGTAAATGTATAACTCTGCGATGTAATAGGCATGCAGCATTTCGAGATAAGCAGATAATGTTTTAGCAATGCACAAAACAGGGTACATGACTTGGTACAGAACACCGAGGAATGTGTCCTACCATTTCCAGTTGCTGTGCTCTCTGCTCTCATTCCAGACCCTGTCTTAGATCTTTGTCACATTCAAAACATTTCAACATGTCAAATCAGGAAAAACATATAATAACATTTTGTAAAGCTGCTCCTAGGTGTCCATGTAGGTGCCAGGTATTGTATACATTACTGTGATTCACTAGTATATTGGGCAAGCCACCATTACTGTTATATGCACATCTGGGTGTTTTCTGCTCTGACATCAAAAAACTTTGTCCCATTTCCATACTGCTTGCCAACTGTATGCTATGTTAATATTATTATTATATACTAATCTTAATGATATAGCTACTCTTTCTGAAAATTAAACTTCACAAAGAGACAGCAGTATGCTTTGACAATAATCTAATTCAAATGTATCAAACTTGCTTTTATTGCGCATATTTTCATACTAAAAATATTCTTAGAATAAGGATGTAGTGTAAAAAAGATTTGTTCCTCACCTGCCCTCTAGTTGTCCTCAGCGTGCTATCAATCTATACAGACGCTGGTTTGTTCAGTTAGTTTTGTCAGAGACTTTATGTGTGCCTCTCTTTTCTTTTTATTTCTGCCTGCCTGAGACCACTTGCTAGTCCTTCACCTGTCTCACCTCTACAAAGTGCAGCAGCCATCCCAGGCATCATAAACAGACGTCTCTGGGCTGGACTGGTCATGGAGTCAACTTTAACTTTATTTGTCCTATAGTCCAGGTTCTAACAACACCAAGCCTGACATTCTCTCCTGACAGGTCAGTTCACCTGTACAGTTTGAAAATTCTGAAACCTTTCTGCCTTCCACCTGTGTCAGTTGGAGATATCATGAGACTCAGAGCACCGTAAAACACTGAACTCTGAATAATAAACCAACAGCAAGCACATGTTTTGTTGTTAAGCTGTTTGTGCCAGACTCTCTCTGCTCTCAGTTCTGGCAGTTGGGGAACTCTTTGTGCCTGTCCATCACCTAACTTTAGACATTTACCTGGCTAAAGACCTGTTTTGACCTTACAGCATACTAAAGAGCATACTTATTAGTGACAGGTCAACTGTCATGAGGTCTGCTTCTCAAAATCTGCCTTGTGGGTCCTGTCTGCATAACTAAGAGAGCCAACCCCTTTTCTGTGCAACCACACATTCAGTGCTCGGTGAGTGCATCCCTGTTCTGCACACTTAAAGTTATGCTTGTCAGAAAGAGTTCTCCGTCTTCTGCTTCCAGGCCCTCGCCACCAATAAGGCTTATCATCAGAGTCTATGTGGTCGAACTGCTCAGGGGTTCTAGCCCAGGAATGCTCTGGCGTGAGGGGACGGTAATAAATATCAATCACATATTAATTATAACAGTATGATGATTGTTGAATAGTTATTGCACTGCAGTATAAACTTGTGAATCCATTTTGATGTATGTGTATAGTATTAATTTTCCATTAAAGGTTGTAGAAAAAAAAAAACCCAGTATTATCACAACTTGCATCCATTCAACTAGCACATTGTTATTCCCTGTTTATTTGAAATGAGACATGTGCAACTGTTATGGCAGAGAAAAAGTACTTCCAGCCTGCCTGAAAAAAAGCACAAAAGAGAAATACTGCAGTGAAAACACTTGGCTGCACTGATAACAGCCTAAAGGTGCTGGTAAGGTTCACAAGAACCTTCACAATAGGAGCCTTGAGAGGATTTTATTGGACTTTCTGCACACAGAAGTTAGAACGCACTTTTCTGAGGGTGTTTTTTATGTCTGTATTGGCTCCATTCTGATGCTTTCTTCCCCCTTTTCTACTGTAAACACCCTGTTCTCGTTTGCCTCGTGAAATTGCTTTTATAACTCAAAAATAAAATGTGGTTTGGCAAATGGACAAATCTTTTCCTGTCATTCCCTCAAAAATGTGGTTATACTTGGACAAACATACTGTATAAAATCTAAAGTTTGACTCACAAATTGAACATCCTTGAAAGATGAGTGTCTTCTTTAACAGGGTATTTTTTATTGTGAGGTCCTAGTTCTTCCCTCCTATCCCCTAATGCTGGTAAGGCATCCCTGCATTGTCACTCATCTTGATGAGTTGCCTTGAAACAGCGTCTAGCCTGGAGCTGAGGGAACCAGCATCTGTAAAGACAACAACAGATGTTAAAGCAAAAGGCCAAGCAACACGTGAAGTAATCAATTTTTTATTTCTTGTTTTTTCCCATGTTTTTGTTGGGCCCTGTCTGCTCTTGCTGGATACTTTTCTTGCTATGAGTACTCTAGCTTAAAAACGGGAATCTGAACATTTTTCTAATTAAAACCAAGGGTGTGAATAAAATAAAACGGCTCCAGTTCATAAAAAAGTAGTGATTTCAGTATATGAACATAGTTCGGCATTCTCTGCAATGACATTGCAGTACAGTGCATCTTTTAATATGCAACAAACTGTGTTTGGTGGGTCAAAAGTATGCATACTTTTTTTAAGTATATGTGAATCAACCCGACATAATGGGATCTCAGGGCAAAGTTTACAGTCTTAAGCTATGTTTACTTAAGGTTGGACAGGAACTTTTTTGTCATCTCTGATCTCTACTGCTGTATTATCAATGTAAATCCTGTCAAGTGAATGTGAATACAGCGCCCTGAATGATGATTTAATCCTACAGTAAGTGTTCCTGGATGATGCTGTGAGTCCCAGTGTGAATGTTAAATTAAGTCTCAATGCTATCTTAAATCAGGCTCCATGCCAGGCATCTAGTGGTCAGACATTTTTTTCAACACACACACACAGAAAATGTGTATTTGGGCAGATGCTGTGAGTGTGTGCATGAATAATACACAGCATATGTAATGACTCCTGTGCTCTTGGCTGGAGAGCTGTTTGTGCTGCAGTGGGCGGTCGTGTCAACCTGTCTGACATAAGAATCATCATACTGAATTTGAATCTGCTCCGTAAAAGCTTTGCTACATTATCTGACAACTACAATGAAAAATCTGAGTCTGGATGCAGGATGGAAGTATTCACACTTGAGAGCATGTCTGTTGTCAGAATACTCTTTCTATCTCAGTCTGCCTAGGTGAATTTTTTGATATGACAGAGAAAATATGAACTTTTCTTAAACCTGCTTTGGGGCAGTGGAAACACATTTTGAACAAAACACTGACATATCATCTTCATTTAAGCTGATATGGTGAACTTGTGAGTCGTGTTTCTGGTCACCTGGTGAATTTCAACCCAACTCTGTTCTAGGTCTGTTTTTAGTCTTTACTCACTCCTGGGGGAGATTTCTGGCTCTTTAGCTGCTAAATGCAACACTGTGTTCACTGACTCAGCTTTTACACTGAAAACAGCCACCTGCCGTGGAGGAAAACAACACTTTGACAGCAGTGAGAGTGCACCTTAACAGTAAAGTTGAAAATCACTATAAAGCTCCGTAAAGCTGAGCAGAGCTGCAAATTCAGGTGATAATTCTTGGTTCATAACCATCAGCAATTCTTTTCACACTGTGACAATGTTTTCACATTGTGACTTGATACAATGTCATAATAACAGTATTGATTACAGCTGCTTTAAATAACCTGCCATTTGTGAATGTGATCATATATTGTAAATGTGAGCCCACAGCGGCTTTCCAGTAAAAGCGAAATCCAACACACTCTGAGTATGAGGCACTTTGCTGTTTTGTTGTTTTGTTTAGTGAGTTTTACTTTAGACCTAAATAACCCTAAAAAAAAAACAAAAAACAGCAAAAACATCAGTTGAGGCACAATTACCGTTTTCTAATGACATTTCATTTTGAAGACAGTATTTGTAGCCAAGAATATTAATATCGATGAGAGGAGTGGAATGGTGAAACATTGATGAGCTTTCACAATAATACAACAAAACCCCAGCATCATATTGTGATGGTTTGTGTTTAATTTCCTTATTATACAGTTTTTCATTGCTTGTCTCAAAGCAGCTAAGCCTGTGCCTTGCTGCTTTGAGACAAGCAAATCCCATAAGGGGTGGGCCGACTGATCGGAAAATTCTGCTTTTGTGTTTTCACCGGATACAGCTGTCCATACCACTATTACTACAGTATCAAAAATACAATATCCATAAAAGCAGAAGGAAATATGGTACTCATACATTGATAGGACAGAACAGCATTTATGTGCTTTGTGTTTAAAGGACAGTGGCAATGTTTTTGCTGATTTAATTAACCTACTCCCAGTGATAGCTGCTTTTTGTGAATGAAGGGCAAGAGGAATAATATCTCTTACTGATTCATTCCATGTGGTAAAAATTAATATGAGATATATGAAAAATATGACACCCTGCTGTTCTTGATTGAATGTTATGGTGATAGAAGCAACCTTTGCCCATTTTCTTCATCGCCCCCACTGTAAATGAGGAGTTCATTGCTTTTTATGATTTTCTGGAGGTGGGTCGTCAATTACATTATCTACAACATCTCTGAATTCCCATTGAGGAATGAATGTTTTCTAAAATGCCTAGAGATCTCTGTAAAGAGTATTTAACAGCTGTGGTCCATCACACACACTGTTCAGACCTATGGGAAATTTGGAGTATCATAGGAGGTTTGCTGGAAGAAACCGCAACACCCAGATGATTTCCAAGACAGGCAGACATGGGAAGAACATGCAGACTCCGCACAGCAATGCCTCCAAACAGACAGAACATTCAAACCCCAGAACGTCCTCCCTGGTGGAAGAAGTATTCACATTCTTTTAAATACCATACAACCATGTAAAAATATTTAATCACAAGTAAAGGTCATGCATTAAAAATGCCACTTAAGAAAAAGTACCAAAGTATTATCAAATAAATATCCTTAAAACAGCACAAATAAAGGTACTCACTCTCCAGACATGTCCCTTGTGGCCGATATATTATTATACTATATATGACATTGAAATATATGAAATGTTGACACAAATCATGTTGAATGGATTATTAGAAAATAATTAAAATACAGCAAGAATGCAAGAATGAGTAACATCTTCTCTTGTGAAGACATTGTGGTGCAAGTCCTCCTTCATACTGTTGCTGGAAGTGTTTCACTTCTGACCTCCCTCGTTATGTTGCCTCTGCTGTGGCTAAAAAAGAAATCTCTGACTAGCAACAGAAACACGTCTTTATGATGGCATTGCGTCATTTTCACGAGAAACATTTGACTAGATACAGCTGGCTAACTGCATCACAATTGATTAAGGCAAGAGCCAACAATATCACAAGTTCAGATATCTGTTTCTTATCTTGTTTTAGGGCTGTTATCAGTTCAATCACAGACTCAATCCTCAGCTATTGAGGTAACACAATAAAAATGTTCCTGCTTTTCATGGATGTTCATTGTTTAAAGACTGTGCTTTCGTCTCAACAGAGGAAACTCCGGAAATGTGCAGTTCACCTACTCTTGCTGCGATGATGTGTTTTAGTCAATTGTACCTGTACTGTAGTAGGCTGACTACTGATGAATGGATATTGGTATCTACCCAACATATTTAACAAATGTGACAATAATAAATTGTTAATTAACATTTTTGCTAGTGTTCCTCCATTCTTAAAAATGCCAACACACCATTGGTTTCAACCCTTGCTTGGGCACCAGTAAGTTACCAGAAATTAAATCTGTCTTTTAATGCAGTGCAGTCCAATACAATACTCCACATCCATAATACCATATTTATTAAATGAATCATTTTTAATTGTTGATACTGTCAGAGAGATGTTCATTTATCTTAATAGAAATTTTTATGACGTGACATTTTTATAGCTAGTTTGACTTTTGTAGTCCTACATGAAGTTAAAGTTATTGATTCATTAATAATAATTATTTTCCCCACATTTTCAGTACATCTCTGTCATATGTACAGTCAACAATCAATAGATATTAATGACAGAGTGATACGGCAACAATTTAATCTTTGAGTCTTAATGTGATGATTTTGTTAAAATATTTGTAAATATTTAGATTTGGATATGTTTAGAGCTGCAGTAGTTCGTTGATTAATCAATAAACTGATTGAACCAAAATTAATCTGCAAGTATTTTGATCAAACAAAAATGTAAAACGTGCTAGTTTACAATACAATGAAATAACTTTGAACTGAACGTTTTTGTACTGAGAGAAAGACAAATTCAGCTATTTACAGATGTCACCTGTTAGGCTGTGGGAAGTTTACATTGGGGTTTACATGCATTTCTATAACTCACTCATTTAAACCTTATTAAGGCCTAAATTCTGAATATTGAGGGCGTGGCCGTTTTGAGTGGCGTCACAGCTAAGCTCCCTGGTCTGCATCACCTTAACACTGAACGTGACCTCGGCGTGTTGGTGCCTTTTGGGTGATTTTTCATGCAAATTGAATTGGACCCATAATATGGCTTGCGGTGCGGTTCATTGACTAACAGAACGTGAGGAAGTCTGTTCTCCTGTACTTTGAGGTGAGTGAAATTAGCTAACTAATTAGCAGGTATGGTGTCTGCACCCGGCTTGTTAGCTTAGCCTGTTAACTAGCTAATTAGCTAGCAAATGAATTAGCCTTGGGTTAGCTCTCAAGCAAGACGCCCAGCTGTGCTAATAATGCTAACGGGAACCTGTCCTCCGTCTTTGCATTTTTGGATTAGCCAGGAGTCAGATGGAGCCGGGCACTGACGGCGGAGCAGCCCACTCTGAGTTTCGAAACTGCTCTTCAGAAACCTGTGGCCGACGTCATGGATGCGACGCTCATCTTTAAGCGCCCTCGGACCAAGGAGCTAAGGTAGCAGCACTTAGCCAAGTTAATGAATGGACTTTGGATAGAAGCATATTGAACAGGGGCAACTTCTCAACAACAGTCCCTAAACAGGAGGAAACTGGCAGGAGCCTTTTCTAGATGTCTGCTCATTAAATTAATTGAGACCAACAGTGACTGATGTTCCTGATACAGCTGAAGTAATTTCCTGCACAATCAGACTCATCCACTGTAAAATTAGGATCAGAAGTTTCTTGTGAG
Source organism: Seriola lalandi dorsalis (assembly GCF_002814215.2). Taxonomy (NCBI): domain Eukaryota; kingdom Metazoa; phylum Chordata; class Actinopteri; order Carangiformes; family Carangidae; genus Seriola; species Seriola lalandi. The sequence goes on along the minus strand of NW_019525135.1, from coordinate 2,078,957 downwards.
GAAAACAAGACAGAGTAACTTCAGAAGGTAAGAACATTTTGTATTTGTTTGCTATTGCTGTTGTTTGTTGACTTGCATTTCATAAACTTAGAGCATAAGGTGCTTAATTTGAGTGTTGGCTGATGCTGGACTTACATGAATTAGGAGTGTCCCATAAATGTTGTTAGTAGAGAATGTAGTAGCTGTTCCTTATCTGCCAGTTATGTTCTCCATTACATTGATTATTCATTTTGTCTATGAAATGTCAATACGTAGTGAAAAACGCCTGTTCACAATCTCTCCAGAGCCTCTCCAGAGTCCAAGGTGACATTTCCCAATAGCTCGATTTGTCTGTCCGTCAGTCCAAAACTGAAGAAAAAGATTAAACTATCATGTATCAAAGAAAATAAGCAAATTCTCACATTTGATAAGCTAAAATCAGCAAATGTTTTCACATTCCGGCTTGAGAAGTGACCGAAACAACCAATCATCATCTAAATAGTTGCAGATTAATTTCCTTTCCCTTGACTAATCGTTGCAGCCCTAAAGGAATGTCCTTGAAGGGTTATGGTGGTATCACCTGCTGCTGCTGTTGTTGTATGTACTCTAGCTGGTCTGAGAGCAAATGTGAAAGCATGTCTGTTGTCAGCTTCTAGAATTAATGTAAATCCAGTTTTCTGTTCATAGCTGTGTTTATATATCGTGAGTCTGGGTGTGTTTCCGTCTGTACTCAACGTGGAGATATGAGGGCTGTAGCATCCTTTTGTCATTTGCCACGCTGGTAAAAGTGAGAGGCCTGCTTTTGATGACTGACACATATAGTAGTTACTCCAATCCTTTGTAGTTCATGCTTTCTTGGTTTATTTTGTACTTTGGCTGAACATGTGGCTGTAACATTTTTGTCAGTTTTATTATTTATTTATATTATGTAATTGTTGTAATACTCAGATTTAGATTCTCGTGTTTTCATCAAACATCTCTAAAAATAGAAAGGCTTCTATCTTGCATCGTCATTTAAATGGTGCAAATGCTGCATCGTGATTGTGTGCTAAAAAGATCATGATATGATTTTTATAATTCATATAATCTCAATACCTCTATGAGTCTAAAAACTGACTACTTGGAGTGCAACCTATTTTATGGTCACATTACCTCACTCGTATAACATACCTTTCAGAACCAGTGCCCATCTCTGAAACTACTGTGCATATAGAAGGACTAATTTTCTTTTTATTCAGATGGCGACATTTACCAAGCCAGAGAACCAGATAATTATCTCAGGAATCAGCGGATCAAACCACAGTTAAAAATGACAGTATATAATGTATAGCTAACAATTATTTTCATGACTAACTAATGTGTCAATTATTTTCTCAATTAACTGGTTCAGAAAAAAGTTAAATGCTGTCACAGTTGTGATCTACTCAAATTGGTTTCAAAGATATCCAGTTTAAAAAGTGGTAAAAGAAATTGGTTTGAAATATGACATGGATTATTAATAAACCATCAAAATTGTTTTTGAGTACTTCTTTGTTGATCAACTAATCAGTCAATTGACTAATCGCTTCAGCTCTAGAATATTGGATTTGCATTCAGTGGGTGGTGAGAAAGAGAAATCCAACAGGATTGCCAGGTTATTTTTGTCTACTTGATGCAAGGAAACTGGAACATTTAATAACTAATAACTTTATAAGCTAAATGCTAATTATTGTGAGTTTTTCTTCTTCTTTCTGTCCCACTAGTAGTTACAGAATTGCTCTATTGAGCTGCTTTTACACTTCTTACAGATTATTGGTGTATGCAAAAGAATTTCATAGGGCACTATAGTGTAGCCACTGACTTTACCTTTTAATTTTTTTCATTCTTATGTTCCATTCTACTTTACATGTCTAATTTGCATGCAAGTAGTAGAGCGAACAAAAGAAAAAGTAGAGAAAAAAACAAAAGAAAAAAGGAGTGCTCACCTGCAATGTGCACTGTTTTATTTATGAAGGCTCTGCCAGGCACGATGGAGACAAATTACCTTTTAACAATGTGAAATAGAATTTTGTTTACAAGGCTACGCTTCCCCTTGCTTTTTCAAATGAGATTTTTCACAGCCTCCTCATTTGTATCTCACAGCATTATCGTCTCAATCTTTCAAAACCAATCAGTCTCAAGAAAAGAACAGGGAAAAAAGGAGAATGAATCACTGCTGTTCATAAAACAAGCCATTAAGTGTATTTATGAATGCACACCACATCAGCCACCAGCCATCGACACCCCCCTCCTCCGTCCTCCTCAAAACCACCCATCAGTTCAGTCATTTTAGTGACATCCCCTCCACAATTTTATTTAAAGCCCAATACAGTCTGCAGCATGGTGGATCGCCCTCTGTGAAAGGCTATACTTGGTGAGATTTGGGAAATGTTTACACAGTTTGTACAGACAGAAGGTAATAAGAGAACAGAGTGGAAACACACTCAACTAAAACACAACCATATGAGTGCATCACAGAGCTGCTGTGAACAACCATTTCTAAGCCTGGAATCCATTTCATAGATTATCAGCATTTGATACTAAGGCTAACCAAGCAGAGCATATAGTCTTTGTTTGCAAAACACAGCAAGGTATTTAGGCAGACAAAATCAACATCCGTTGAATCCTCTCTTTTAGCTCACTTTGTTACATTGCCTTTGCCTACTGGTGATGTGTTTTTTGATTACCATTGTTTTGTTTTTGTGTAACCATGATTTTCTGCATGCTTGTTGTTGCTGTGAAACGAAACCATGGGACATTAAAGATATAATATTATAGTAGTAGAGAACAAATTTTATTACATTATGCATTATAAATTGTAATTTTGGTCTGTGAACAATATACATAACATTAGAAAAATAAATGCTTCTTAAATACCTAGTTAATACATGTAAGTGACCAAACATTATACCTTAACCTAAAAAGACATTGTTGTTGATAGAATTCTCATGGAATTATATTAATTTGACCTTTTTAAATGAGGGATATTAACAATTCTGGTAGTATTGATTTGATCATACAGTGAGAAAAAGTGTCTGAATTTGTAATTGACAAAAAAAGATGCATTGAGAAAATATTTTTTATTTTATATTTTCTTAGTTCCTGTCATGTTTTTAACATGACCATTTTTCTGTTAACATGATCTTGTTAACAAGGACCATGTTTTTGGTAAGACATATCATGAGCGAAATAAACAGTCAATTCCATAACTGACAAAAATGGATTCAGACATCCAGTGATTCATATGTCATATAACCAAAGGGACCAATCCTATCAACTTGAAGGGACGAGAGTCGGGCAAAATAAACCAAAAATCTTGTCAGTAAAGAGAACGAGTGTTAACATTAGCACAACCACTAATACTGTGTCGGCCGATGCCAGTTACGAGCTAACAAACAACGTAAACAAATAAAAGATGCTAATTACGCTAACCGTTTTGATATGCTACTAGTTGCTGATTACACACACAACTCTTCATCTGAGTTTGGGTCTGACTGAGGCTCAGATGTGAGTCTCTCCGAAGTTTCCTCTGCTAACCGTCTTGATAGTCAATGCTCTTTCACCTTTCAAACTAGTGCAAGCAGCGGTGGTGAGTGGGGCACAAGGCCTGATACAGATTTCCCAATAAGGAGTATTTTTAAATAGTTTAAAACAAGTTGGAGAGGAACTTTAAGGTATGTAGACTGATTTAATTTTAACAGTTAACTTTATCATTACAAAAATAAGTTAGTATTTCAATATAACAAGAAGCTACAATATTTCATTATTATGAGAAGTCCCATATAAGAGCATTCTAGGCTATATCAGTGAAATTGACAGTGACGAATTGATTCAAAATTAAAAATGACAAATTGATTCGTCATTGTCAATTTACATGAATGAGTTTACACATTGATTTGAATTTTATTTCATGCTTGGGATGAGACACTGTTATTGAGCAAAGAAGATGCATATATTCTCATCTTAAGAATGCATCAGTTAAAGAATTGTAAGATGAAGTGTGACCTTTCTAAAGGTTGCATCGTTTCTCATTGATCATGTGGAGAGATAGGGAAGGCTACTCATATACATGTCCTGGTTCTGGATTAAAGTGAATAGTTGGTATTCTACATTATACTGATTGCATTTAGCCCTGGACTGAGATTCAGTTTGTGTTCAAGGACAATTCAGTAGGTATAATACAGTCACAATAAAAGTGACATCATAATTATCCAAAGTAAGAAACATTGATATGATAGGAAATAGCAAGGGTGAAAGTTACAGTGTGAAAAATGTACTGAGTAGGACTACCCCTTTTTATTAAAAAAAAAAAAAATTATATATTTTTAGGGGCATCAGAAAATGGTTTGAACCCAGGACTGAGAAAGAATGTTATAAGTAATATTGCTAACACTGTGTTACATTACAAAGAAATGAAACCTTAATAATGAGAGTTTAAAATATAAATTTTACAAGTGTGTGCACAAATCGGCCCGTCTGTTAACGACACCAGAAAAAGCGCAAATGATTCTGTATGTGTTGGAACAATCAGCTAGGAGAACATTAGAGCAAGAGGTCATGCTAAGCTGCTAATGTTAGGCTACTTACAATTCACTTAAAATAACAGGCGTTGTTTGAGGTTGACAAATGATAGGCGGATGTTTGCTGGCAGAGTTTGCATGTCATCTTAATTGGTGTTGTCTTTTACCCTCTTGAAATGGTCCCCAACTTTGGATTTCCTGCCCGACATACTAGAATGTAATTACTGTAAGAGGTAGTGTGTGCCCTAAGAGTTCCCGCACGCCTGCTGTAAGGCAGGAGTTGTTGTCAGAGTCTCTAAATATTTAGTATTTTATTACTAAATGTGCCCAGTTAGGTGAACCTAAGACACTTGGTTACTGTCTAGTAATTGTAAGGACATGTAAATGGTCTTTGACTGACTGACTCTTGCCAGTTTCTGTGGAGTTTCCCTGTGACCAACTGACCAATCAAAACCTTTGGTTGACTATTAAGGGGCAGCCGTAGTACTGAGTTTAAATAAAAACATATTAGGAGGAGTACAAGGAATGCAAGTCACCATCAAGTCTTCAAAATACTTGTAGACCCCTGCTTCAGGGTCAAACAGGGTCTGTAAGGGGACCCTGTAGAAAAAAATCTACTGAGGGCCCCAGTGGACAGCATGTACTCTTAATCTACTAGCATAATCTCTGGAATGATCCTGTTTGAGTATATTATCACCTGATAATCATGTACCAAGTGATTGAGGGCCTGCAGCAATCCTGGCAGTCCCGGGCCCCTAGACAGTGGAGTGGATTTCAACAACCTGCATTTTATGAAGTGAACCTTTTAGTTTTTAATCTAAATTATTTACTGTCCTCTCTGCACATACAGAGGCTCCTAAAGTTTAATATCTGAGCATGTATGACTAGAATGGATAATGCAATTATATTAAATGCTTTTTACCTATCTTGCCCTCGGCTCCTCCACTAACTGTATCTTACTAGCCTCCACAACAAATTAGGAACGTCAACACTGCTGCAAAAAACTGAAATTGATATTTGCCTCTGCACCACAGCCTTGTCAAAAAGGCAGGTGTAACTACAGTATAGCTTTCTCCAGACCAGCCTCTCGTATTGCAGTGTTCTTTGTAGAGGGAATGAGTGCTGTTAAAATTTTACAACCTAGAGATGGTGCAATGTATTGTACATTTTTTATAATGTAACAAAAAGCTTCTTGATGATAGGTGTCCAGTAAAAACGAGCCAACACGTATTCCGCTGCTCTCTGTGTCTGTCAGCAAAGAGGAGATAACATGGGGTTTCTTCACAACCATGCACTAATGTGCTCACTGTAGTGCTGCCAAACCTGCTGTACTGGATAGAACATCAAGATGGAAGAGGTAGCTGTAAACAGGACACCCCCCGCCATTTGCTCCCTGCCTCCACAGCAATAGAATTGTGCTGATGGACAAAATGAAAACCTGAAAACATAGCTTTCTTTTTAGCCTTGTTTGGGTCAGCAGGGACAAGAGGTGACAGAGGTAAATTGGGGTCATCAAACAAAAGAGAGTGTATAGCACTTTGCTATGGTGCCCAAGGCTGAGTGATTGATATGTTGTTGACCAACTGATCTCTTATAAATTTTCTGTCTTTCATGCTTTCTCTCTCACCATCCTAATTGAATTGATACCAGATCAAGACTGTAGGATTTGTGGCAACTATCCACTACTACATCAGTGTTTCCCCTGGGATTTGATTCAGCATCAGTGGAACCCCCCCACCACCCGGGCAAAATTTGGGACTGTGACATTTGTTGTTTTATCCACCAAAAGTGATGCTCAACACCAGTTATGACGAGTAGCTGTAGCTGAATGTTTTTTACACTCCTTTGCTAATGATTCTTAGCATGGGAGCTTAGTGAACCTGTGTATCTTTTTTTCGAAATTTTAGCTTCTCTGTATTTTCCTCTTATTTCTCCTCTTTGCCTTTCGTCAGGTGCATAGATCATAGACATCCGACCTGATTGGGTTTGTGCATGGATGCATGGGTGTGTCTCTACTTCCTGTATTCTTTGGTTCAAACCTAAAGCTCTCTGCAAGGTCATGTAGTTATGTAGACTTCTTGACATTTTGTAAGATTCAGAAGCAGTGGCTGGTCACTGCTGCAAAATGCATAGAGTGGAAAAACTGTAAATGCTAATATAGCCTAAAATATAAATGAAATTTGGCTGTAATGTAGCAATAGATATTTATAGGCACCATCTGGAGCAGAGACATTAAAGAATTTGTGTATATTATATATTGCCAGCAGACATGACTGCTCATAAAGCGAACAGAGTAAAATATTTTAAAGTTTATTTTCATGGCATTTTTGCCTTTTTTAACAGTTAACAGGGAGTGACTAAAGATGGTCGAGATAATGGAAAGACTTAACAATGCAAGCCGTCAATTTTGGTCGCATACTATATCAGTGTGTTGAGGTGAAATCATGCATATATAATTATAACGCAGTGTTTATGTACAGTTGGTTACAGCTTCAGTATAACAGTGGGCTAAGTCTGTGCTCAAGCTTTGTGTTGCTATGACATTATTTCCCCTTTCCACCTGTTCATGCAGTAAGGTTGGGTGTTGAATAGGGCTGCAATTATTGATTATTTTCATTATCAGTTAATATGCAGGTTATTTCCTCAATTAATCAGTTAATTGTTTGTCTATAAAATGGACTTATTCTGAATGGATCAATGAGAATAGGCCATATTTGAACTTGGTTTGTCACTTCTCTTCTTTTGTAATCATGTGTTTCTATTAAGGATAAAAAGTTTGTCAAATGTACAAAAACATAATTCTGTCATTCATTGGTTTAGCAGGGCCTTGTCTGGAACAGACAGATGCAGACTTGAGTCTGAGTGAGTGAATGTTGACAACTGGGGATTATGAATAAGCTCAACTTGGGTTGAATACGTGTTCAGTAGAGCATGGTATACATGGGTTTTCCTGTATGAAAGTAGTATAAGAAAGGCTTTAAATACTTTAATAATCTTTTGACAGCTCAGAGACTTTGCTTTGCTGTGACAGACTTTTACCACCGTTGCTATGGAAATACTCAGACTGCTTTTGCTTTTTAAACTGACAGACATTGGCAGAGTTAAATTTTAACTACAGTTCAAATAATCCCCCCTTTCAAGGAGAGGGCACTAGTGGATTGAATGACTGTCTCTTGTCATGTAATGTCATTTTCATGAAGGACTTTATAGCTGACTTGAAAGGAAGTGAAGCTCTTAAACATGTTACTTGTGCAGTTGGCAGGGAGGGGTTAATGTCAGTCACTGTCATACACCTCTGGAATCCCCTCATGCAGACACCATCTGCAGTTTCTCTGACTACATTGTTGGACAAAAATGTATTAGTCATGCATTACAAAAGCACTTTTTATTGCCACACACACACACACAAACACACACACACACACACACACACACACACACACACACACACACACACACACACACGGATGTATACAGGTACAGGTAATATTTTGCTTTAATATTTCTGTCTACTCTGCTCCTCGACCTCTCTGTGCTCCTTTGCCCCCTGCTTTGTGCTGCAGTGTGGTTGCTCGCTGAATTGGAATGGAAATAACATGCACCTCCCTCCCTCTCTACCACCAGAGAGCGCAGTGTTTTATTCAGTCCTGAAAATCTCCCAACAGAAACAGATAAATAGCTATACAAGAAATATATTCAGGAAATATAATTCTAAATGACCATTGCCCACAGGGTGATAAAAAAATAAATAAAACACTTAAATCTGTCTTCTTTTTTTTTTATATTCAAGTCGTGTTGGTGCAGTTCACTGTGATGAAGAGCATGCACCTGAATCACACTGCCTGAAAACTAAAGATTTGGAAATCCATTGCACTTGGAAATTTGTAGGGGAAACTGAACATCAATCTTGGCTAGTACTGATGAGAGTTGGTACTCATATACCAGGCGACACAATATTCAGATTATCCACAGATATTTATTGCTTCCAAGCAAGAGCCATCATCAACATTACACAGAGAGTACTTTGATACAATACACACTTACAGTAATTAATACAGGATACACATGCTTTCAATCACAATGACAAGATTACCTTGTACAGGACTGTCTTCTTTGTTCTTTTATTGTTATAAACTCACAACATTGCAGACATCCTCCTTAAACCTCCTATAGATACATATCTTGTTGTACACAGGAGGGAGGCTTCAACGCCCTCCTGGCTAAACTCCTTTATTTAGTTTCCCAATAACATTAACACATTAATATCATGTCGGTTGTTTATAACACATCTACTCAATAAAATCAGACTTCTCTCTCCCTGACAGTGGTTGGTAAAGTAGGTGAAACTTGGATTGCATGTTTTTTTTTTCTTTTTGTTAGCTGCCAGCAAAAACATTGAAATTACATCACAATCGACACTAAACTGGATTAATTAGAGATTCAACCTAATTGCCAGTTCATTACTGTGCATGTTGTGCAACCCTTGGGTACATGAAGGTAAATCAGCCAACTTTTGCTCCATAGTCACATGCATTGTTGGAGACAAAGGCCCAGTTTTGAGAATAGATGACACAGATAGCAAACCTGTGTTCTAGTTTGGATAAGAGCAAACAAATTGCTCAAGATTTTGTTGTTATCAAAATTCTTCATACAATCAGCAAAAGCACACAGTTGGTTTCTAAAGTAGAGAGAAAGTATTGGGTTTTTATGAAGCTGTCGTCCTGTAAGAAAGGAGCCCATAAGTCGCCTATGCATGCAGCTTATTGCGACCCATAGTTATGCTTTATTGTTGGTCGACTTCTAGGGGATGTAGTAATTGTGACGGGTGCAAAAGAGGATCGATCGACAGAGTTCATGTTAGGGGAAAGGTTAGGATGTATGTATGGATGGATGGTTGGATGAGTCAAACCAAAATACAAATGCAAAACACCAGACTTTCATACAGGAAACAGCTGTTTGTTTCTTGTTATTGTTGCCATGACGACAAAGGTCTGTTACACCTGAAGCTGGTAGGCGCCCACGGGTCGAATTATTGTTACCATGACGACAAAGGTCCAGTACACCTGTAGCTGGTACACTCTGTCCTGTCAGAGGATGGGGACGAGCGACCTATATTGTTGTTTAAATTGGAGGACTTGTTGATTCTTATCCACATCATATCAACTATAATACTCATTCAAGTGAAGTCTGTGACCTCAGTGAGTGTGACATGAGATTTGTGTTTGTAGATTTATGATTGCAGTACTGGAAAAATTGCAATTGAAATATGCAGGAAAATAGACTATTGATATTCCTGATGGCTTGGACTGGTGCCCTACAGCATTATGAATCTGCAGTCTGTTCAACATGACACTGTAGCAAAGTTGGGCAACTGTTGCCTCACACCAGTGCATTTGCAGAACACTTCCTCTTACAGTGGCATCGATTACTCTTTCTGCTTCTTAGGTTTTGTTTTTCATATAACAAATTATCAACCTTATGTGTCCTTGTACAAACTTTATACGGATTATGGAGTCAAAGGTTCACCTCTCCATATTTTCACACAGGGAATGAGATGATTAACAGAGACAGATTTCTCCTCATTTGGTAACACTTGAGAATGTTCTTCTCTGTGCAGAAGAATGTGTACTTTATGCTCTTAAATGATTCATACTTTAACTACAATAGCTGTGTTCTGTGTGCGTGAGTACACTTTTCTATCTGTCTTCATGAGGACCAATTTGAATTTTAGTGCTTGGGAGTGAGGATGTTTTTGGAAAATTAGGACATTTTGCAGGTTGTTACTTTGGGACACACCTTCAATGGACCATTTGAGTGTTAAGACTTGGGTATAGGGTTAAGGGTAGTATTAACCCTACTCTTAACCAGATTGGGCTTAATCATTTAGTGGTGATGGTTAAAGTTAGGGTAAGGGGCTAGGGAATGCATTATATCAATGACGGTCCTCACAAAGACAGAGATGTGTGTCTGTGTGTGTCTATAATGGGAAGTGTGTGAAGAGAACCAGAAATCAATTGCAGCGTTAGGCTGAAGTTGGCAGCAATGCAATTAAGAAAAACTCTCGCCATACCAATAAATTGTTTTATTATTCTGCTTTAATTTTGTTATTTAAAGGTAGTGATAAAAATAATAAATTCAAACTATAATATTATTATGAATGGATTTAAAAATTATTCTTGACACTAATCTCTTTGAGTATTATAGGTAAGTATTCTTGTTAATGTCTAAATTTAATGAACACACAGAAAAGCAGCTCTCAGACCAAGAGGGAATAAATCTCCAAATGCATGCTAAATAAGTAAAGTCAAGCCAAGTCAAATTTTATTTAAATAGCCCTGTATCACGATCACTAATTTGCCCCAAGGAGTTTTACTGTGCAGTTTTACTGTACAGCGCACAACACCCTCTGTCCTTCGACCCTCAAATCGGATAAGGAAAAGTAATATATAAAAAATATCTAATATGTATATGGAAACTTATACTTTATGTAACAAACAACCTTTCCTCCTTTCCTCCCACGATATGCTTTGAGCTTCACCATTTTTCCTCTGCCTCGACACAGCAATAAGGCCTTTCACCACCTCTCATAGTGCATTGAATCTGATGTATGGTCTAACCCCCCCTTGATCAAAGTACAGTCATTCCTTTAATTAGCCCCACAGGTACAAACTGGTTGTAGATGGGGGCAGATTTATTGAAAGTATAAACCTCCTACGCACACAACTTTCACTTGCACACGCCCACTCGACTGTCATGTTACTGTCCGTTTTGGAAATTAGAGCCTGCATCGAATTCTTTTTCTGTAGAGCTTGTTAACGATTGCAGTCATGCTGCATTAACGTAAGGTCAATATGACACTGAAAGTGCCTTTCTCGTATCTTCCCCTGGCTTACGGTGATGCATTGATGTAACTGGTTTTGTTGTAAGTCACATGCTTGCCTTTATTGACATACTATCTATGCTGGGTTAGTTTGATGTTCAAATTTGTCATGAAGGTAGAGGAGCTTAACATTTGTAAGATCAATGATTTACAGCTAAAAACTTACCTGCCTTTGTTTATTTTTCAGATTTTTAATCCACCAAAGTCCAGGTTCATTCAAGTAAAGCTTATACAGCTCACTTAAAACTCATGTGAATCACTTCGAGCTTCAAGTGGATTCTAAATCAATAGTAAGACCACAAGTAGGTGACATGCAACCTTGAAAAGTAATGGTATCTCTGACGGGAGAGATCAATTGAAGGGCTCTGCACTTTAATGTCACAGGCTCCTGGCCTTCATACAAGACTAAATAAAAAGTGATCAGCCTGTAAAAGCCAGTGGCCACATAATGAGAGTGAGGAAGGTACATTATTATTATACATTACATTATATTATTTATACCATTTGTACTTTTGTAGTACTTTACCCTCATAATAAGACTAAACTGCCACTTCATTGTTTCCAGAACCAATCAGTAGAGACGGACATGTCACAATGTCACATTTGTCAGATTTATTTGACACAGGAGCTGCAGTAGCAGTTGTTTTAGTAAGAGGGTTTACAGGAACCTGTACAGCTGTGTTGATCTTATCCACACTGATTTGGGCTTTGAGAACTTTTTTTTTTATTTTTTTATTGGATCCAGTTTTGTTCAGGTGCACAGCCAGTGAATCCCACACTAAATCTCACAATCTCTCTTAGATAGTATCTTTTGCCTCTTTCTGACACTATAGGCACTTGCAAAGTAAAATAAGCTGGTGACTTATTCAAACACATGCTAATTCAGCAACGCAGTTGTTAACAAGCCTCAAGTTAACAGAACAACTGTGAAATGCAATAAATGTGGAAGGGTCCTCATGATAAAGGTGGGAACAACAAGTCCCATAAATATTTTTCTGTCCATCATGTTAAAGCAAAAACTTGTGGCATTTTTGAGAACTTGAGCATAACAAGTGATTGGCCTCAGCCTACTGCTGGTGTTACACCGTATACTGTGACCCATCAGTGACCGGATACAGTGCAGTTTGGCTTCAGACAAAGTCAAGTGCATTGTGCATGAAGAATAATCAGAGATTCGTTGAGCTGGCATGTGCTAAATTATTAAAAAATAATCATAATTTCAGTGTGTTGTTTTGTCTTTAGCTTCTATTGCTTCTGAAGCTGCAACACAGCCCCCCAGTGACAAGTAAACACTTAATTGTGTCACAGCAAAGGATAAAATTAGTCAAGACAGTGTTAATGTATGACACTGAACATTAACAGAATATGAGTTGAAAGCCCTACAGCCCTTTATTTGAACAGCAGAATCTCTGTGGTTTAGGTATGATACTGACTGAAATACAAACATTACATATTATTCAAAACCAACACATCTTAATTCCCTACCACATTAACTACCTGAAAAGATTTTGATAAGGGTTTCGAAAGGATTCTGATTTGATAAGCAGATTCAGAGCTGATTTCAGATTTTATATGACGCTACTGGACTCCTTACATCCACACTCATGCTGTCCTTGTGGCAGATTTTCTGTTGCCTTTTTTTCTGGGTCTGGCACAGGAAGATGATGTCCTCTGTCAAAATTCTGCCTGCAAAGCTGTAATAGATTCAGTTGATTCTCTGATCATAAAAACAGCTGTCACTGAGCATGCTGTGATTCAGAGGGCTGAAACAAGGCTGATAGCCCTTTACCATTTAAAAGCAAGAGGCAAAAGATAGTCAGAATGCTATTACATACTCCACGTGTACCTTTCACCATGACCTTTCCAATGAAAGAAAAAACAGTTTTTAGAAAAAAATTCATCAAAAGTGCAGGAACAAATGCAAAGTGTTCAGAACCCTTCACTTTTTGCACACTTTGTCGTAGATTTAATTTTATATTGATACAATTGCCATTATTGACCATCAGTCTACACTCAATAACACATAATGTTTTTTTTTTTTTTTTAATTTTTAGCAAATGTATAAAAGGACAACCTGAAATCTGTTGCAAAAGTATTCAGACTCTTGGCACTTTGGAAGCAAGTACAGCTTTGAGACTTGGGCAAGTCAACACAAGCTTGCACACCTGGATTTGGGCAATTTATCCATTCTCCCTAGCAGATCCTCTTAAGCTTGTCAGATTGGATGGGGAGTGTTTTTGAACTGTCATCTTCAGGTCTCTCCACAGATGTTCAATGGGGGTTTAAGTCTGGGTTTTGTGTGCCCCACTGGAGGACAGACAGAGACTTGACCCAAAGCCACTCCAGCATTTTCCTGGCTGTATGCTTCAGGTCGTTGTCGTGTTAAAAAGTGAAGCATTGCCCCAGTCTCAGTTTGCAGGCACTCTGGAGCAGCTTTTCGTCAAGAACATCACTGTATTTGGCTGCATTCATCCTTCCATCAATTCTGACCTGTCTCCCTGTACCTGCTGCTGAGAGACCCCCATGCCAGAGCCTGATGATGCTTTACTGTAAGTATGGTATTGGCCTGGTGATGACAACTGCTAGGCACAGTGCTTTGACTTCTGTTCAGAGGGTTAAATCTTTGTCTCTTCAGACCAGATAATCTTTTTCTGTGTGCTCTCAGAGTCCTTTAAATGCAAAACTGTGTTTCACTCTCAGTGGCTTTTGTCTTGCCACTCTACAATAAAGGCCTGATTGATAGAGTCCTGGTAATGGTTGTCCTTCTGGCAGGTTCTCCCATCTCTGTAAAGGACTATCCCTCACCCTGAAGCTCTCATAGAACTCTCATAAGACTGTTGGGTTCCTGGTCACTCCGATGACCAGGGCCTTGTTGCCTGGTTACCATTGTTGGCTGGACGACCAACTCTAGGAAGAGTCCTGAAGATTCCAATCGTCTTCCATTTCACAGTTGTTGAGGCAGCTGTGCTCCTGGGAACAGTCAAAGCTTTAGAAATGGTTTTATACCATGCCCTGATTTATGAATTGCCACAATATTTTATTGCAGAGGTCTGCAGAGAGTTGGCCACAGGCAGACTCCAATCAAGTTTTACACACATCTCAAGGATAATTAAAGCAAACAGGATGCACCTCACCTGACCACAATTTGGAGTACCACAGCAAAGGGTCTGAATACATTTGTATATGAGAGATTTCCATTTTTGATTAAAAAAACAAAAAAAAACAAACAAACAACGACAACATCTATCTGCCTATCGATCTGTCTGTGCCATTATGAGTTATTGAGTGTAGACTGATGGGCAGAAGTTTTGGTTTTATTAATTTAAAGAATAAATCTACAGCACAATGAAGTGCACAAAAAGTGAAACGGTCTGAATACATTCTGAAGCCACTGTACTGTCATCCCCTTCACAAGCGCTGACAAGCAAAACAAACCAACAGGTGGCTGCTACAAATGAGCAGAGCTGTCATATGGTGAGGAAACAAACACAAACAGTATCTTGAAATGTAAAGATACATCTGAATCAACAATAAGCTGAATGGCTTACAGGGGACAGTTGTCTGTGGATGCTGGAATGTGGCCAGAAATAGTGACCTGCTGATGTTGCTTGACATTGGGGAAATATGTTACACAAACAAAAAGCCTGGTGGAATTTAAAATAAAATCACAGATTTTGTAGGTGTCTGTGGACAGGTTTTTAAAAATACTGATTTGTTTTTATGTTTCATATGGAGTGCTGATTTATCTAATGTTACCCAGATCCTTACAAAATATTTCTTCATGTTGCATTGCTTCTCTTTGGCCTTCAGCGGGCTGTAAAATCTCTCCCTCATTTTATCCCCACTGGTGTTTTTTTCTGAGACTCTTGTTGCAGTGCAACAGCAGCACTGCTAATATTTTGTTCAAAATATGACAAATGCATTGGCTATTGCTGATAAGCTAAATCTATAGTTGATTTATTTGCTAATATACAGTAAATGGTCCAGCTATGTGTTAGCATTTCTGCATCATCAGCATTAAAAGCGTAAAAGATGACACAAGTAACTAAATGTATCACTTCAAGCACAAATTGTTCACCATCAGTAGCAGAAGCAGCAGTATGGAGCTTCATTCACTGCCTCCACAATATCCTACACAGTATAAACTGGCTCATCCGCAGCACTCAGCCACAGTTCTCTATAGACATCACCTGGGTATCTGTTCAGTTTAAAGGTTTTGTAATCCACTCAAGTACTGCAGTTTGTAGACACAACATGCTGTGGGGGACGAGACATTCCTAACCTACTCTTGTTCAGATAAAGATAATTAAAAAACAACTTTGAAGTCTCAGGATCTCCTTTACAAACTTGCTGAGTAATGTAATTGAGAAATATAAAAGGAACAAACTGTATTTCATTTTTGATTGCAACAAGAAGTGATACCTCAGGTTCTGTTCCAACTAGGCTAAAACACTGAGACATATTTGCTCAATAAGATCTGCCTCCTAACATCTGATTCCTAGGCTTCTGGCTTCTATTTAGGTACATCTGAGAAAAGTTTTTCTTTTTGAATATGAATTCATTATTTTCCAGCAGTATTTAAACATTTTGTTAACACATTCTCAGATACATTAGTGTTAAATCACGCTGATTCTGGTCGGAGGATAAAAAATATCAACTCTCTAGAGTAGGCAAAGTTGAATAAACTTCCTGGATCAACTCACCAGTTTTTTCTTGGATTCATGTAAAATGAAATAAGATTCCTAATGAGTACACCTGCCAAGGATGGAAAAGAAAAGGGGATTAGCCCTGGGACATGCAGCTATTTAAATTTCATTAGAGACCAGAGGACCTCTGCAGAATTCACTGTGCAATTCAAGCTGTTACTATGCGTATTGCTTCAGGAATAATGTTCTTACTACAGTAAACAATCAAACACTTCTTTTCCTGTGAGTTTCAGGGTGATTACATACAGATGTGTCTAAGAACAGTGATATATCTTTAATGATAGATCAGTGTAGCACCAGCTTCCACTTCTTTTATTAGGAAGACAACTGCTTTAGTTTGGCTATTTAAAACCCAGTGTTTTTTTTAAAACCCAGTAGGGTTAGGGTTTAATGTAATTTTTTTTTGTTAGTTTTTTTGTGATTTCATAATTTTGTGCTTAATCTTAATTGATTGATAAAATGTATTTATTACAATTCTGATAAAAAATTAATGTGGTAAAAAAGTTAAAATTACCCATCATAGTTTCCTGAAGCCTTTTTTGAGCAACCTACACTTAAAAACCTTATGACATTCAATTTATTTTCACACAAAACAAAGAAAAGTAGCAAATCAGAGGATGTTTTTTGCTTAGAAAAAATGTAATGATCAATCAACTACCATAATGGCTTCTGATAATTCTAGTCTAGATCAACTAATTGATTAATCACCTACATTGAGTCACCTGTGTCAGCTCTGAATTGATTATTTGAAAAATAATTAGATTAATCACTAAGTGATTGCTAGTTATAGCAATAAACATCTCGTATCTCTCTATTTCATGTTCCAGTATGTAACAGCTGTTTTTCACTGTTGTTTATCACAATTGGAGTTCATTCTGTTTCATGTGAAACCTGATGCCTGTGGCTGTTATCTCTCCTAGACATACAGTTTGTCTATACTTTGCCTCAGGGACTTGTCACTAGATGGAGACATTAATCTAAAAGACACACATCTAGACCTGAAGCCTATATGCTATGGCATACAGAATATGAATTGTGCTGTCCAGCAATATCTCATTGAGAATTACAAGCATCCTCCATCCAACAAGAATCACAAGCGCTGATTTTTGTCTATAGTAACGTCAGGCATTTGAAGTTGAGTCTTTTGTATCCTCATTAACTGCTTGGCTGTGTATTCCTTGGCAGGGTAGTTAGGCTGTGCCTGTTGCTTAGCAACAGAGGAAAATGCCCCCCTTCTGGACTGCTTGGCCATGTTAAGGTAGTCCAAAGACGAGCAAAATGGTAAACAATTAAGTAAACTTTTGAAGGCCAAAACACAGATCAAAGAGGAGAAAAGACCATATGTTGGATTAAAATGTGTGTGTGAGTGTGTGTGAGACATGGTTGCATAGCTACATGTGTGTATGTGGGTGTACTCATACTCTAGTTTTCATATACTCTCTGATAGCCTAGGTAGAGAGCATCGCAGCATCTTTGACGAGTCAGGAAATCAATATCTCTTAACATAAGCATCTAAGATCTTCCTAATTGCTTATCCTTTCTTTTCATCATTATAGAGTGTGTAAGTGAGAGAGGAGCTATATTACAATGTAGAGTTGACTAATTAAAACGTATTATGTATTATAAATGCAGTGTGTAGACTTCTGCACTTGTACAGTGTCACAGGTTTGCTAAGACCACTAAGAAAAGAGGGCAGGGAAAAGGCAGTTATCTATTTTCTAGTCTCTTTGCCTATCTATCTGTCTGACTGTCTGCTCTGTCTTTCTCTCTCTCTATCTATGAATCTATCTCGCTCTCTCCTTCTCTGCCAGAGCTGACACCTGCTGGCTGAGTACCAGTGATACTGACTAATAAATCCTGACAGCTTCTCGCCGGAGCCAATATTAATGCCTGGCTACCTGGCAGGCCAACCTGTGAGAGTGTTTCAATAAAGCAGTCTACCCAGGGCTTCTTATTTACCGACCACAGACAAGCAGATTAAAGCCTGGCAGGATTTTTGTCCTCTTTTCGCCACAGATTTGAGGTTAATTACCAGCCCGAGCCTCAGGCACTCCTGCTTTGCCTGCTGCAACTGAAATTACTTTTGCTTACTTGAGTTATTGTGTTAGATGGCTGGCTGTTGGACTTGGAGCAATGTTACCATTTTTATGTGTCTCATCTGTTTTGTGGCTTTTGTCAACAGAGGTTAAGAGGAGGTTAAACCTGCCCTGATGAAACATGCACCCCACCCCCCCACCCGCTCCCACCCCTCTTCTCTGGCCCTAACCCCCCTCACTCTCTCTGAAAGCTTGTGTTTGCTTTTGATAAAATCTCATTGAGGTAGTTCTTCATCTCATTTTACATTCCTATCACTGTGTGCTGCTGCAGGCCTCCTGGGTTTGCTGTTCCTCTGAGTCTCTGCCATCAGAGGCAGCTCTTGAATCGCTCTGCTGCAGAAAGCTATGCAACCTCAGTTCCTTTTCTTTTGAATCACCTTCTCTTCACCCATCTCCTTCGTTTTTTCCTTCATCTTGGTGGGAATTGAGTTTCAGAAGTTGGCTGATGAGCAGGAAAAGGAGCATCAATTATTTAGAGCAAGGGTCGGTGCAAGTTATCATAATGCATGTTATGTTAGCCACCCTTGCTGAAGTCTGACTCTGTCTCATTTTGCTCCAAAGATGCTCGTTCTGTTTTTAGAAACTCATGCACAGTATTTTCCCTAAATGGTGTAATCGGTTATGTGAACAGGCTCAAAAGACAAACTCACCTGTGCAACAGCGATAACTGCAGGGCTTCAACTAATGATTAGATTTATTTGTTGATTATTTTCTCAAAAAGAAAATTGATTGTTGTATTTACAAAATGTCAGAATTCCCCAAAGCCCAAGGTGATAGATTCAGATTGCTTGTCTGGCCAATAGACCAAAGCTAAGATAATCCGTTTACTGTCATATAAGAGAATCATCCTCATTTTTAAAGAAAGTTGTCTTGAAGGATTTTTGTTAGAAAATTACTTAAAGTTTTAGGTATTAGATTTTTCAACAAACAGCACTATATTCTAAACATCCCTTCCTCATGAAACATCCTATTTTTTACAAAATGATTTTACATTTACGTTTGTCAGCTAGCAATCTCATTCAAACCTTGCCTTTGTTTGCACATTAGGGCCACCAACTGTTGGTCTGTGAACTAGCGTGAAATGATAAGCAGGAGTGTGTATCATGTTGCCTGCATGTAGAGCTGCAACGATTAATTGATTTAATTGACGACATGATCAAAAAGATAATCGATTAATCATTCAATTCAGTTTTAAAGCAAAAATGTCAGATATTTGATGGTTTCAGCTGAGAGAATCTTCTTAAATTATGGTAAACAGAATATCTTTAGCTTTTGGACTGTTGATCAGACAAGACAACGAGATCATGGGCTTTGGGAAGTTCTCTGACATTCTACATACTGAACGATTAATGTGGAAAATAATTGTCAGATTGTTTGACAGTAAGAATAATGGTAGCTGCAGCCCTATGTTCATGTGCCTCAATGTGCAAAAAATGCAGATGAAATGGGGACGAACCACATAAAAACATTGCTCCATATATTAGTCGTGGCCAAAAACTACACAAGGTACATTTTTAAATGATTAAGCAACTGTCAAATATAGATGCCCATTAATTTTCTATTGACTGACTGTCAATTAATAAGCTCCAGATCATTGTGATGAACAGGATCATTTTTGTTTTCAGTGCTGGAGATACAACAAGTGAGCCATCTAGCCTGGCACAAGTTCAACTGCAGACCTGCAGCTGATGCTCTGCTGGCCTCTCTTAAATGAGCATGCACTGATGCATTTTGTGTGCAGCTGCATCAGTCAGTTTTCTTTCTTTGCCTCCCATCACTGTGTGCCATTTGTAATTGTCATTCAAGGTGTCATTAGTGATGGCGCAGTGATAGCATCAGCATAGATTATTGCTGGGTTTGCTTTGATTTGTTTGAGACATTTTGATGGAAGATTAACCGTGATTACAGGAAGTGGCATTTGAATGTGAGGCGAAGAAAAACAGCCTCTCACACTGCTGAATCCACAGCTTGTGTTAGTAAGTTCCAGTTACACATCAACATGTGTAGGGAGATCTCTCTCTCTCACACACACACACACACACACACACACACACAGACAAGCAAGCTTACCACAACCTTTGTCAGCAGTATTGGCTAACACCCCCCCTTACCGCATCCCCCGCGCTCATGCTGCGTCCGCCTTAAACCACTGCAGCATGCTCCAAAGCTCTTGTGGGTGCTCAAGTAAATTCCTGTTGTCAAAGCTTCAGGCCCCATTAAAATGTCCAGTGTAAAACTGTGGATTGTTTATATGCTACTTAAGCATGTGCAGTCCAGACTATCATCACCATAGCCAAGCACTGCTGGATCATTTCATTTGTGTTTTCAGCAGTCGTATTTACCAAGCATGACCTCTTCTGTACATTTAAACTTAAGCCGAGCACTGTGTCTCATACAAATGAGCCACGAATGAATACCTAAACATCTTTACAGTTATGAAATATTTCATCTGTTCCTGATTAAATGCCACACAGTGGGGGTGCTAAATGGTTAAGTGAAAAGGTCAGAACGTCATGTTAAGTTTCCTTTTGGAAAAGATCTGTCTGCAATGCACAATAGCTGCCAGAGGTCGCTTTAAAGTCTTATTTCTACATCAAGCATGTTAGTTAAACTTAATCAGTAAAATGAGTCATAGCTTGGTGAACGATTTGAACTTAAAGAGCTGTGATTGATTTCCTCTTGGCGTTAAGTATTACACTTCACGTGCCAACAATCCACTGCTGAAGTTAAAAAATTAAACATCCTTTTTGCTGATTTTAAGTTGGCGACCATATTAGGCACGTTTACTTTTTTTTCCCAATATTCAGAACATTTTTGTGGCAAGAAAAACCAACTGATGTGAATCCTGTGTGAATGTGTGTTTATGTTTACAGTATCCCTTTGATCTTTGTGTGTTTGTGTGTGGGTGGGGTTAATGTTTACACTGTATGTTAAAGCTGCCAATAATGCAGAGAAAAAAAGCATGTCCTACAGCTCTACTTGCGGCATCTAGACATGGAGATTGGAAATAAGAGGCAGGGTACCAACAGTCAGGGTTGCATAAATTTCTACACAGAGACCTTGAGCCTTTGCTGAGATCTCCGCAGCAATTATAACAGGAGGGAGGGCCCCTGTTTCGTTTTATGTTGCCGCAGCAAGGGCTTGGAGAGCACCCACTGTCTCCTGGCATGCCGCTCCTCATCAGTGCCGCAATAAATCAATTTTCATCCTCACACCAGCCCCACCGACACCCTCCCCACCTCCTGCTCCTTTTTTCTCTCTACTTCTCTACTCCCACTTGGCTCCTTCTCCTCAGCCCTCTTCTATTCACCGTGATGGTTCTCAACTCTGAAAAGGGGCAGGGGGAGGCTGAAGTCATCTCGACCCTCCTCCTCCTCCTTTTCACATTTCTCTCTTGACTCCATTTCAGCTGGTGGGTGTTTTGCTAATGTCTGAAATGTCATTCAGCTTGACCTGAAGACGACATGTACATTCACTGTATTGAGGTTGGTCTCCTATAAAAAAAGAAAGAGCTCATAGTTCAACTATGGCAGTTGGCTGTTATTACGATCCATAGTTCCGTTTAATTGTCATGTTACCTCTAGTGGCTGTAGTAATTATGACAGGAGCAAAGGAGGAAGCAAGGTGACACAGTATATAGAGTGACAAAATCCATGTTAGGAGGGATGGGTAGACGAAACACAGAACTTTGACACAGGTTTTGTGTTTAAAACTAATAGTTGTTTTTTGTTGATCCAAGTAGTTTTTGTGCCTAAACCTAACCAAACCGTGACCATTCCCTGTGGTTTATTATTGTAACCATGAAGACAACTATCTGGTACACCTGCTGCCCTAGGGGTGCTGTTTCAGGTGGCAATACTATAGGTCATATAGGAGGATTGGAATAACGACCGATGTAGTTGTTCAGGTTGGAGGACTTGTTGGCTGTATTAGTGCAAGTGGGCTGTCTGTATGCACACATGTTTTAGCAACCACTCACTTCACATACAGTAACCACAGTGATATCATCCATGTCAGTACAACCCTGAGAGCAATGAAACAGAAGCAAAAATGAAAAGTGTTCTGACATGAAAAAAGTGGGAGCTAGTCTGGGAGATGTGTCTGTCAAGTGCAGTTCCTGCAGAGCTATGAGAACAGAGAAGAAACGGCAATCCGGCTCCTGCCTTTTTAAATGTCAGCTGAGCTTCAGCCTCAGGACAGGTGCTAAAGGAGGGCCATTCTCGGTGGCCTGCGTGTATGAATGGCTCTTGGTCAGCTTTGATCTCATCTCCATATTAACCTGAGGGCACATCTTGATATTTGGAACAGACACAACGGCACACACGCTTCTTGGAGGATCGTATTCTAAGAGCTTCTGTTTGTCTCGTGAAACACAAGATTGAGCATTGTTTATGAGAGCAGTGTACATACACGTTGCTAAGATTTCAGATCAATGATTTATTGTATGTATTGGCTCCTGCATGAAAAGCTGCTTCATTTATCCAGAGTTATATTAAATACTTACTTCTAGATGTAAACAACTGTCAAAATACCGATACCCATGTTTAAATGATCCAATCGGATAATTTATGTAGAGATGGGTAGAGATGCAACTAATGATTATTTTCATGATTGATTAGTCTTTTTAATATTATTATATTAATTATTATTATATAAGTAATCCATAAATTGTTTAGTCTATAAAATGTCAGAAAGGGCTGACATGCTCCTCACAATTAGGACTTTCTGAAGGCTCAGAAACTTCTGGGGTATGCCTTGCAGCACTGAACATCACTGAATGGGCAAGTATGCTAGCGTTGTCTGCAGCATTGTTATATACACACAAAAAAATCATTATTTAACATGATTACTCATTTACTTTGGAAACTTAAAAAAAAAAAAGACTTCAACAGTGGACTTTCTTGAACTTTAAATTCAATTAAATGGAAAAACACACACACACATACACACACATATATATATATATATATATATATATATATATATATATATATATGTGTGTGTGTGTGTGTGTGTGTATACAGTATACAGTACTGTGCAAAAATTAAAATAAGAATGCTGTAAACTAAGAATGCGTTCAAAAATAATTTATTTTCATCAAATAACAAAATGCAGTAAATGAACAGAAGAGAAATCTAAATCAAATCAATATTTGGTGTGACCCCACAAATATTATAGTCAACTTAGTGCAGCAGATGAAAAACACATCAAGTTTATTTCCCTTCGAAATCGGAATATGTTCAGCAGTGCCATCAGCTCAGAACTGGCAGAAACCAGTGGGACCCAGGTACACCCATCTACTGTCCGGAGAAGTCATGCCAGAAGTGGTCTTCATGGAAGAGTTGCAGCCAAAAAGCCATACCTCCGACATGGAAACAAGGCCAAGCGACTCAACTATGCACGAAAACATAGGAACTGGGGTGCAGAAAAATGGCAGCAGGTGTTCTGGACTGATGAGTCAAAATTTGAAATATTTGGCTTTAACAGAAGGCAGTTTGTCCGCTGAAGGGATGGAGAGCCGTACAATAATGAGTGTCTGCAGGCAACAGTGAAGCATGGTGGAGGTTCCTTGCAAGTTTTGGGCTGCATTTCTGCAAATGGAGTTGGAGATTTGGTCAGGATTAATGGTGTCCTCAATGCTGAGAAATACAGGGAGATACTTATCCATCATGCAATACCATCAGGGAGGCGTATGATTGGCCCCAAATTTATTCTGCAGCAGGACAACAACCCCAAACATACAGCCAATGTCATTAGAACTATCTTCAGCATAAAGAAGAACAAGAAGTCCTGGAAGTGATGGTATGGCCCCCACAGAGCCCTGATCTCAACATCATGGTGTCTGTCTGGGATGACATGAAGAGACAGAAGGATTTGAGGAAGCCTACATCCACAGAAGATCTGTGGTTAGTTCTCCAAGATTTTTGGAGCAACCTACCAGCCAAGTTCCTTCAAAAGCTGCATGCAAGTGTACCTAGAAGAATTGCTGTTTTGAAGGCAAAGGTTGGTCACACCAAATATTGATTTGATTTCGATTTCTCTTCTGTTCATTCACTGTATTTTGTTAACTGATGAAAATAAACTAACACTTCCATTTATGAAAGCATTCTTAGTTTACAGCATTTTTTCACACCTGCCTAAAACTTTTGCACAGTACTGTATATATATTCTTTTTTAAGTCAGCTAACTAGATAGATAGATAGATAGATAGATAGATAGATAGATAGATATATAGATAGATACTCAAACCAATATTTTCCGTGACAGACATCCAGTCATGATAATCATAATTTCCCAAAGCATTTTTTTATTTAACACTTTAGAAAGCCTAGTGTACAAGCTATATAACACACCAACCCTGGCAACACGCTTGTTGATAGTAAAGCTAATATCAAGCACTACCAAAAAAGAAAAAACATAAAATAACAAAACAAAACAAAAAGCATTGTGTCCATGTAGTTTTTCCGGGTTATACATGATACATGACACTGGTGGAAAATTGTATAAGTTACAGATATTCAAGTCTGGAATTGCAACCAAATGGCATGGTCTCTCCCAACTATATATAGAAAGTCTCTGAACTAGCAAACTGCTCACATGATGCAATTTGTTTCCAAACAGAATGTGGCACATTAATCTCTTGATCTTTTCATAATCGTTGGAAGCCAAAATCATAATCAAAAAAAAATTTGATTAATTGCCCAGGCCTACCATAGATGTCATAGTTACTGGAGATGTGATTCTTCCAAGACTGACAAGGGCATTAAAATAACTACAAGCATTCAAGTCTGACATCAAACTTGAAGAAGAAGGCAGGCACATGACTCTCCTTTGCTAAATGTTCTGGGAATTGATCCTTTTTTATATATAACTTTTAATAATGGGCTTACATAGCACTAGTAAAAGGGGCTTTCTTTTTGATAGAGGTGTGCTAACTTTCTCTTCCAACAATCCAGCTAATGTGAAGTGAAATACATCTGTCATATGAATTCTTACACATCTCCATGAATAAGAATTTGGCAGTGTTATCTCACCAAGCAATTGGCAAGCACCTTTGCTTAACACCAAAAGTGATCACAAATCTTCTTTAACCAAGGTCCCAGCTCGATTGTTTTGCCATTCTTACAACTGCCAGTCTCACTCCTTGCTTTATAAACTACATCTTTCTGAGTACAGTTACATTCCTTTCCCCTACCTCTGTCTGAAATGTCTCGTCTGCTTTAACTTCTTACTTAAAGGCTTTAAAAGGAAGCCTGTATTTAATTTTTGAAACACACCTTTTTTGACTACTGCTGCCAGGAGAAAATTGGGCTCCAACAACAGGAACAGAGCTGCAACCATAACAATAGTCTACAGGTACTAAAACATAGCATATCATCAAATACATGTAACTGAGAGAATATAGCATAAATTTATCCTTTACTTATACAACCTAGCAAGCAGCTCACTAAGTTACATATCCATATGACCATTTAGCACAAAAGGGCTATATTATACACAGACTACACTACATACAGTGCCATTCTCATTTTGAATTTCTTACACTAATGTGGTTGTGAAGGAGCTAAATAAAATAACTGGAGCAGCAGTATACAATGATGAAATTCAATAACATGACCATGTAGTAAACACTATGGTTGTGATGCTTTGACAGGGCTCACCACCTCCGCTAGCTAACAAAATTCCAGGGGAAACCACAGCCTTCCTTTCTGCCTCACCAGATAACACTGTTTTGCTTTAGAACTGAATGTTGGCATTGAACATAAACTGAAAGATGCAAAATTTTCGTACATGAGCGAAATTCTTGGGGATACTGGGTTTTTAGTATGGACATTTATTATGTTGTAAAATGTTTCTGTTTGGTTGGGACAATACTAATATTTCCTTTTGAATCCCTCTTGTGCCTACTGATGTTAATCTTGTATGATAAGGTGTATAGCTGCTAACTCATAACTTCATGTTTAAGTGCGAAATTAAAACACATCACTGTTTATAATTTTATTTTTTGCCATTGTGATGTTGTGGTACAATAGAAGGTCTGACATGATGAGGGATAATATATGATATATTGCAACATAGAGATAGGATTTCTGTTGTTGTAGCTATCTGCCATGTACTTCACAATAAACCTTTACCAGTGCTATGGTGGAGGCAGGGGTTGGGGAGTGTCATAAGAGATTAATGTCCTTAGTCTTGTGTTAGATGGTGAGCCCATATCAGACCACAGTTTAACCTGCATGCCTGTGTGACACATCCAGCGTCTATCTCCGCCACAGGAGGCACTAACATTTTGACAGGCGTTGTTTGTCAGTCCCAACCTAATGAGATTGGATCTGTCCACTGGTTCACTCGTCCATCAGGCTAGCACACTGGTAAAAGACTGTAAATGCCTGTCATCTGTTCTTAGATAGTTGTGGAGAGACATTGTTTACTATATAGACAAAAAGCTGAAAGGAATGGTTCTCTGTTTTACAAATGGGAGAAAAACAGCACCAGTTGCGTTCATACAGGACATCCATTTTGTTTCCTTTGATATAAAGGATAGACCTACCAAGACATTCTCCGTCTTCAAATTTGTGAACACAGTACAGCTGGAAAAAGTCTGGTGATATTTTATATTTTTGTCATTGTCAGCAAATTCTGTGAAATGACCAAAACCGACAATAAATTTGTTAAGGTATTGTAAATGATTTTGAGCCAATTCCACATACATTGTCCTGGTGCTGTGACGACTCACCAGCTCATTTTGCTAATTTAACTTATCTCCAAGTGAAAATAGCTGTTTAACAAATACACCATTTACTCCTGTTTGAGTAACTCAGTGCTGCAGGACAGGGTAGGGAAGTGAAAGTATTGAGACACTTGTTGAACATGTTGATTTTGGTCTTTTCATAAGATTTGTTGAATAAGAGACATATAAAATATTGCCTTATCCTAGCAGCTCACTCACATGTTTGATTTATATTATATTATTATATTAAAAATATGACGATGGAGCATCAGCCACTCACTACCCTTCTAGAATAGCTTGTTAGCAGAATCCGAAGGGAAATTTTTGTTCAGACAGCAGCTCTTAGCACTTTGCCCCAGCAAGTCTTAAGAGATACAGATTTACTTGCACTACCCACACCAAGGTAGAACAACTAGACACAACAACAAGACAGCAAAACAAGTTGAGCTCACCCCGCAGTGCTCCTTAACACCGTCAGGACCCTGCTGGATTTATCAGATGTCATGCTGTCTTTTCACCATGTCCCAGTGGCTCGTGTGTCATGCCAAAATTACTTTCCCCTACCATTAATCTCAGTGTAAAGAGGACAAAAATGCTTCCCACTCTCTCCTCTTCCTTTTTCTGTGTCCGTCTTCCTGTCTGATATATTCCACCATGACCAGTGCCCTCCCTCCGCTCCTGCACTTTACAGTCCCTTGCACTGAAGATGAGGTCTAAATATCTGACGCCATTTTTATTTTTCATCGTCCCCTGAGGGCTCTTTGTCAGCTTCTTATCAGAATGTCAGGCCTCTGCTTGAGTAAGCAAACAAACAAGCAGCAGCAGAAATGATGTATCAGAGAACTGCCACCAGTTGGGGATGAGCTGTCAGTCGCTCTGTTGAGCTAATGATCACTGTTGGGTGCTGTGGGAATTGAAGGTCTCTAATTCAGACCATATTTTTCTTCTGTGCGTGCTATGGTCTCACTCATGCATGTGTTGCTGTTGATTCTTGATGTGTGGATTCCTCATTCTGCTTCTGTTGATAGGTTAGCATCCCGTGAGGTTAGTGTTTGTGAGGTTAGTGAGCCTGTCCTGCAACTGACAGAGGACAAGATTGATCCCCACATAAGCTTGTTGTATTCTTTGAACTTGACTGTAAATGAGGGTTGCAATAGATGATTATTTTTATTAGCAATATTTCTATTTATTTATTATTGCTTAATGCCCATCACACACACCACACAGAACACAGGGCTTTTAAAATTTAGGTTACTAAAACACTTTGTGTGGGTGTGGTTTAAAGTAAGTGTTGACTTTAGAAATGTATATGCAGGACCTTGATCTTTCCATCACTTTAACCAATTGCTATCAGTAGCTAAACATCACCATAAATGAATTCCTTAGTCTCTATCAGCTTGTGTCATAGGGATACAAATTGAAATATGTTGTCAGTGTTTTTCAGATGATTGAAGTATGAACATTTACACTCAACACCCAGAGCATACAAATGTTAAAACTATTTTTTTTCATAGGACAGCAAGTTTTAGTTCCTTCTTTCCAACCTAGCTTTACTGAAAAACCACATTCTGTTCATTGTAGAGACATTTGATCTTCTTGCCATTGTGACTAAGGGCTGCATTTGGGTGGCACCCATCTAATAACATCAAAAATGTATTTCATGAGCAAGTCATATCCTGTATAGCGGCTGTTTGAGTGGTCAATGCTCAGTGGTAAATATATCACATAAACTGGACCAATAAAAATGTCCTTGTAAGATGTAAATGATGGAAATCAAGTAAAAATGTCAGCGTTTGTCAACAGTTAAGACCAGTGTTGTTAATCACCACATCTAGGCTATTGCAGTCAATTACGCACAGTATGGTCAGTACAAGTCTCTGCACATATTTGTTTTTCATTAATCTTTTATATTTGCCAGTTTTCCATCATGTGTTGCAGTAATGAGTTAAAACTCAAAAACATCAGTGTTAGGCCTGCGTGAAATGAGGAAAATTTTCGATGCGCAATGACACTGTTTAAGTTTGCGATGACGATATTACTTGCGATAAATAAACAAATATTGAAGTGCTGTCTGCTGTGCGTGTGTGAGAGGCTGCAGCCCGACACCAAAACTCAGTATAGAGTTTTTTTCTGGTTCATTTGGCTCAGGCGCTGTGCCTTGAAAACCCTGCATGCATGGCGTATGTAAATAAGATAATTTTTTCTAATTCATTGAGTTTATTGCACATGTTCATATCGCGATGATGATGAAAAAAAGCTTAATCGGTCAGCACTAGTATTAACATGCGTCTTTAGTGATCCAATCACGAGTGGGCAGGTCTAAGTACATCAGTTCACACCTAACTTCAATGCGTCTCCACATGCATCTCTATTGACCAATTGTGATCGGATCTAGCTTCCCCTCTTCCTCCTCCCCTCCCCTATATCCAAGTAACCCCTCTGTGCCCCACTCGCTCTCACTTGCTCGCTCTCACACACACCATTAACTGTAAATAAATATGGACGTAGCCTCCGTGACGTCACCCATAAGTTTCTTAAGAGCGGTTTTGAAGCACAGAGTGGGCTGTTCCGTCATCGCCATCTTGCCAGTACCTGACTCCGCCGAAAGAGGAGTGGTGTGTGTTGAACTGAGACTTTGGTTCATGGGGGCTTGTGGCAGTCATACACTCACCTGTCTGTCACTCAAAGTGGCACGCCTTCAATTATGCAGAACGTTAAACCTTAATAAAATTTAAACAAGTTAGTTTTACAAACATTCACCCCCCGTAGAGTTGTCATGAAGGAGGAAATTAGCCATAGAGACCAAAACTGTTTTTTGTACCAGGCTGTAAACATGTTTATTTCTGCTGTAAAGTTGGGCATTTTACCATTGGAGTCTATGGGAATTTAACTCGCTTTTGGAGCCAGCCTCAAGCGGCCATTGGAAGAACTGCAGTTTTTGGTACTTCCGTGTTGGTTTCATTGTTCTGCCTCGGAGGTTGCAGCTTGACACACACACACAAGCACATTAACGATGGATCCATCTGTCAATTGGCTAAAAACAACAACGCATACCTGTTTATTAACATATAAAGTGCGGAAGTGAGATCCAATCACAGGTGTTCAATGGAGACGCATTTTAAAGCCAGGTGGGAACTGACGAACTGAGAGCTGTCCTATTATGATCGGAGGAGGATGTTAATTCCAGGTCAGAACAGGGCCTATGAAACTGTGGCTGGACTAATCAGACTGTGTCAGAGGACATCATTAGAGTAGACCATCCCTCAATGTGGCCAAGGACGCATTTGTGTTCACGGTGCTAAAAGAATGTGGACACATGTGGCCCAGACCACCTCAGAATGTGTCCTGAGTAGGGTTGTCACGATACTAGAATTTCAAGTCTTCGCCTCTGTGCTGACTGCTGTGTGTGTATGAGAGGCTCCTGCCTCACACCAAAACGCAGTAGTTTTTTCTCCGGTTCATTTGGCTTAGGTGCTGGGCCTTCAAAACCCACACAGCATCAGCCACACACTGCCCTTTTAGTATAGCTTGCCAGCAGAATCCAAAGGGAGATGTTGTCCGGACTGCAACTCTTAGCACTTTGCCCGAGAAACAGAAGTCTTAAAAGATAGATTTACTTGCACTACCCGCATCAGGGAAAAAATAACTAGACACAACAACAAGTAAGCAAAACAAGTTCAGCTCACCTGCTATGCTCCTTAACACTATCAGGACCCTGCTGGATTTATCAGAGGTCACGCTGTCTTTTTCACCATGTCATACACTGTATATCAGGTATTTGAGTGGTCATTGGTCACTGGTTAATATATCACTTAAACTGGACCAATAAAATGTCCCTTCAAGATGTAAATAATGGAAGTCAAGTAAAAATGTCAGTGTTTGTCAACAGCTAAGACAGGTGTTATTAATCACCACATCTAGGCTGTTGCAGTCGTTTAAACACACTGTAGGTCCGTTCAAATATCATACATATACCGTATATGTACAGTATATACATTAATCTGTTATATTTGCCGTCCGTCATTGTTGAGGTAATGAGTTACAACTCATGAACCCAAGTATTGTTGAACTGTCTTCAAGATTATTACTGAATGTTGGCCATGTAATTGCCGCTTCCTGGTAGTAAATTCAGAAATTTCCAACAGCCTGATTTGTCTCATTTAACAGATGCTGGCCATTAATAATAATCATCCACTTGGCTCCAGTAGGTTTTTGCCATTTTCCTCCCCTTTGGCTCTCTGCTGTGTTACCTCTTTCAAAGTCCCCTTGCAGCACATAATAACCAGAAAGAAGCCAGCCATCCAATTAGCAGAAGAATGCTACTGAGTCAATGACGGAAAACTGCAAGGAGGAGTTACGTTAAGCCTGTTAACATAAAACTTTCAGAATGGTGCAGTCGGTGAATCATGGCCTCAGCACTGTCACTGATTATAATTATTTATTGGCAATTTAAAAACTTTTTTTTTTTTGCAATAGCCAATCAAATATTGGTGCCTGAATGCCATACATTTTGCTGTTAGAGCAACAAAAAAGAATGGAGAATGGTTTTGCAAAGAAAGAATGGTGTGATATTTAGTCATACACTAAACAGATCTAAATATTTAATACTGTTTCCAAAATTGTTGTTTCAGATAGAAGCGACAGAAAAATGTCCCTGATTTGTAAACACAGGATACTTCTGTGTAATGTTAGTTTGCCAAGCCGCTTGTCAGAAGTCAGTCACTCGCATGAGTGCACACAAATACATTCACTTTGAAGTGCTCTGGTGGCCGAATGGTTACAGCACATACCACTTAACTGCAATGACCTTTGTTGCATGTCATACCCCTTCTTTCACACTGGGTTTCTTGTCTAACTCTTCACTGTTGACTACCTAATCAAGACAAAAAACACAAAAAAAAACCAATACATTCACTTTCACAGACACTAATTTTCTCTTGTAACTGAGAGAAATGCTGCAGGGTCTGGCTCTGGTAGAAGAGAGCAGAGCTGCAACACTAGCAGGCTGAGGTGGACAAAATATGGTAGAACCATAGTAAAGAATGTATCAGTTTTTGGTTGGCTTTATTTTAGCTGATTCTGATCCTTTAAAATATCCCTGGACAGATCTTTAGGTTTGGCTAGGAAAGTCTCATATCTTTTCCATAAAACTATGGTGTCTGTTTGGTTGATAACTGTGACTTATTAGTGAGGAACTGCTAAAATACACATATTAGGACACATGCTCACCAAACCACCTGGGTAAATTCCTTTTCATTATTAAATTCATCAGGATGATCCCTGCACTTTTGCTGACATTCATAAATGTTACCATGGTTAACAGATAACCTTAGAAGATTGCTTCCTTGACAGTTGACAACCAACAGATGGATTTATGAGTAGTGCGGCTTTTGAATTCATACATACGAGTGTTTTTTGAAGAGTCTCTGATGCTCCGTCACTCATCTGTCCAAGTGTAACGATCCACATGGACTCTAAGATCCATGTGATGCACATCACCCCCAGAACCCCTGTCTATTTTTTTCTCTGTCTCCTGCGCTTAGTGAAGTGTAATCTGTACAGACAGCTGCTCAAACATCCCACTGTTTATATGTTGTGAACTTATTACCATTATCTATACTGATTAATCAAGGTCTCTCAGTGTCTCTATGATCTTTCTGTTTTCACCACAGAGAGGAAGGAAATAAAATCAATTAATCAATAAATAAAAACACGGTTTTCTGTCCTTATGTATGTGCCTACTTAAAAGTGATATCCGTCTGTGAAATTTCTGTTGTCAGTCAGCTTGGTGAAGACAGCTCATCAGCAGAGCTGCTGCTGCCAGGACAGCTAGTTCTGAGGACACAAATAACCAAATAAAGCTCAACGTCAGTTTGGATGGATAGACTAGGAGCTTCAGTGGCACTTATGCACTGCTCAGTTCTTGCTTTTATAGTTGACTCCCAGTAAAACCTCATAACCACTGTCACAGAATCCTGTTTGGTCTGTTTTGCTTTCACACCATAAACAAACTGTTCCAGATTTTGCCTGGAACCAGATCAAGATCCTACTTTTCAGATAGTTTCAGGCCTGTTGTTTAACCCAGAGCTCGAGTGACTTTCACACCAGACTAAACAAAATGAACTGACCAGGCAAATGTACCAAAGTATGTTTGAACCACATCAAACATGAGTGTGAAAGCAAGCTCAGTATAGAATAGAGTTCATGCAGAGAACCAGTGAGGCACCTTATTTCTTGTGCTTAACAAACGCACAGTAGTCAATCATGGCACAGTGGAGGTGATAGAGTTGCTCAACAGTTGATTACTTCTGTGAAGTATAATTATCTGCGTCTTATCACCTGCCCAGATGAGATTCCTGTCAACAAAGCAACCTTTCTCACTATTTTGCAAAATTTTGGGAGAGGAAGATTTTATTTGCAGTCCCTGTCCTTCAAACACACACCCTATCACAGAAATGTCAAACAAACATGCCAGATCCGCTTACGTCACTTCAGTGTCTTGTATCTTTAGTGGGCTGTACTTTCCAGTCTATAATCACAGGTGGTCTATGAGTCCTTTGGTAATGCTTTTTGGGCAGCAATCCTTCACACATTGTAATATCTGTCAAAGAGAAAGCGAGAGGAGCGAGTTGAGTGGTATGAATAGGGAATAGCTCTTTTAAATTTGCTGGAATATTATTCCAATCACAGAGCTCTGTGAAACTAACCCATTTGAATGAATTGCATTAAAAGTGGGCTGGAGGGGGGTTAGAGGTGCCTGGTATGTGTCTCTCTCATCCTCTGTGCTTTTCAGCGTAACTTGTATTTATAATGTAACTTGGATGTGATTGCACCAATGCAAATGGTGGTAACAGTTTTTGTTCAAAAAGTCTTATCTGAGCCCTTTGTATTTTGTGTTAGCACCGGCAATAGAAACCATCTTCAAGATGCTTATAGAGGGTCTCCACATTATGTCAAGCATTGTCAAGTATTGTTCCTTCCATGCATCTTTGTGCAGAGCTAGACAAATACTGAACAAAAGCTACAATTATTCTTTCTGTCTTGTCATAGCTGCGCAGTATGGAGTGAAAAATCCACCACAACTATTGTAGATATCTGACAACGACAATAAATAGGATTATCATTTTAATTCTTCAATTACCCAGTTTGATTTTGTGGCTGACAAACTGTTGCACTAATGATTAAATTAAAAATAGCCTACAGTATATTTTTAGCCCTTAACAAGCAAATAGTTTAGATGAAAGCTGTATTAATTATTAATTTTATTTGTTATTTGGTCACTAATGGGCAGTGAAACAAACCATAAATGCTACATTATCTTTGCCAAAAAGTAAGTGAACCCTTTGGAATTACACACATTGATGTATAAATTTGTTGTCAAATATTGTCAGGTCTTCATCTAACTTACAATAATGAAGTCAAGTCAATGAAACCAGATTCAGGGTGTGGGTTAGAGCTACTTTCATGTATATAGAATACTTAAACATTTTGAGTTAGCTACTCACAAGAGGCATCTGCTCATGTTAACCTTGCCTCACAAAAGAGAGATCTCAGAAGGCTTACGATCAAGAATTGTTGATTTGCATAAAGCTGAAATGGTTACAAAGTCATCTTAAATAGTTTATTGATCAGTCCAAAGTGTCACAAATTGTCTATAAATGGAGATAATTTAGTTCTGTGGCTACTCTACTTAGAAGTGGGCACCCAGCTAAGATGACTCCAAAGGCACAATGCAGAATGATCAATGAGGTAAAAAAAACACAGAGTAACAACTAAAAGTTCTGAGGAAACAGTGGAGCTGGTTACCATCTCTGTTCCCAAGTCTACCATAAACAAATCATGGTGCATGGTTCCATGGAGCATGGTGTCGATGGCAGGACATTACAGAGGAAGCCTCTGCTCAGTAAAAGAATCCATCACTCATCTGAAGTTTGCCAAAGAGCACCTTGACACTTCACAACACTGCAAAGCTCCCGAAGCAGGTTCAACAAGTTATTAAATGCAAGGGCTCATTTTCTTTTTCTACCAAACTTGTAAATGTTTAATGGGTATGTTCAGTAAAGACATGAAAGATTAGAATT
Organism: Seriola lalandi dorsalis; assembly: GCF_002814215.2. Lineage (NCBI taxonomy): Eukaryota > Metazoa > Chordata > Actinopteri > Carangiformes > Carangidae > Seriola > Seriola lalandi. Next base: position 2,043,946 of record NW_019525135.1, on the reverse strand, counting down.
GTTTGGGTATTATTAGCTTCAGCACATTGTGTTTGTCTAGACTTAGATGGAGATCAGATACTACTTACTTTATCTTGCCATTTTACACATATAGTCCTTATGAAGGTTTTAGACTAAACATGTTGCTGAACAGTTGCTTATTTACACATTAGCATCAATTTGAAATTGTATCTCTGGCCAAATTATGAAATTAAAATTTAAGATAGTCACTCTCATTTTAGCTCCGCCCTGGTTTCCACAAACACCTGAGAAAATTATTTGGCTCTTCAGCTGCTTTATGCTCTGTTATGTCCACCAGCAATTGCTAACTGTGTGTTGTTTGATGCTGAGTGGTGAGTTCATCAGAGTTTTTTGCTGAAAACAGTTGCCTGCTGTGATTTGAAACAAGATTTATGTACACTTTTGGTCTGGTAAACGTTTCTGTGATTTTGCACCCTTCAAAACCAAAACAAAAAGCACTACAGATATGAAGGGAACGTCAATGTTTTGTGATGGTGTAACTTGTGTCATTGGACTTGAAGTGCCAAGTCAAGGCCATCCAGATTTGCTATAGATTCAATGTTTCACCCATTACCCAAAAAAAGGCAGGTTCAGCATCATTGCTCTGAATGGGATTCCTTTAACAAAGGATCTTGAGAACTGTACAGACTGAATAAATACATTTGGGTTTATTGAAAATGTAAAAGTTATTCACTCCCAGTAATAACTCTGCTTGACAATGGCATATTTGATGGCAGAATCTTTCTTCCTATAGCCAGTACTAGAGGTGATGTTAACCCAAAAGTGCTGAAACACCTGTTTTATGTTCAAGACAATCCCATTAGAATTTCAATGTGAGAAAGATTGTGGATTGTTGTATTCACTGCAGTGAATGGCATCTTGGCCTGTCCTCACTCTCTGTGCTTATTACTAGTCTACTAGCTGTTATGTTTTGACCAATAAAGTACAATGGATCTTGTAGACAGTTTTCAGTATCTCTGTGTGCTAAATAATATCTAGAAACAATGTAACTTCATCATCACTGATGCATTCATTTGCATTTCCAGTGTCCTCATTGAAATTTGTGGAATTTGAAAAATTCCACAGAGTGAGCAACACATGTTTCTCCCCCCTCTGATAATTACAGCCCATAGAAAAATGTCAAATGCTTGGTGAATCATGATGTTTGAGGCACCTGTTCTCAGTTTTCAAAGGAACAATTTATCTAAGACGAGAGGCATGCCACAGGCAAGAACTGAGGGGAAGCTTGAATTGGCTTTATGCAGCTGTTGCCATTACTATGAATTATTTTGTCAAAACTTGTCAGGAAGAAGTGACAGCAGACACCTGGTCTTGTCTGTTTCCCATCTGATTATTGTGACTATGTATTTTTTTTGGAAGATTTACTTTATAAAATTGCTTGAAAATTGCATTTCTTTTTATTCATATTCTCTATCCACTTAATCCTTATCATGATTTCAGAGCAGTACAGACTTTTCCATAAAATTCAGGCAAAAATCAACAAGACACCTTGATGGTTGCTGTCACCATTTGTTGTTTTTGTGTATAGTATGCATAGGTTTGCAAAGCTATTACAGTTATACGCACAGGAACTGTATATGTAGATGTAAATATCACCCCATGCATTATTGTCATGATTATTGCTTTATGAGCCTGTAATATAAGTTTGCACACTGATGTAAATCATGCCTTGCAAAAAACAGATCTCGGAAGACTTCCAATCAAGTCAAGTGTCTTTATTGTCGTTGTTAAAAACAATGAGACAGTGAAGCAACTCCCCAAGCAACATAGTAAGGTCAAGAATGGTTGATTTGCGTAAAGCTGGAAAGCGTTAAAAAGTAATCTCAAAGAGTTTATTGATCAGTCCACATTGACAAATTGTCTTTAAATGGAGACGATGTAGTTCTGTGGCACATGGTGCCCATGGCAGGATACCACAGAGGAAGCCACTGCTCTGCCAAAAATGACTTCAAAAAAAGAAAATCCACCTATCCACCTGTTGAAGCTGTCTTGAAGTCCCTGCCTTTCCCGTCTACCTGTTTTGTCTGCCTCTATTTTAGACGGCTGGTGGGTGGGGCAGGGGATCGCCAACTAGTATCACCTGGGCCTGGTGTTAGCAGTTTATAAAAGCTCGGGCTGCTGCTGGCAGTTCCTCACTCACCTTCCCTGCGGGCAGCTGTTTAGTTAGAAAGCTTCAGACATTTGTTCTTTCCTTCACTCCCCACACTTATGTACATCCTACACTGCTGATTCTACTGACGTTCACCCTCCATGGATTATTGTATTTCCTCAGTTTGCTAAATAAACAATTTCTGTTTGGCTGCTGAAACGGTATGTCTTCCACTTTTGTCATGGCCTTATGAGCCAGGTTGTGACGGAGCCGAAACTATAACTCGGTAGAGATACTGTGGAATGACCTCAGAGAGCGGCTCACAACAGATATCTTAAGACTATGTCTGAGCTGAAGGAGTTCCATTGGAAGAATGGTTCACAATTCCTCCAACATTGTGCAGGTCTGATCAGCAGTTACTGGAAGGGCATGTTTGAGGTTATTGGCGCCAAAGAAGGTTTGACCGGGTTATTAAATCCAAGCGTTCACTCACTCTTTCCACCAACACTATGAATGTGTGCCATAGATGGAGCACATGTAAAAATTATTGCACCACCAAAGGAGGAGGAGGTATTTGTAAACTGGAAAACAAACTATATACCATCAACACACAGGTTGTATATTCGCTGGTACCTGTACGGTTAGAGATATTGTTGCACAGTGTCCAGGTACTACACATGGTTCATAGGGATCTGAATGGAGAGTGACCTGAGGCAGGTGTTTGAAGGGATCATATTCCAGCAGCTGGATGGCACCTGGTGGGGGACTGGAGAAATCTTCACACACTTACAACTGGTACAGCTACAACAGACTGTGGCTAATAGAATAACCCTAACCCAGAAAACCAGGTCATTCCAAAGAGTTCACATCCTTTTTCTTCCCACTGTATGTAGTTAGTCAGTAAATTTTTCTTATCGTCAAAACTAAGTGCTGTAGTATATTATGTGATTCAGAGTCATTTAATGCTCATTAGGAGGTTTGGTACTATTATTCCTTTAGCTTACTGGAATCCAACACTAGATGATTCACAACTAAAATATTTTACACAACAGAGCACAAAAGAAGTGGTCAGCTGCATCCCTATAATTTTGTGTAAACATTGTAATTATCTGCCATGTCAACAAATATACCACATTGAACTTGAACATAACATATAACAGTAACTCTTTTGCTTGGTAAGTTAATAATTTGATCTTAAAATCTTTGACATTTAAACCATAATTAGCTGCTGTCAATGATATCAGCTGCTAAATAACATGGGATTACCAGAGCAAGGCATAACCGGGGTTTGCAGTGGTCTATATGTGTGATAATGTTGTGACGTTTAGACATTTATTTCTATCTTTTTAAAGGAATAGATACCCAGGTTTGAGGATTTTTGGTTTGTTCTGTGTGTCAGGAAACATGTTAAATGTTAGTCAGTGCCTGTTTTTAGAGCAGAATTCAAGACTCAAAACCAATGAGCACATGCTAACTATGTCCCTCTTGAAAAGCATCATCATGCTGTTTTCCATCCTTAGTTAGAAGAGCTTTTTTGTATCACCAAATAACAAAAGAAAATGTCAAATGTAAAGAAACCATGTATGCTTGATTTTACTTTCATGTAAGTTTTAATCATCTGCATCTGTCTCTCACTGCAGCTCTAAGCCAGTTATAGTACATTCATGTGCTGCATCGCCAGTAGTGTTTTTAAGTACTCCTTAGTGTTTATGATCTTTAATCTCACAGCTGCGTCAAGCACCATACATCCACTGACATTGAAACAACTAACATAAATCAGTGCAATCTTGTCTTTAAAAAATAGAATGCGTTAATTCTTAACTTCACCATTTCTCTTTAATGAAGTCATTCTTAGTGTATGTAGGGCTGCATCTATTTCCATTATTAGTTAACTTGCTAGTTATTTTCTTGATTAATTGCTTTGTTGATTAAAATGTTGAAAATGGTGAAAAAGATTTGTATAGTTCCCCACAGCCCAAGGTGACATCTTCAACTGTTTTATTTCCAGCATTACAACCATCATGTAACAGATGTCATGTATGGCAAAGAAAAATGTTATTATATTTTATAACCAAGTTTTGTAACTTATAAAGATAGACTGGATTAATCGAGTGCTTGTTGCAGCTCTAGGTGTATCCGTCTTGAACTGTGGCCAATGTTAATTTAAGTTGTAAAGACATGATATTAATAGTTTTCTTCTGGAGGGTATTTTCCAGCTCTCTATTAGTTTGTAGCACGCCACCTTCAAAAATTAGTAGCATGATTGTTGGTGCCACTGGCACATTGTGGAGCAGTGATGAATTTTTTGCACACTGCACTTCTGTTGAGATTTCAGGCTGCGTTATGAACTGTATGCCAGACATTTTCTTTAGTGATATTTTTTTTTCTTCTCTCTGATTCATCATCAATTTCACACCCCTGTTTTTTGCAGTATCAAGTGTGCATCTGTGCTGAGCCTTAGTAACTGTTGTTTGTCAACAAGAAACAAGGAATTTTGTGGAAATTCTTAAATTTTATGGCATGTAAGCATCACAAACCAAAAGGAAAACTTGCAAGTTTTTATGTTTTCATCAAATTTACTGACACAATGATCCCCTCAAAGAATGTTGAGAGGTCTGTAACTGCTCACATTTCAACAACTCTAAAACATCAAACAAAATGCTCTGGAAAAGATTAGAACAGATCATTATGCATTTTAGATACAATTACAATTTACAATCATGTTTTTCTCAGAAAAAATTGCCATGTCAATAGATAGCACTATCATTTAACCAAAAATCTGCATATGGCATTACACATTAGCATTGAAAAATAAAATCATGCCAATACACCACATTTAGAAACAACTGGTGGGTATGCTTGAAAAAAAGTATTCTCATTTAGACTTGTTATTTACAATCATTCTACTCTTTATCCAAAATTAGTCTCACTTTTATAGACACAGCTAAGTTAAATACCAGAGAAATGTCAAAATATGATTTAGTGAAGGTAGTTGGTTGAAACCATATTTGGTGTTTTCGAATGAAAAGAATTGTACTTTCACTCACAATACAACACAAAGATGTGTTTCAAATAAATCAGAAACCTTGAATCACTCTTCAAACACTACTCCCGTTTTGTGAGACAAACAGCAGGTTCATCATTTTTTATATTTTTTTATTTTGTAGTAGAGGGACTGAAAAATCAATGTCCCTTTGGGTACCTGAAAATTGAGTTCAGAATGGTCCATTTGTAAATGTGTGTTTTCTGTGATATTATGGCTTTCCATTTCAGTATTATCTGTTATCTGTAGTACATCAGAATATATGAAAATTTGTGTGCTAAATTGCACTATAAGAAAAAACATTGTTTAGATGTGAAGCCGCTGGGAACATATAGCAATATTAAAGTATATTATTAAGATAAAGTTTCTCTCTCTCTCCATTAATAAATTTTTTTATTTTTTTCAAATCAGCACTGCACATGGGAAAATTACATGTTAATTCTTATTGTTAATTATACACCGGCTGGAATAATTATTTGCCTTAAAATTGGTCAAAGTACAGTTCATTTTAGCTGGTGTGAAAGCTGTCCGTCGACTCCTGGTTTTCAAAATTTCAGACATTAAACTACTATTGAATCCATCTGATGCTATTGAACTGTCCAGTTATAATTGATATGTGTAAGCAATGTCTAAGCACTGTATATACTGTATCTATGTAAATAATTTGGTAACCACGGTAACATTTTTTCCCACGATTTTCCCTCATCAATCACACAGTGAAAAGCCGTTAAAAGGGCTACGGTCTGCGGTGCTTTTATCCTACTCTGTGTACTTTTGCAGTTCAAGTCCATTAAAATGTGTGTGACGTAGTGATTCCACAGTAAAACATCATAATACTGATGTACAAGATGTCTCTTTTTCATCCTGTCTCCACTTGTCTAACTTGTGGATGATTTGCAGTCTAATAATACTAGTAATGCTTATAATCAGTTACTTCTTCATGAGCTCTCTGTGACACCAAAAAAGATAAATAAACAGAAGAAGCATTAAAGTGCTTGAAATGGGAAATTGATTTCCCCACGAGGGTCCTGATGATGTGTTGAAGAGATGGGATGACAGTTGGCAAAAACTGTCCAATTAGTGAGTTACCTCTCAGTCTGTATGACTTCAGGCTTACTCCTCTTGATTTGTTTGTAAAAAAAAAAACCAAACAAAAACATAGTCGATGTAAATGTGAACCAGAACTAAAATGCAACAATGCATCCGTATTGGTCAGCACCACTTCAGCAAGACTTTATGAAGGCTGCCCACAACTAGCGGGGATTTTATTAGCTGACATAGCCAATAAGATGAACTTGACACAACCATGTTAATACTTTGTGTGTGTGTGTGTGTGTGTGTGTGTGTGGCTGCACTCTAACTGTATTTGTGTGTGTGTGTGTGTGTGTGTGTGTGTGTGTGTCCATAGCACTTCTGCTTATCATCAGTATATTTGCATGCCTTCTACGTCATATTGAAATCCACAGACAACCTCTCTTATTATGGCAAAAAGAGTGAAGCTCATTAACCACTGGGTGGAGCTGTCACACTCTTCTCGCTCTGCCTCTCTCCCTTTGACTTTAGTCTGTCCCTTGCCTCTTGCCAAACCATCGTCTTTTTATAAATACATGTCTTTCTCACCTCATCCTTCTCTTATTTTCCTGTCTCCCAGTTAAGAGTGCACATACTAATGAAGCTTTTTGCTCTCTCTATTTCTCTACTTGTGCATTGTTTTTCATTTTCTCAGAATGACCTGACCCCTTTCATTCTACCTCAACCACTGTTACCTTATTACATATCACTGTAGTGCCAATTATGTTAGTTTTTGTAAGTGATTTCATTTTTTACGTTGTTATGGTTTAGATCGATACTGACAACCGAATTATCCCTTTTAATTTGTCTTTAAGTAAACTATATGCCTCAATACATTGTGGTCAAATTCATTCTGATGTTATAGTAGAATGTCTTATGTGAAATTAACCCATTCTAGTGTGAACTGGGTAATATGTTGATATTTTATTTATGCTTTATATCTCTTTAATTAAATGTACTTGTCCAGGATGTAGATGACACATCAGACCTCGAGATTAAATAGACAGTGGACTCACTTTGACTGCTCTACTTACTCATAACGATTATATAAACAAGTAGCTGCTGTATCATCCCATGTGACTAGCTAGACATGAAGCATCAAAAACTACAGAAGGGACCATTATGTTGCTGCAGCTTATTACAGTCTTAAAATAATTAGAATAACCATATCATTTGTTTTGTTGGCAATTAGAATAGATTTGTCCTAATATGGGTGCGGAAAAAATTGTTTCTCATTGGAAAATTACTTTTTACTAGTAATAGACCAATTAATTGGCCAGCCGATTAAATTGGGTCGATATCTAGCGTGCTGAGATAATCGGCATTGGCTGATGCCTGCACTCACGAGGCTGATGAACAAAAATTGTCAGCAGATATTTAAATTAAATTTTAAATAAAAAGTTTTTTTTACAGAGTTTAGTTTTTTGATTACTGTTTTTTATTTTTTATTTAAAATGATAAGTACAGTGCAGAGTGTAGATCTACTTAAGCAAACAGACAAACATTTTTTATTTTCAAATATTTTTCTGTGTTCTAGTGAATAATACATTAGTGTTAAATAAATGTAAATGTAAGTTTAACAAATGTGTGTCTCATTTGTTTTTAAATTTATTATTGAATTCTTGTAATTTATCAGATGCAAAAAATAAACAACAACATAGTATTGTCATTATATATTGGCCATTGGCTGCCCTGTTGTATGGCCATTGGCCATTGAAAAACCCATATCGATTGCTCACTACTTTTTACCATCAACAATGCTATTTAACTCTATTTGACAATCTAATTATTAGCTCTGTAAGATAAAGTATTTTGTAAATACTGTGTTCACCATCACCTAGTGACTAATGTTGGCACAGAGAAGCACAGAACCCCAGCTCTAGCAAACAAGCAAGCCAACCAACTAACACTGTACAAAACTTTAGCCAAATGGGGACACATTCAACCAATGACCACCTGTCTCACCTCAGCTATAAACAGCTAAGAGTAATGTTATGGAGTGTTTTGTCTTCATTCTTCACCAAATAAACTACTTAAAATGGATTTGATAAGACATCGGAAACGAATCAGTCAACTTCAGGACCTAAATAAAATCACCTCCTTTTTGACACTACTCTAATCACTCCACAGCGACTTCTGTAATCATGGGGACTTCATCTAATTCAGTGGATCTCTGCTGATCTTGGCGACGCTGAGCCTCTTACTGTTGGCTCGGTCATGTCCACCACTCTTAATAGCAAAGACTACTGCAACCATTTTCTTCACCAGCTAAGAGAGCCATGGGTTAAAGAGATGAAGGAGCTGACAGTGGTGAGGGCTGATGAGGAGTATGAATGCCGTTTCTAGCACCCGCACTAAAACTTATTCTCCAAGAACTTTAGCACCCCTTTTGTCTACAATCAGTAATCATAAAGAAGGACTCTTTGGTGAAAGATCCAATCTAGCACTTCACTTTTAGTAAACATTTGAAATAGATGGAGCTTCTTTGAGTACTTGACACAAGCGAAACCTCATCTTACTTTACAACTGTGCATTCTGTAACAAAATGTGGTATTACATTAGCAATTGTTACACAGAAGAAGAAGATCCACCTGCAGCTTCTGCCTTGACCTGAAATTTCACTTGGCGGGGGAGTACACATTGAAAGAATTGTGATATTTCAAAAAAGAAAGAAACTGTAAGAAAAATTTCCATAACAAAAGTTTTATGTCAATTGAAATAATTGTGAATGATTTAAACCACTGCTTTCAAATAGAATAGAATTACTTTAGAGCCTTTTCATGATTGTGGTGTTTAAATTGGGGCACTTTTATTCTGATGGAGCTCTTATTCAGATTTTTTCTGAATAAATGGCTCCATGTAAATGCAGCTGTTTGCTGCATGTAAATGCACAGACCAATCACAATTACACAAGAGATTTATTTTCATGCACTGCCTTCTCTCAGCCTGTTTTTATGTAGATGGTGGAGGGGAAGAGGTCAAAATGCCAAGGCTCTGTAGATTATCAGGGTAAAGACATTTGTCTGTGGCATCACCCAAGCCAGAGGAGTGTATCCTTCATCATCAGAAGTATTGACCTTTGTCAATTGGACAGTCATGTTTTGTTTGCTGCTAAAAGAGAAACCATAGTAAAGATTTAAAGAGCTGTGGAGAATTGGCATAATCCTGACTGACACATGGCTGCATTAATGCGTAAATTCTCAAACAGATGGTAAACATTCACCTCTCCTACAGCCCCTGTGCCTCTAATGCATCAAATCTAATTAAAACTCAAGGAAAAGTTCAAAATCCTCCTGGAACTTTATTGTAGACATGAGATTAAAATTACTGATTACCAGCAAATTGCTGCAAAATTTAATCAAACTGATTCTCTGAAATTTCGGTAATCTTTCATAACGTGGGCATTATTATTTTGTGAAAGAATTTTTCTAATGAATGGCAGACATGGCTTTATGTGATGACACACAAACAGTATAAACTCATCAAAACCACTTTTCCTGTTCTTGCTGAAATGCACAGTAGTCCAGATATTCTGAGCTCTGTGGAAGTTTTCTTAAGAAACTTGAAGGATAAATTAGACACACAACTTGAAATTCAAATATGCGAGAGACTACAATTGTATTTAGCAAGGTTATATAGCAGAAATACATCAAGTGTCTAAATAGAGGGCCATCTGCAGGGCTGTGAGGCTCAGTAGGATTTATGTTTGTAGGATAATTTATTGTCTTCAATAACTCCCACTGATATGCAAAGGGATATGTAGCAGGAAGGTAAGTCAATTCAAGTTCCCAGCCATCTATTTGACTTCTGTTTTTTACCGTTTCAACTGATTTTGGATTTATCGTTGTCAATAAGCATGCCAGGGTTTTCAATACATCTGGCTAACGTCATAGAAGGTCTGCAACTAATGACTAATCTGATCAATGTAAGGATTCACAATTGTTCTATTAACAATTTGATGTAGAAAATGTCAGAAACTTGTGAAAAAAAATTGCACCTAAAATTTTTCTAAAGCCCAATGTAAAAAACTTAAAGAAATTGAGTTGACTAATATGTCAGAGCATTAAATCAAACAATTAAGAAGCTGGACCCAAGGAATGTTTTTGATTGAAAAATTGCTTCAATCATTTAATGAATTAGAAAATTAACTGCTGTTTTTTTTTTCTGTCGATCGATTAATTAATTAATTATATAAATGGATGTGGACTGTGTAACTAGAAACTTAATTGAGGTTAAAGTTCACTTCTGACTTTTTCCCATGGTACTGGTACCTTGCTTAGTGTTTCTCGCAATTCTGGTTTGCTGCATATAAGCAGTTCACCTCTCCTATGTACCTTCAGCCTGAACCTTGCCAGAATGTAGTGAATGATCTACAGTTTGTAAACTGGCTTTTTGAGACTATTCTGCACATAAACAAGAGGGTGTTTGGGGTAAAATGCAAATTGCACATTTCCTGTGACAGTATGTAATGATTAATGACCATTTTTCTAATGATTAATCTATCGACTATTTTACCGAATAGCCGATTAATCTAAACGATTAATTTTCCTTCAGAAAATCTAAATGACACTCTGGAATGATCAATAAGATCAGATTCTGAGTTAGACATTTTCTCAAACACTTATTCAGTGTAAATTCTCAGGCAGCAGCTGATGACTTTATGACTTTATGAGAGTATTTACCAGCTACAAGGACAAAAGATATTAAAAAGCTCTGTCTACTAATGAACAGATAACACAAATGAAGTAATCCTTCACATGTTTATGACTGATCTCACTGTGCGCCATAAAAAATAATAATCACAAAATAACACTGGTTCAACAAGACTTATAGTGAAGTCAGACATTAACCAGCTGATTTTATCTTTGCCTTATCCATACACTTATTGATCCAGCTCTGGATCAATAAGTAGTAAACTAAGATACCACTTTGTGGTAAACTAAGATAATCAGTTAGACTTGCATACAGACAGCTTTTGTTGTAGCATTTCCTAACAGTTCGCTATTAGCTTAACCAGCGTGATGTTGTAGTGTAAAAGACACTGGGAGTCGGCGGAGGAAATAGATAAGGTTACGTGAATGGCTCATGTGGTTTCTTTGCCCTTTAATGAAATGTATTCTATAGGCATGCTTAAGTATAGAAATAACGAATTACTATACATAGTGAGTAAACTCCTTGTCGTACATAAGCTACCTTTGTAAATGCCTTTGTGCATTTAAAAAAGAAACCCAAATATCTTGTGTTCTACCAAGAAGGAATGATGCTGAGGTCTTGTCAAGCATTGATCAGCTGAGTGAGAGGGCACATCGCTGTCTTGAATGATGCCATGATAAATCACACCATCACTCACTGGCCTGTCTCAGGGTGACGCCTCTGCCCTTTACTTGTCTATTACTTAGTACTTATCTAAGAGTGGAGGTAAAGTTCATTCTTTCCCTGGCACATACCTTTGGTTCCTTCTAGGCCCTTTTTAGGAGCTGGTATTATCTACAGCAGACCCAGTGTTTCCTCTGCTAACTTAATGCCATCCTGCAACAGATTAGCTTAATGCTGTTAGATACTTGTGTGGCAGTTGGGGTACCTTCTTAAACAGTCTTTATACTCATGGATGACCATCATTTCGAAGTGACATTGAAGTTGTTTGTAGTAACAGATCTACCATCTACCATCACTTTGTACAGCCTGCAGATAGTTGTAATTTGCTTGGAATCAAATTGTGTCAAAACTATGGCCAAAACACTCACTTTTTAAAGATTTTATTTATTGATTGACCCTGTCTTTGAAGGAATGAGTGTCTGGTTAAAGAGGAACATCAGAGTGTGTTTACTGTTTACACTTAGAGTACTGCTGCATGTGTAAAAAAGTTATATAAAGCCAAGTTTGAAAATGTGGGGATGTGGAATTAGAAAGAAGTGAGCTTACCAGACCGCTGTTGCCCGGTCCTCATCTCTGCTTGAGGCTGCATGAGCTGCTACTATAGCATAACAAACCTGAATCCCTGAATAAACTTTCAGCAGTGGAGTTGCATTAAGGGTAATGTAGTTGGCAGGTTTTGACGTGTGGAATAAAAAGGGTACTCCTGCACCAATCTTCTTTTTTTCCAATGCTAAATTGGTGCAGTACTCTTTTAATACTATCCTTATGGATACATAAAATCCATTTTGTACAAATGGTACAGCCAAGCCTATTTTATATTATGCCTGTGGGTATGCCCCTTTGTATCTGTTATAGTGCCCCAGTCTACTCTCACCACTTTGCACTGAAAACCTAGTTTTGTTTGCATTTTTGCTAAACTAAAACTTCCTGAATGCTAAGTACGAAGTCCTGGGAAAGTAGCATAGCATCTACTTTCTGTGCAAATATTATTTGGCACGTTCAGCGGACTCCCGCACTGGTTCTAAGTACTTCTATGAAACAAATGTTGAAACAATGTTGAAATCTTGCGAGGTACACACAGAAATGCGTTACAAAGTAGCCTCCTGTGTGCCACTAAATTAGACAGAAAAGTCTTGCAGATCCCTGTGTCTTACAGCACCTGTTATGACCCCATCTAGTGCCAGTGCATAACTGCAGGGCAGCAATGGCATTTCATTTAGAAGTGTGAATGAAATCCTGTCACTTCAATCAGCAGAATGTGCTACAATAAATGTACAGACATAATACCTCAACTATAAATAACATGTAGCCATCCTTTTCCCACTTTGGAGGCAAGTTTAGGACCAGGTGTAAAAAAAAAAAAAGAACAAAACTGCCCAAACATGAAAGTAACACCCACAGACTGTCTAACTATGACTATCAAAAACGAATACATTTATTAGGAGGTGATAGAGATATATATATATATATATATATATATATATATAAAAGACTGGGAATCTCAGTTTCTGTTCCAATTTACTGTAACGTCTGTTTACCTTTTACTAATCATCTGATATTGAATTTCTTGTGGATGTTTAAAGGTGTGGCTGAAACATATTTTGCCAGTGTAATTTATTCATTTGGCCTTATTTAACATTAAATACTGCTCATTTATATTTAAAACATCTTCTTTGACTGCAAGCACTGGATACTTTAATGTTAAGACGTTGACTTGGAGTATGACATTGACACAACAAGAATGACGGATCTTGGCTTCAGTAGCAGGAATACTTTCATTTTCTTGCCAATAGCAAAGACTCTATTAAACTGTTTGCTGATATTAAATAGACTGTTTTTGTCAAAAGGGGTGAAATTTATATTTTGTGGTTTCATTATGTAGCCTGGGACCAGGAAAATGAATGACTTTGTCAAGCACCATTAGTTTTCTACCTGTGTAGATGGTGTGCTTTGATACTGTTTTATAATAGGTAGGTTACACTGACTAACAGCCAGACAACAGCTTGCTAGAGACACAGACTTTGAACAACCACATTAGCTTTCCCGTTAAATTTGCCTTCTTATGTCATTTACAAACAAGAACACACGGCTTGTCCGGCACCTTAGCGACCAGCAACCAAACAAACATTCACCTGTGAGAGGTGCACTGCTAACGCCAGTTTGCATCTGCAGCACAGAAAACAGCAAAACTTAAGTGCAAATGTTGCCTAAACTTCAGTATATAAAACAGCTGCTGTATATAAAACAGAAGTGGCAAATATTCACACATCAGCTGGAATAGTTTTTTTTTGATAAATTACTTGCATGATAAATTATTTATGAAAAATAATGTTGATTATTTTCTATTAGTTGACCAATAGTTAACATCAGTACACATACACTAAAACAAAATAATTGAGGAGTGAAAAAATGTTTCATGATAACCAAAATCTCAACAGTAATGGAGTTAGTGATATCAGCACCCATACAGGTACGTGTACCATCAGTAACAGTATGTTGTTATGCTTGCCGTGATGCCAGGTCCTTGCTCCAGCACACATGACAAACAACACACCATAGTACTTAAAGTTTGCTTCTCACCGGGATGTCGACCCTGGTAAATAACACACACTGGCAGTGTGAACACATTGGATTTTGAGTTTGATTTTGTAGTGCCCATAAATAAATCTTGCATGCATGTGTGTGTGCTGAAACTCCCAAAGTCATCTTCCCACCCTGAGATTCTGGGGTGGTCCTTCACTCTGTGACATTGTTGATAGTGTTAAAGAGAACAAAGCTACCCCTCATAATAACATTCACAAAAACTCTGCCCCTGCTCTGTGGGGTGCTGCTGTATGGGTGTGATCCTAGCCTTCATCTAGGACCAGTCATCCGGTGAGAAGATGCCATCCCTAGTAGTTGTTTTGTTTCTTAGAACTTGTCATTTTACAGCTTCACTTTCCATAAACCTGGAGTTAATGTCCTGATTGTTTACAAGGGCTGTCACTTTTTATTCGAAATTTGAACATTTGTTTGAACATGGGGTGAAAAATTAATATTCGAGCTGTAATGACCTGTTCGAAATGTAGGCTGCAGGTAATATCGTCAATAAAAAGAGAGCTGAACTTGATCTTGAATTAATTCGAATTAATGAACGAATTGCAGGTCATTTCGAATTTGTTCGATCTTGATTTTTTTTGAACAAGTGACAGCCCTATTTTTTATGAATCAAAGTTTCATTATTAAAGCTGAAACCTGATCCTCCAGGCTTACATGGTCACACACCTACGACTACATAGTCTATTGCCTTTGATAGCAGCCTTTAGAAAAATGACAGTCAGACCTCTGAGATAATTGTCCATTGTTTCATTTGACTGGAAGAAGAAGTTGCATCTCTGTGTGCTCCTTTGAGGGTCCTAATCTGCCCAATGTGTGATGTTGGCACATCATTATAATTATTCTGATCATCGCATTCAAGACCTTTTTAAATAAATTGTCATTGTGAGTCTGGTAGGGGTAGTAGTAAGAGTTGAGAGTTGTCTCATACTTGGAATAAGAATCACACAGATGTATGCTGTTCACTGTAGATCCACTTTCCACCAATCATGCTTTAATATATTGAGCCACTGTAAGTTATGTGCATTTTTTTTTATCTTTATCTTTTAACAATTAACACTAGTTATTGTAAAAATGACTAATTTCAAGTTCTAGGATGTGCTTTAAATCTAAAAACCTTACTCAGATCACTCAGCAGCTGGTATTCAGAAAGCTATGACAACTGCAAAGCAGTAGAGATTTATAATCAAATGAATTTAACTGGCTTGGTGTCTAGAGGTTAGGGCAAGAATCCACACCAGTGCTGTATTATCAAATATGTGCATATGAAAAGATGGACTGCATGGCATTCATAGTCAATTTCAAGCCTTAAATGCTTTCTACAAATACTTTAATTTATTCATTCATATACACAATATAAAGACTCACATATATGCATAATACACTGATGGAAATAGTATAGAAGAAAGCGTCAACAAGCTACACACCGGAGAAGTATAAACACTCAAACAAATGAGTATTTGTCCTTGCAGTACACAGCCAATCATCTGCGCCAGATACAGCTTTTTAAATGACAAGTAAATATACGCAGCACATTAACCTGGCATCCATCAGGGTATCATTAGCATCACACAAGCATATTAGTCAAAACATACACATGGAGGGCTTTACCAGCAGTGGAACAAACACTTCATCTTCACAAAAGTAAATTACTCCATTAAAACACCAATAGCACAACAACTGAATAACACCTGAAGTTTTTTTTTTCTCTCCAAACAGTTGCATAGAGCGCTTCTCAGAATTTATCCTGGGAACAAATTTCTTCTACATTCAACAAGTTAGCAACACTGTTGGTTGCCTTGAATATAAAGCGAAGATGTGCGAATTACACATTATAGGCTAAATTATGAACACATTTCCCCCTTAGAAAAGTGTGAATTTATTTTCTTTAGCAAGTGCAAAACAACCAAAACACGATACTGTAATTTATACTTTTTAAGCCTACGTGTGCAGAACAGTTGATTAAGAATAATGAAAAACCTGTACCATTTACAACAGCATCACATTATGCATATTAAAAAAAGGAAATGCTATCCCATACAGCTACTCATGGACTGTCGGTAGCAGACCTATACCTGAGGAAAGCTGTTTTCCTGTATCTGCATGTGCTTGAATTGGGATTCTAGCTGGGGTTTTCCAAGAGCACATCACGATAAGCATTGCTGTAGTGTGATTAAAGCAGAAGTAAACATGTTTAAATATGTTTCAATAATAGATTGTAAAGTTCAGACTCACATGCTCTGTACGGAAAGAGTGTGTAGTCTCTTACCACAACCTTTTTCTCTGCTCAGTCTGAGACACAGGGGAAAAAACTCCTCCGGTTGCAGCAGATTTTTTAATATACAAAATGTAAATTATGCCAGCTTTGGTTCTAAAATAAGTTACGGGGTAGGAGAGTAATGTAGTCACTTACCATTTACATGTAAACAGCACTTTTACAGTAAACAGGCTTTTGTAGTGCATTAAATTTCTCATTCTCATTTTCCCGCCTCAACGTGTATTTCCCATATACAGTAATTTCCTCTGCATGCAAATGCAGTGTTACCAACTTGATCACACACACACACACGCATACCCCATGCTGCTGCTGTTGCTATGTGCACACTGCAGGTGAGAGCAAGGTCTGACACATGGCAACGTGAGGCCCTGTGTCTTCCTCCTTGGGGACCATAGCAGCCTCTTTCCATCTACAACGTTATGTGTTTTCGCATCACTGATCTTCACAAGTGGCATCATCTGCACAGCTGACCTACAGTAAAGCTCCTTCCAAGATCTTTTTGGTTTCACTCTTACTCCGACATAAAGGGATATCAAGCAGGGCACAGTGCCTCGATAGCTTAGTGACTCCTCTGGAATTTTCCCTGACAGAGGATCAATTTACTTGACAGTAAAGTGAGGCTGAAGTGAACTGTATCACAACACTTCACTGAATTCTACAAATCTGTTTTCGAAATCTAGTTGATTAATAAAATAAACAAAAAAAACGAACAAAAAACAACAAACTGTTGATTCATGTGCTTTGGGGAACACCATTTTTCCCTGGTAATGGAAATAATTTGTCAATATGCCACTGTATGATCCCAAAATTATCAGTGGAACAAGGACAGAAAATACAATTAAATGTCCCAGAGAGAATTTTGGACTAAAAAGAGTTGATTTGTCAAATTTGGAAGCCTTAAATAAATACATTACTGTGGAGTTTGTCTTTACCATCTACATTTGAAGCATGTTAGGACAGGATCCTTTAATGGCCAACCTGAACTGGAGAAATGATTACATCAAGGAAAACCTGTTGCAATGTACATATAGGCACCAGACTATTGTTTTAAGACTGACTTGAAAAATTGTGAACTTAACATTTAACTTCTCATTGGAAGACACTGATCATATTGTTATAAACGTCTTTATCATGACATACATATTTAGATGAACTACTACCTGCCCAGCCATCCTGGTTATGGCTCATTATAGAGAAACATAGACAGGACGTGTATGAACTGGGAAGAAAATCGAGTGCAACTAAAATGGCATGCAGTTTTATTTTTAGACTACATAGTATATATATATTTTTTTTTTTTTTTTGCATCAGCCTATTTATAGAAAGCATCCCTGATGACACACAGCCTTCATCCACTCCCAGTCAAGTCAACTTCCCCTTGCAGTGTGTATCAGCGGATCAGACCTACAAGGACAAACAATAACAAAGACTATTTGGGGAACAAACAGAGAGAATACAAATAAACAACTGTCTCTGTCTCTCTGTCTCTCTTTCTCACATCTCCTTGTATGTGACAGGAAGACATGGAGCTCAAACAAACCTCACCCACCTCTCCTTTGAGTTAAGTGAAAAAATCTAGTCAAGTTATTTTGAGTTGAATATGTTTTCTTCATGATTACAGGCATGCTATCTTTGCATCCAAATACAGCCAAAAAAAAAAGAAATACTTCAATCACATTATTTTTGCTTTTCCAAACACATGCGCTGTTCAGATTTAGGAACTTCCTCATCTTAAACAGTGCTCTCCTCTCAAATCCCCGCACTGCCCAATTTAGGCTACTGACCTCTTTTCAGAAAGTTAGCAACTACCATTTGTGTTTTTGCTCCTATACTTCACTTTAGAATGAACAGATATCAACACCTAGTCTGAATATGTGCTTCATGTAGTGAAATTATAATATGGTACTGGTTCTGATGAGGAGGAAGCAGAGCATGACAACTATCCACATGATGGCACAACATATCTTAATGTTGTGTTGTGCTTAATTTTAAACTATGAGTGATTCCATATCATGTACATTAAAAACAGAGTGGCTCCTACATTATGAGACAAGTGACAAGACAAATTCAGTTTAATGTGAGAGGGGAAAAAAACGAGAAGTCAGGACAGCCATCATCTACTTTTCAATATCTCAACTGTCTGAATGAACTTCACAATGCAGTGGACCAAACATGAGATATATTGTTAGTGCAGTTGGTCAGTATCTGTAATACAGTGTCTCTGTTTGTTGCTTAGCCATAGAAACCATCTCATCAATACTGCGGTTTAATCTCTATATAGTTGCTTCAGAAAGCATCTAGACCCCCTCACTTTTTGCACACTTCATTCTGTTGTAGGTTTAATATTAAGTAGATAAAATTGCCATTTTTGTCCATCAATCTCCCTCGATTAGTCATGACAAAGTGGAAACGTTTTTAGAATTTTTTTGCAAAAAGCTGACACCTTTCATTTACACAAGTATCTACACCCTTAATTCACTACTTTGTAGAAGCCTCTTTGGCAGCAATTACAGCTTCAAGTCTACTAGTGTAAGTCTCTACAAGCTTTGCACACCTGGATTTGGGCAATTCTTCTTGGCAGATCTTCTCAAACTCCTTCAGGCTGGACGGGAAGCCTCTGAACTACCATCTTCAGGTCTTTTCACAGATGTCTTATGGGATTTAAGTCTGGGCTTTGGCTATAATGGCATTATAGCACCAAAATATGTAAGCACAAATGAAATCCACCTGCAGACATAGAAGACCTGCGCACGAAGCGCTTTCATAGCTCTTGTGCACATAATATCTGAAGGAGCGCATGACTGTTGACTCCAAGCTTACAACTGTCATTGATCTCCTGCTTGCAAAATTTTCACCTGCTTGCCTTTGAGTGCACTTCCTTTTTTAGCAGTAAGTGGTACAGCAACACAAGTTGGACAAACCACATAGACTAGCTCTATATGAACAGTGCAGTGACATCCCTGGCTGCTTACCTGCAGGTTGTTATTGAGTGTCGAGTGGTCAAAACATGGCCATTTTCCCCATTTAAAATTAAATCTACAGCACATCAAAGGGTTAAAAAAGTGAAGGGGTTTAAATATTTTTGAAGCAACTAAATGATTGAAATGTGCCCACAGCCTAAGTCTCTACATATATGGTAACTCATTCTGTCTAACTTCACACTTCCTTGGGTTGGCCATAAGCACTGTCTGTCATAAGGACTCCATAAAAGCCCTCACATGCTGCATATGCTTCAGACAGCTGTTGCCATAGATGATGCCATCTATGTAGACAGGAACATCTGCCTTTTAACTGTGCATTGAAAGGGTGTTAAATCAGTATGATGAAGAGAAAAAAGTGACAGAAAAGGTCTGCTGTGGTGAAGAGCCTGCTGTGCTTGAAGGCAAAGCCTTTAGAGATGGTGTGGAAGACCTCAGACATCCAGAAAGAGGAAGTAGAACTTCTGCTCATTCATGTTGAAAGAAGTCAGCTGAAGTGGATACCTGATTAGGATATTTCCTAGATGCCAGCCTCTGGTGGTGTTCTGGAAATGTCCAACAAGGCGGAGACCATGGTGCAGACCCAGTACACGCTGGGGAGATTACATATCCATTCTGGCCTGGGCACGCCTGGAGTCTCCCAGGAAGACCTGTGGGATGTAGCTAGGCAAAAGTGTGTATGTTACTTAGCCTGCTGCCGCTGCAAAAGCCGAACCTCAGTCAGTGGAAAATGGAACGTACATGATGGGCCTACAGACTTTGGTGAATTAGAAAGACTTAGGAATTTGTTGGTCTAGTATAGTCAGATGGCAGTGAGTAATTTCAGCTGTTGCCTAGCTGGCACAGCAATTCATCAACTCTGAAATGGAAACTGTCAAAAAATTTTGTACAACTTTACAGCACTTAAAAAAAAAAAAAAGAAGAAAAAAAAAAGAGGAAAATCCATTTTTGTATCAACAGGAAGTTCTGTACTCTTCAAATGATGAATGATGTAGGAAAATAAAAATAACTTTGACTAGTTTTATTTATGAATAAGCGCCTATCTGTGGGGCCAGGAGTAAATCATATGCAAAGTCGCTGTATCATTTTGAGAAAGGATAGAGCTATAGTGAGCTGGTTAGATGAAATTCTTAGTGACAGGTGCTTACTTAAGTTTGGATCAACTCAAATTTCCAAAATATTGGCATTTCTTATATTGGATTATTATATGGATTATATTTGTAAAGTACTCAAGACAGCCATGTCCTCTGTGCACCTATTCACAGTTTATTTGGGCTTCCTGGTGATATTGCTGTTGCATTTCCAACTTGCTCTCCTGCCTGGTGGACAGGTTGTTGCTGGACTTCTCACAGCAAAGACTTCAGCGTCTGTACTGTGTTGTTCCCTTAGTTTTTACATCATACACTTTTTTGGTTAAGTTCCCCCTATGTGATCAAGCAAAGTTACTCAGTTCATGTTAATTAGTTGGAGTACTCCTTGGTAAATGGCTGTGCCACACCTGGCTGTCTCTCCCAACAAGTCCTCCAACCTTAACGACCATATAGGTTGCTTGTCCCTTCCCCCTGATACAAATCACTGGAGCGTATCCTGAGTTAGTGGTCCTATGGTGGCAGGTGATATGCCACAGATAAACTGTTGTAAAAATCACTGTTGAAAAAAATAACCCTTTCATGTTGTGACAATGCTACAGTTTAGATTTGGTTTGGTTTAGGCACAAACAACTTGGTTAGGTTTAGAGGAAGATCATAGTTTTGGTTAAAATACAGTGGTCTCCCGTGTTAGAGTCTAATGTCTTGTTATGTATTAACATCAACGACTCCCTCCTTTGCTCCCATCATAATTATTGGTATAAGGTTTGGAGATACTGCTTTAACAAAAGTTGTTATTTGACGAAAATCCATACATTTTCACATAATTTTGGAGCATTATCATGACAGGAATTTTTTTTTTTTTTTTTTTTTTTTTTTTAAAGCACAGTACACTTAGACACTTTCAAGAAGTGAGCGCTGTGTCTGAAAGAAATTGTACAGTTTTGTTAGTGATTGCAATGTGTTAAAACAAGATTTAAAGTGAATGGACTTGAACTGCAATTTTCCCATCCTCCCATGGACATTTGACAATTTAACAACATTACAAAACTGTTACAGCGTTACAAAGTTACCAAAATTTCTGTTCAGATGAACATTTGTAGCTCACTTTCTCAGTGGCCACCACCCAGCTGACTGAGTTGCTGTTGTGAGCCGATTCCTCTTTCACTCTCGTTCCTCTCCCAGAATCATTTTCTCTGACAGTTAGTATTTTTCAAAGTGTCTTTTGAGTTCATCATCTGTGACAGCTGTAATTCTTGGCTGATTGACAGATTTTTCTCCCTGGTTTATTTCTGCAGTTTAGATGTGAGGAGACGTTTGAACTGATTTCGTCATGAATTTCCTCTGTGACGTTACACCAGCCTCCAGAAACACCTGTAGGTTAAACTAGGCTCATCAACAGTTGCAGGGCTGACTCACTCTGAAAGACTCACTACAGACGGACTTGAAAAAACTCGCTACCCAAGTAACATTAAGACTACAAACAACCCATGATGCAACACTCTGTAAAAGATGGTTACACTTTTACTCTCTCCATTCAAAATCTGATGAAATGAACACTTAATTGCCTTGTCCTCAAATATAAGATGACCCCCATTTTTTCAAACCTAGTTTCCAGAAAGAAATATCATCCAATGTTTAGGCCAGTACGGTGTCCTGAGAAGTCTCAGCATATTGTTTCTGTTCATTTGGTTTCAGTGCTGCACCTAAGTCTTATAGTTGTAGGGAAAACCCTGACATAACAAAAGTTTTTATTTATTTATTATTTATTTACTTGTTCAGACAGCTTTATATCATCTTGTAATGCAAATCTTTTGAATGAGGCAATCAAAATTTTTATTATTTTTTTATTATCAGAACAACAGAAACATGAACTCAGCAAGACATTAAAAAAGGTGAGCATAATATTGATCATGACTGACCACAGCATATGTTCACAACATATACACTATGCACGCTATTATATGTTTGATATTATTTTCCACATCACTGACTGACACTGCCAAACTGGCTTCCTGCCATTTTATCCCAGAGCTGCGTCCTCTGTTGTGTCGAAGCTTTGATCCTCCTTGGCTTCCCGCGTCAGATTTTTACTCCAGGTGTGTCATTATGTGCCAAGTGCCATATTCAGATGCTCTTGCATCTGATTATAAAACCTTCTTTTTTAACTTGCAAATGCCACAAAAACAGCACAGACATAATTTCCAGGTCTGTGATTAAAAAAAGCGTAAATTATTCTAATTACAAACCTGATGAAAAGCCCACAGTTTGCACAGGGTGTCTGTTTAAACAAACACTATTCATTCAAATGAAGACTGATGTTACACACAGATTTGCATTTCAGCTTGTTGAAATGAACTGAATGACTACCAAGAAAACTTACAGAACAGAGTCTTATAGATCTAGCCCTCCAGTATACACAGTAAAGCTCATTACTAAATAACAAGAACAAGCAGAGATAATTACACATTGTATTTTGTTTGAGTGTGTGTCTGTTTTGTTTTTTCAAATGACATGTTTTAAAAAACAGAGCCAGAACAAAACAAATCAACAAATCTGCTGATGTGAGTTGCGGCAATTGCTCTGTGCGTGTGTGTGATTGTGTATAAATGTGTGGTTTCTTTCAATCAGTTCAAATCCCTCTTTCCCTCTTTGTACTGGACAGTGTCAGTGATGAAAGGGCAGCTTTTATTCCCCTCGGGTTTTTACGCAGAAGTGGCCTGGCTGAGATGACAGGTAGTGGACAGAAGTAAAGCTCAGTGCTGACTGGATAGCCAGTTGACTGATTAAAAAATGTGCTGAGTTTATTTTTTGGAGGTGAGAGGTCCAGTGTGCTCTGGAGATCTAGTGTGGTCTCATGCTAACAGCAACTGAATCTGACTGACCAGACTTAAACTTACCAAGTGTGTTAATCCTTGTTTTGCTGGCTTTGTATTTTTATATATATATATATATATTTTTTTTTCTTCCTCACACTCTGTACCTATGTCCAATCACAGACCAAATCAAGAGGGCAACCAACCACTTATCCACAGCGCACATAATATGTTTGCATTACTGTTTGCATTCTGTTTACTCCATTAAATATTAACATTACAAGAGAAAAATAATTTTTTCATCTCCAATCCAGCCAGATGTGAACTGTCTGGGTCATTGAAACACCACTGCACAGAGACATTTTTATGATTATGAAGCAAATGAAAAAGAAAAACAACAGGGAGATATTCTCCCATCATCAAACAGTATGAATAATGCATTTCACTGTGGTAGAGTTATTAGTTATGTACTCCACAGGAGCAGTTAACAGACTGTATACAGACTACATAAGAGAAATACATGCAGATGGATTTAGTGAGTGTCTTACCCAGCCCCTCTTGCATTTGGTCTTGCATCACATCACGGGTGGTCATGCTATTTTCTACTTACATTATGTATTTCAGGAAATTGTTCATTTTCTTACAGCAGCCGCTTATACACACATGCTTCCTTTCAATTATTGCAAGATGTGAAGAACTCAGTGGTTAGTAGATTCGTGATGAAATAAGAACATATCAGCTATTGAAGCCCAAAACAAACAGTAACAATATCTCTTACGTCACATTTGACCAAAATCTTGGCAGCAATAAAGTACAGAATTGCTTTGCGAACTATTGCCATTAAACAACAGCTTCATTGTTTGCTTACTCGGAGTCATACAGATAAAGAGATAAGTAGCAAATTATCTGAAATACCCATAACATGCATGTCTTTGGACTGTGGGAGGAAATCGGAGCACCCGGAGGAAACCTAGAAATTACACGCCGAAAGGCGACAATGCTAACCATATCTGAAATAATGCCTCTTTTTGACATTTTTGATGCTATCTCACCCTTTACCTTAGCACTTACCAATGTTATTTTACCAGACAGTTTTGTATATCTACGTCTTTGTGGCCCTGTTTAAAGTAATGCAAAAATAATCTGTGACAGGTTTCAGGTAAGAGGTGGAATTAAAATATGTCTTTGTTATCCATGTATACAACACATCAAGTAAGCACGATGGTAGAAACTAAAACTCCCATTTCCACAGATTTTTACTGCTGCTTATCAAGCAGTACTAAAAGTTCACTGCTAAACCCTGTGATGCCTGTTTTTTATCAAATATATGAAAAATGAAGAAACATCATTGATATTTGTATATCTTCACCAGTAGTGGGGCAAATAATTATTCACTATAGTTTGGGTTATGGGCTGTACTAGAGCAAAGGCCATGCTGTAACTTGAAAACAGTTCATCTTCAGTAAAATATTATTCCATACAACATATATGTGATATCTATTCTCTGAGAACTATAATGTTCTTATATTTTTACCATCATGTTGTCCATTGATTATTAGATTTTATGGAAAACTGAACTGTTTCTTTGTTTGTTTTTTGCTTTGGACATAGATCATCCCATACTTCTGAACATAAGATGAAGTAGTGTGGTAGACACACTGCTGCAGTTTTTCCATGTGTGTTAATGTTGCATGTAAAAACAAATTCTGGCTATTTTCATTTGCTGATAAGAGTCATTAAAAATGTACACAAGCCAGGGGTTAATTAATTTACTGTTCACGGATCTGTGTCAAGGTTACTGTGCAGGAAAATTAAAAATGGCCCATTTTTGCTGCAAGACGAACAATTGCACTATATTAATTAATGAAGGCGTAACTATAATTTGTATCCCTCCACAATATCCCAAATTAAATCAAACTTTAATTAAGCTTTAAGCTTTGCTCTTCTAATGTTAGTGGAGATGGTAAAAAGAATAAGTTTAAGTTTTAATGGTAAATAATAAATAATCTAACTGTACTGCTGTACTATGTATATGTGAGGGATGATTCTGTGAAATAAGCAAATGCTTGTGTTGATATGAACCATGCATCTGAAAGACTTAATAATTTTCATTCAAATCCTTATATGTGTTGGAGTCAGTCTTAATCTTGTCTGATTTACATAATTATCTTACATGAGAGTTAAGAATTAATACATTTTATGCAAATTCTGTGTTCATTTTTTTTCCCACCAATTTCAGTGTGGTTGACTTTTCCATTTGTGACTAAATGGATATATATATATATATATATATAGATATATAAAGAGGACAGACAGAAAATGTAATATTAATCAACTCATTTCCTTTTGTAACAACACACTGTTACCTGATGAGACTGACCTCACCATAGAAATTACAGCATTAATTGTTTGTATTCAAGAGTAAACATGGGTGGTTTTAAGTGTTTGAACAAACAGAGCAGGGGTAATTAAATACTTGATTTACTTGAGTCATGCTGAAAAAAAAGCCCATTTCAATCATTCAAAGATTCTCATGGAGGACACATTGATTTAGCATCTTAAATTTATTTATTTTCATAAATTTATCATTGGATGTCAGTGTAAGAGTATTAAATTAGAATACCCTAGTCGTCCTGCTCATGTCAGTTGATTGCTTGCTGAGCTCCAGCCGTTTAGTTACTGTTGCATTCTCACACAGTACATATTAAGTTTACAGAGTTAACAATGGTAGATTTAGCACTCACACGTCTTGATCAAACCAAACTAGCTAACCGTAGTTAGTTACTTAAGCTAATGTTAGCTTCATGACATAGTTAAAAACACCATTTCCAGCTGACATATTAATGTTTCCAGCTGACATGAAGGAACAAATGACAAATAACAAAATTAGCTTTTTTTTTTATCGCTTAACTTCATCCATACTGCAGTAAACAGAAAAAAAAACTAAATCAAATCAATAAATAAAAATCTGTGGATTAGGCTGTTTCAGTATCTTCTGTCTCTTCATGTAATCCCAGACTGACTTCATGATGTTGAGATCAGGGCTCTGTGAGGGCCAGACCATCTGCTGCAGAACTCCTGATTGTCACTGAAGATAGTCCTTTATGACTCTGGCCGTATGTTTTGCGTCGTTGTCATGCTGCAGAATGAATTTGGGACCAATCAGACACCACCCTGATGATGTTGCGTTATGGATAAGAATCTAAACATCTGAAGTGTCTAAAACTGTATATGATATCATACTAGACTGAGTCTAGGGCTGCATGTCCCAGCCAAAAGGTCAGCTTCTTTACCAGTAGATAAATGTACTGAAATAACAAAACACTATTGTTCTTGTATTGCTGTCTAGATTTAGTTAGGCCTTGTATTTTGAGTTAGATGAGAAATGCGTGGTCAGACGGTTAGTCCACTCTAACATAACCATGTCTGGATTAGGGATGTCACGATACCAGAAATTTAGTTGTCGATACCAATACCAGTGAAGTTCCACGATTCTCAATACCTATTTTGATACCACAGTACAAAAAAGACAAAAAAACAATGAAGTCCATGTACTTTCTCTTACACTCCTTTATTGAAAAATATGAATAAAAAACAAAAAACAAAGAACAGTGGCATCTTGCCTTCAAGAATTTAAAATAAACAGTACTGTGCAAAAATATAAACAATCAACTTTTTATTGCAAAGCTTTTCAGCTATAATGCCCTGAGACAAAGAAATGTGGAAATAATAGATATAATAAAATGAAACAACTATTGACATAGCAAAAAAGAACAGTGGCATGTAGCCTTCAAGTACTAAAGTAAACAATACTGTGCTAAAATAAACAGTCAGTCAACTTTTTATTGCAGAGCATTTTAATACTCTGAGACATAAAAATATGGACAAATAATAGATATAATAATAATAATAATAATAATAATAATAATAATAATAGTAAACAACTTTTGACACTGCAAAAATAACAGTGGCATGTAGCCTATAAGTATTTAAAGTAAACAATACTTTGCTAAAATATAAGCATTAAACTTTTTATTGCACAGCGTGGAAAGTGTGAAGGCAGAATTTACAAATGGGCTTTTGCGGGTTTATAATCAACCCCTCATCAACCGCCTCGAGAGCAAAATATTTCCATACACGACTCCTCTGGCTTTTTCTTTCTTTCTAGCCGAAGTGCTGCAGGTGGACCACGTTGTGTGCCTGAACTTGTCGCCATCTTCCATTTGTTATTGCGGCTAGACTGCAGCCTAGTAGTGGACGTTCCTCATCCTCCCTTTGGCAGAGGCAGAGCATGTGCCGGAGAAACTGTGCTTAAATGTGTTCCGAGTCACTCAGATGTTGCCAATGATGCAGTCGTTGTTGTTAATGTTCTTTTACACATGTTTTTGGTAGATTACCGTCACTTTTGAGGTAAGGAACATTTGCACCATGAGATAAGTTGCTCATACAGTTAATGACATCCTGCTTGTGCGCAATGAGACCTAATGTGCCAGCGGGCATGATGAGCACTCATTCAACTGCCTCCCTAAATAGGATGTCAATCTTATGTTACTTTCCTAAGAGTGACAATCAATCTCTTCACGTGTCGGTACTTTTCGGTGCCTTCGATACCACGAAAAAACGATTACTGTCCCGTTTTTTGCCATGTGGCATCGATTTGGTGCCGAAGTATCGGTTCTGGTGACGACCCTAGTCTGGATGATAATTACATACTTGACTAACATGAGTGAAGACATATTAGATTTATTCTTAGTTAATTTAAAACAGTATGATTCACTTTTATTGTTAAAATAGCAAAAGAAAAGGACTAAACAGTGTGTTTGGCAAACATAATGCTATCTTGGTAAATAAGTTTGGCTGGTTGGAGGAGGTCTTAACTGAACATTCAATTCCTTAACTACACCTTTCATCAAAGAGAAACATGCATTTTTGTAATTCAATTTCAAATGGGCTTCATTGGCTCTAAATGATTATACAATTGTTGATTGTTGATGTGGTCAACAAACAATTAACAGTTCCATTCTTAAAGCAGTTACCACAGAACCAGAAGGAAATACATTGAATGGTTTTATTTAGAGAGCCATTGAGGTGATGTGCAGAAAACTGTGTGTGTGTGTGTGTGTGTGTGTGTGTGTGTGTGTGTGTGTGTGTGTGTTTGTGTGCTGGGATGAGCTGGTCTTTCTGGTTGAACCAACTGTGTAACTGCAGAGCTAACTTGAGAAAAGAAAGTTCAGCTGTTTTAAACATTTATTTTGAGGTGAGGGGGTCTGTCAGCAGCAAGAAAAGCAAACATATCTATCTTAGCAAAGCACCAAATTGGATAGGACCATGCCAAGTTTGTCTGGGGCAGCGTGCCAAGAGAGAGCAGAGGCAGGGCCTTAGGACTGTAGCAATAAAAATAAAAGATGACAATGATAGAAAACATGGCTTAATATAAACATTCAAATGAAATTTTTGAGTGAGGTGAGAGAGAATGCAGGAAGAGAAAAGACTGGTGCACTGTATACCAAAAAAAAAAACAAGACAAGTGTAAAAGCTCAACATAGATAGGCTGTCTTTTTTATGTTTTTAAACAAGAAAATGTAACACCTCTAAAAGCCTCCATTTGGGATAGTGCATTACCAGGCTACTTTATGTTTGTTATACTCTATATACCTCTGTGTGGTCTCCGTGCTCCCATTTCCTTCTCCTTCACTCTCATCTCTATCCCTTTCTCACACACACACACACACACACACACACACACACACACACACACACACACACACACGCACAAGTATTTTGGGAAGACGTCCAGCTGCCGTGGTGAGAGTGACTAATGACCCCTTTCACAGCACAAACACCACATAATCAGAGATGCTGAGGATCTGTGTCTGCCCGCTGTCCTGTCTGAGTAATTACGCCAGGGACTCAATTAATCTACTACCCAACAATCAACCCAGCTGTACATACTTGTTGCCCACTGCAGTGCCCCAGTGTTTTGGTTCACAGATGAGTGTGTTACATTTTTTGTCTGTACTGTTTTATTATGCAGAGCAATCACATCTCAAATTGAAATGAGAATAGTAAAACCTTTGATTTTGAAATTCAATTTTAAAACAACTTTATAGCAACTTTTGACCCAAAGCCATGTCACATTTGCTACTGAACACACATCAAATGACACTCAGAACCCATCAACTTTCAAGAACAACTCTATTCTTGAAAGTGTAAAATCTTCACTTTGGCCCTAGGCCAAATATTCAAATTGACTATTGCAAACACTTTGATAGTGTAGTGTTTAGCTAACTCCAAACCAGTACAGTTAATCCAACACAGAACATTTTGCTTTGGTTCAGAGACTGGTCAGGTGAATAGACGTTTTAGAGAAATGGTCTTAAATGGATTTGGCCTAAGATTGTACTTGGGAGGTTTGTTTTGTGCTTTAGAAGAAGATTCACGATGGACACTTTGGCCTTTTTTGGCACTTTTTGATGAGGCAGTAAAATTTTGCAGAGAATGAAAGCAAATAAAAGTGTGTTGTGGAAATATAGTATCTTACCTCAGCAATATTACCCGGAGAGAATTTATTTTCTCATCACATTTATGTTAATTTGTTGCTTATTATTTATTATTTGATTATAGCAATTTATAACTTGTAGATTTTAGTTTTCCTCCTTCTGCGTGATTTCATTCCTCCGGTTCAATGACTCAGAGAGGAGTACAAATGCACAATAGAGCTCTGTATTAGTGCCATCCACAAATCTACTGTTGTGTTTGACAGCAGTGAAATAAAAGTTATTTGAATATATATTAAGCCAGTGACTCAACTGCTGCCCTCAGCTGCCCTCCCTAAGATTCAGTACATTAAGTAAAAAACATCCCATAAGTGTAAATGATTTCTATTTACTCATTTATTTCATTTATTTAAAATGACAAAACATTGTGAGCAGTTTATTCTTGACATTTGGAAACAGCATATGTAAAAAAAAAAGAAGATTCATTTACCAACTGTTGGAGCTTTCAACTATAGGGCTAGGACTAATGATTGT
This sequence comes from Seriola lalandi dorsalis, assembly GCF_002814215.2. NCBI lineage: Eukaryota > Metazoa > Chordata > Actinopteri > Carangiformes > Carangidae > Seriola > Seriola lalandi. The sequence continues at coordinate 2,013,560 of NW_019525135.1, read as the reverse complement.
TTTCATTATGGATTTTCTTACATTCTTTTGTCAACAAATTGTTTGATAGTCCAGAATATCAAAATTATTCCCATCGCACTTTCCTAAAGCCCAAGGTGATGTCTTCAGAAGACATGTTTTATCCTGCCAGCAGTCCAGCTGTTGAGTATATTATGTTGACAAGTTTATTTTTAAATGGTAAAATGTCTGTCTCACAATTCTTACATCACATATATGCTAAAGTATCCATGTCAAATATGTTTGTGTTTATGCAAAAAAGGAGTCATCAGATTTCTTAAGCTGTACTGTGCCGATATTAGTAACAGCCTCTGAAATTCATTAAGCATCAGGCCAAGTACTCCTATAGTTTGACTTTGTATTATTTTTTGTTATTTTTAGCGTGGCACCCTGGGTAATGTACATGTACAACACTAATACATTTACTACATTTCTGTTAGTGTAGTGTGGTCCAAATAAGTAAGTAAAATAAGTAAATAAATTTAAAAATGTAATAAAACCTGCCATTACAGAGTTAGTCATTCTATAAATGTAGTGATTTATTCATTATCCAAAAAGAATAAAGAACTGTAAATATTAATTGGTACATTTAATGAACAGTTTGTTCAGTAATAGTTTTGTTGGATAATGAGCTCTCATTAGCTGGCTTCTCATTTGATCCAGATTCCCTTCCACATTCTGTCTGCAGAAGGTTATGTTAGCACGTTGTTATTTAGTGGTGTTGTTTGCAGTGGCGTTGTGTGTATAAGAAAGACTCCATCGCTGTACCCGTCACAGTTCAGACGTGTTCTTAGAGAAGTAGCACACCAGCATACCAAATGAATTGCAATTAGTGAAATCATCACCTCTCCTTAGAGTTTATTTTTGAGACACAGGTATCATTCAGTTAAATTCATTAAATACTGAGTGTAAGAGTGGCCACTTTCTAGGACTATGAATCGATTTGTAGTATAATTCAGAGTTTTGGCTTTAAACAAGCAAACAACACAGCAAACCCCTATTATTTTTTTTTAGGAATCTTAAATCTTTCATAGTCCATCAGATTGATTACAACTCTGGTTACAATTGGCTTGGTATTTAGATTGTTCCCAGATGTGATTAATCTACATTGCTATACTTTTTATGAAGAATTTTTTTTCGGCAGCCAAATGGTAATCCAATGGCCCTTTCCCCATGCTTTCCAATATGCAGATTGCCTTGGCCTGGACAGCACTGTCTGTACACGAGTCTCATCCAGTACAGGAAATTATGCTACCACACTTGCCTGGGGAGAGTGATTAAGAGGGCATATGAGTTCAGAGTATGGAGTGGTAGCTCATTTAGTCTGTAGTGATTTAAAAGTTGTACAAAAGATCAATATTCAGATGATGTGTTTCTTCTAAGGTGCTGCTAAAATGCTTTCCCCTCTAACAATATCAAAGAATTAATTGTTTTATATCTGTGTAGTCTAGCACTTGAAGTCATTCAACATTGACATGGACATTTTGCTGGGAAATTAAGCAATGAGTATAATATTACAAGAGAACAAACGTATACCAAAAAAAAAACAAGCAAATAAACAACAAAAACAAACAAAACTTTACAAAAACCCAGTTTGGAAAAAAAAATTCCAGGACAGTAACAAGAGAGCAGCCACAACATCCGTCAACACGCTGTCATTCTGATCCATGAGTACTCAGTAGTTATTACAACATTACTACATGACTACTCAGTAGTCATGGGTCGCACCACACCCATCTTCAAACTCCCCTTGGTCTCAACGACACATCTGTAAATTTTTGTGACTGCAGCTTGTACGGTTGTGACGCTATCGCGGTGACAAACTTCTCTCCACAGACAGATTAGTCAAAACTGCTTCTGTGGTAGTTTCTGCTACAGTAGGTGTTTCCTGGTTACATTTTGCCATGATGACACACATACACGGAGACTCACATGATTAAAACAATACCAGCCCCACTCTCATAGCTGGTAAATATTATTAATACTGACAGGAACATCAAGGATCAGATAGGTTCCTTAAATAAATAAAAACGACAGACAGTGTCTTCACTGCTGCAGATTTCCAACAGGTTACTTCAGTCTCAGAAAACTATTTACTTTCTCATTACCTGCTGCACATTTTTTGTTAGAACATCACAAATTATGAGTCATGTTTTCTTTTTCGTTATAGAGTGCCACTGGTCAGTAGGTGTCACTGATTGTTACCGTTCAAACATGGCTCTTAGGTCAGAGTTGTGCTGTTTCAGAAGAGGTCCAGAGATTGCACAACAAAAATCTCTTGGCAATATGATATGTAATGCAAATGTTCAAGACTGCCCAGGGCATAGTAAAATATTTCCGGTGCTTGTACCCCAGTAAATTATCCCCTTGTGACTTGCTGTCAGTCTCCTCAGCAGACTTTTTAAGCTAGCAGTGGTACTTTTATTGCTGTGGGTTTCCTGTCTGCTTGAATTTGTTTTTCTTTACCTATTTTAGCTGTTAATGAAAAGATGCCTGTTTGCAACACCAAAACTTTTTTTTCCTCTGGAATATACATGTTCATATTTTAAGTTAGTTAAAAGAAAGTAGCCCTGAGGTGTCTGAAGGATAACATACAGTACATATTTTGCAGGGTCATAAAAGTACCTACATTTATCTTACTACTAAGTAAAAAAATTCTGAATGTATAAAAAAGTCCTATCAATAGTAGATTTTTAAACCTATAATCTAAAGTATTTGTTTAAAAGACAAAAAAACCCATAAAAAACACTTATGATACTTGATTAATGACACATAGTGTATACTGGTACTCTTTACACACTCTCGTTTTGTGAGCTTGCATGCTATTTTCTCTCACTACAGTGGGCGTCTTTACTGACAAAAACCTTCAACATTGATGCATTCTACAACAGTATAATGCTGAAAAGGAGAGCGTTTGACACAGGAATAGAAAAACAAGTAGAGCTGATGTGTGCAATGTTTCTTTTTTTTAAAGCCATTACTAAAAGTCATAGGATGTCTCATCAGTCCTTATTTTGCTATCACAGATGTAATGAAGTGTGATTTGTTGGAATGCTTTAAGTGGATGTCTCAACTCAAAATGGAGAAAAGTAAGAGGTTATTTTTTTATAGCATTTTTATTGAATCAGGTCCCATTTGATTTGCAACAGAATTGATTGTGTCAGTAATATCTAAATCAAAATGGCCCACAAGGCCCCTGTAATGAGCTTCTGCGCAGAAGGGGTGAGGGTAAACTTTAGGACACAGATTTGGTTGTTTGAGCCTTTGTTTTGGAGAGCAGATTGCGTATTGTTGAAAGGTGCAGATTGGATGGTGGCAGGTGAAGAGGTGAACAGTGGCATTATTAACGACTTCAGAGCACTGGGTGCTGCTTTGGCTCGCGCCAGCTGGTGAACGGAATTAGTTGGAGGTCTCTCAAAACCATTACCCACTGTGCTCGGTTGTTACTGCACACCCTGGGAAAGCCCTCTTTACCCGGAGGACCAGCTTTCTGACAAGACCTTGGGTGAGCTGGGTGTCGTCATTCCATTCCATGTTATTATGCTTGATGGGTGTTGTTTCAGTGCAGGGGGAGTATCAAACCACCCCACCAAGACATGTGGAAGTGGCTCAAGGTCTGCAGCAGTATCTGAACGCTTGAAATCATTCAACGGTAACAAGGACATTTTGCAGGGAAAATTCAGCTAAGAGTATGACAATACTAGCAAGTGGATAAACAACAATAATAAAAAAAATGCACCAAAAAAACACCCATAAAAACCAAGACTGGAAAAGACGAGCTGGATCACACCAGCCGTCTTGATTCAATTGCATGTTGTTATGCAGGGAAAATCAAACCACCCCACACAAAGACATGTATAAGTGGTTCAAGGTCTGCAGCAGCAGGGGGAGATCTGTCCTGAGGGAGAAGGTGTTTGTCTGTCTGAAGAGCCCTTCCAGATGGTGACTCTGAATGTACCACAATTACAGCTCCTCCCAGAAGCACCAAGCTAGTGTAGGTTTCTGGCATCCTCAGCACCCAGGGGGGTCAATGAGCACCACTCATTGGCTGGAGGCAGCTGTAAAAATAATTAAGGCTATCCCACCACGTGTAGAAATGTAGGCCTATTTCAGGTTTCATAACTAAGTCTGAAAACTCAGGGAGAGCCTGATCAAGATAGGCCTGTTTTTATTTAATGCACGCTATTTATTTGATATGATTCTTGTATATAACAGGTAAGGAAACACTGTCTTTTGACCCCAGTGACCCCAGTCTGTTTTGATTAAAGAACTTGTGACATTTTACATGTAACTTTGACTGACAACTGAACATTTAGCCCACTTCATAGAAAAATAAAACGAGACACATTGTGTATCACCATTCAGACCCAAAATACTGAGACGTGATTTTTACGACGTAGCTACCGTGGCCTTCTTACTAAATGCAATCAGCACAGCATATCCCTTTATTTCATATAAGCTTTACATGACAGACACATAAATTGCTGCACCCTAAGTACATTCTAACAATTGTTCTCACACAAAGTTTAAACTCTTGTATCATCTTATGACTGCAAAATTTACTCATTTACACACCACTTTCTTCCTTTCCTGTGAATTCCTATTTTCTATTAGACTACTTGTTTGTTTTATTTTGTAGTAGCATGCTTTGGACAAGACTGTACCTTGTACTAATTTCTACTTCCTGTTATTAGTACAGTTGAGTGAAATTATAATTCTCTCTCTGTATTTATGATTTCTGTATTCACTCATGACAGGAAATCATGAGTCAGATGTGCATTAAACTAATCAGCTGAGTGAAAAGGGAGGGAAAAGAAAGAATCAATGTTGTCCTAGAAAATGAGATTTGTTCTGAAAGCTTGGGAGAGTTGGGCTTAACCCAAATCATGAATCACTGGTTAATTAAGCTCTCAGTGAATGAATTTATTTGCACAAAAATAAGTCATTTCCTCCACTGAGATGAAGATGGCCACATGAAAAAGCAATCTTAATGTATTTCTTTGCAGTTTGAATTTGCATGCCAGGCCCTAAATTGGTATTCATTTCAGATCTATATGAGAAACTAAAACCGACTGCAGTCCTGCACTTTTGTCACAGTGTAATTAGTGAATAATTTCCATTCCTCTGAAAATTGCACCTTAAAATGACATCATGTATGCCCAAGTGAAGGTTTATTATTCCAAAACATGAGTTGGGTGTTCTTGGAATTCAAATGCATTAATTTATTTTATTTAGAAAATGTTATGTAAGGCTGCTTTTAAAAAGGTGTCCTTAACTTGAAGGTCTTTATTTGGTCATCTGCTGAAGTTTGACTTGTACAATCTTTTATAGTAACAATAAGTTCTTGTTTTTTTTGTACTTCACTTGTAGAAAAGTGAGGAGAATAGTACCCCCATTTATACAATTTAAAAAATAAAAATATTTGCCATGGTGGAAAATGATGTTTATTTATTTAACTAGTGAAACATTCATAGTAGATATTATAATATCTCAATGGAAATGGAAGTATTCAAGTATTCAGCAATACTGTATTTGCCCTTTATTATAGCAGTTCTGTTTTGTGCTGGGAGTCCTTGTTCTGTGGAGCTGTGGATGTGTGGGTGAGGTTGCTTACTATCAGCTGGCCTCGGGCTGATGAAGTTCCAGTTCAGTGTCTGTTGTTGTTTTAATCGAGTGGTAACTTTAGCCCTACAAACATTTAACAAACCAAAATTGCTTAATAAAAGAATTGAGAATAACATTTACAAACAAAAGTGACCCATTCTAGGTAAATTGAGAGAGGCCTTGGTTGTTCAAGGAATAGTCTGATAGTAAGATGTCGAGCCAAACACAAAATATTTTCATCTGATAATGCAGTTGAATCCCTACGGGCTTATCATGAACAGCCCTCACAGGTTGCAAAGTGATGATCCAAAGATGGGTATAGCCCTGTGAACAAGGCAACTATAGACAGCCCCTCAGATTAAATCTCAAAATCTTATTTATAGAAAAAAAAAAAAAAAAAGAAAATGGGTAAAAGACAGAGCAGATAAGAAATGTGAGGAGGGCCTGCCTCTCTGCCCTGTCTGTGTGCTACATATTACAACAGTCCTGCAATTCTGTAAGAGAATAGACAAGTAATCAAAACTGTAAAACTACAAATGGACAGAACTGACATTGAAACTGTGGTGGATGATTATTATTCTGACGGATCAGAACACATCTAGACCAGGGATGGACGGTTATGGGTGAAATCACACAGTGTCAAAATATTTTTCAATTCTGTTTCCAACATGACCAACACTGAAATACTGCCAGAAATGTCTCATATAACCAAATATTGTCTTAATGTGCTTCTTCACGCTGAACTATGTTGCTCTTACATTGCATGTGTCCTGTGTCCTGTATTGTCCTGGACTCCTTTTTTGCCAGCTTTGTTGTGCCCTCTGTCTAATGTTAGCTCTTTCTGTCCTGTCCTATAGCACATTCTTATTACCCTGATAAGGACACATTTCATAATTTCCCTGAGATGAGACTAATCCATAGATTGATTATCCAAAAAAAAGAAATGAGAACACTATAAAGGAAACACCAAATTTTATTATAAGTTTAGAAGCTTTTTCGAAGCAAATTTAATTTGATTGCCTCTGTGATTCAAATAAATAAAAATGAAACCCACCTGAGCAAGTTTGACAAAGGAATTTCATAAAATATTTTAATTGGTATCTTTCCAAATATGCAATGGGAAAGCTGACATGATAACAAAATTTCTTATTAGTAGAAGACACACATTGTATATTACACACTCTAATTATTCTGAAAGATGTTTTTAATTAAAAGATACTTTTTGACATTCTACCGCACAAAAGTAATGTCCAGATTATCAACAGTATTATTAATATTTTCAAATTAATATGAAAATGTTGCTGCTTAGTTTTTAGAGGTTTAATGGTGATGTGTCTGGTGAAATTTTCCATTTTGTTTTTGTATTTATTATTTTAATTAAAAGCGCAAAAACAACTGTATTGATCCCATTAGTACTGTCTGTGTAGCTAAAGCCTGATATAATTATATTCTCCCATTCACCTCCTTCGTTGTCCAAAAACACATAAATAAGCCATGTCATTCCCCTCGATGATATGTTCCTTCATCAGGATGAACATGGGCATTGTATATAATACTCAAAAGTGTCCATCAAAACATGGCTGAAAATTGTTTGAGTCTACACAATTAACTCCCTCTTATATACATGCTGTTTCAGATGGAAAGCATTGAATTTGATTTTCATGCAAATACATTACTAATGAGGTCAGGATGACATTGTGCACTACAGACGGGATGACACAAACGATTTAAGCCCTATGGTGGAAACAAGTGAATATTACTAAAATCGTGTGCAACAAAACCAGGCAGCTATTTAACTAAATGTGCTGTAACACAAAATGAGCACCATGGTAAGTCCTGCACAACTACATTCTTGTTAAACCACCAGATTTTTGCATGAGTGAAACAATACCCATCTGCTCATCAGGTGGTCAGATTCATGAAGGTGCCTTTTCTAATCAGCACCAGCCCACAGTGGCTTCTCCAAAGACACTGAAGGCAATTAGTTTAAAAAGCGTTACTTGACATTTAACTCTGCACCCACCCCTCCTCCCTTTCCATGAGCCAGTGAATTGCTGACATTTGAAGCAGACTCAGGTGGCTGAAGACTGTAATTTTACTCAGGCTGAGCTTGCATTAGGGGCCCAGATCTAGGTGCCAACTCATGCTACACTTTCTACTGAGCAAGTGATGTGAGGGGCCAGAGGTCAGACTGGCTTCACACAGAGTCCGAACGCAATTACTGGGTGGAGCTGAGGAATTAAAAGCCCAACCGTTAAAATAAATGAGACAAAGCACTTACACTTTAAGGGTGCACAACCCTACATGCATGGCTCTTTTCTCTGGGTGGGGGTAGGCAGGCTTGCCATGCTGTGTGGTTATGATATGCATTTCAGTTACACCCTTGCAGTTGGGGATAACCACTCTGACCTGTAAGATTATGTTCCCGTCTGGAAATTGAGCCAAATTGTGTTGGTTTCCACCCTCAACTGAGTTCTGTTGTCAATATAAAATCTTTCAATCCATAATATGTGGCGATCCAGGAAACTAAGAGACATATGTATGACACACTAATCAAAGTCTTCAACCCATGTTTGGTTTCCTTACTACACATTAATACTAAGCAGGTTTTGAGTATTATCTTCACATTAGAAATGTGTCAAACTCCCCAATGCAATGCACAAAGGAAATCGAGGAGCTATTCACAGCTGCAAGATAATAAATTGTGGGTGGTGGTGAGACATGTATGTACGAATGAATGAATGAAACATTTTGATGTCTTTGTGAAATTCAATTGGCAGTGACATTTGAAAGTCACAGTTTGATTGACGTTTGACGTTACATGTATTGTTTTATTTCCTATTAGGATGAAAAGGTAAAGAATATAGATTTTTCTTTTTTTTTTTTGCTTCGTCTTAAGTGTGCTTTCTCTGTCTCTCTCTCTTACTGTCTTTCTTTAGTCTGGAAAGCTGAATTGAACTGGGAAGTTAGTTCAGTGTCAGCTGCGAAGCCACATTATTGTGTTTGTATGAAAAGGGTCATAATTACATGATGATATTAGTTTCATAGATGCATGGTTTGGTTTTTGCTTCAACAATTTTCTCAAATGATTGGTAAAGAATTTAAAGTCCTTGGGATTGGGATTTTCTTTTGATATAAATCTAATTTGAAATTAATTTCCTATTACAATTTTTCATTACCCATTTACTTTATGTAGTCACTCTTTTGTTGAAATACATTTGCATTGTGTAATGTTACATCAGATAGTACTCAAAATAAAATAATAATAATGATAAAATGTGTGTGTGTGTGTGTGTGTGTGTGTGGGCACACATTCTCCCCAGACTGGGGGTATCAAAGTGAATATCATATCAGTTTAGAAATTACACATAATTATACATCAAATTCGATTCACATTTACAGCTAAAGTTAGTTACATAACATGTCTTCCATAGAGTGAACCTTGGACAAATGGACAAATACCAGGAATTCAAAAGTGAATTCAACATCAGAGAAGTTCAGCCACACATTGGAAATAACTATTTACCAAATCGATCTGTCTTTTTAACCATCTCTGTAGACCCACAAGTGACTCTTCATGGAATCATAAACACCATTTTTCTGTTGTATTGTACTGTTTTTGCGAAAAGATTCATCAAGATTAAGAGAAAACTCTACCACATAATTGTCTAAGCACAGCACCAGTAATAAAAGTCATGCTTCAGTGTCTTCAAACGGACTTTGTTTCAGTTCTGATCATTAGGAAGTCTGTGATTAACAGAGGTCAAGAGCAAAACTGTGACCTTTCTCTGTGAAGTTTCCTCTTCCAAACTTTGGTGAAGATGAAATGGCACTAACTCTTCTACAGCTAATTATCAAATGTAGACAATCATCCATTACTTCCAAAAACTCAGAGATAAAAGTTTTATTCTTGAATGTTGTGATGAAGTTGTGACTAATTACCTTTTTAGTTGATACTATTTGTTAATGTGAGAATGCATATCAGCGCATGTTAGGTATTATTTATACAAAAAAAATGATGCACATGCATTCTTGACCTTGGAAACAGTGGTTTGTCTGCAGCAGGGTGAGCTATGCCAGGACAGCTCTTAACTTGGTGCTTACTTTTTCATAAATATTAAATTTATTCTGGAAACAGGTAAAGTAAACAAAAACTCTCACCCAGCCGCAGCCCTCTATGACCTTGGCTGTTTTTCTTTCTTTTACTTTCAGGCTCACAGACCTATAATCCTGATATTTGTCCACTTTTCACTTTGGGAGATTCAGTTTTAAACCTCAAACTTTATTCCACAACTGTGATTAAAACATCTGCTTGCATGAGTCATAGGTTTTGTTTACTCTTGTTCATGATTTTTTTTATGTAGGTTTAATGTAATGCATCCCTAAAATGCTACAGGAATGTGCAGTGATAGTAGTTCATTTTGAATTAGGCAAGAAGTTATACTTGTTAAATATACTTGACTTATTTATTGTAAACATTAGTTACAACCACCTCGTGCAGAAATCCATAACAGATCAAAATATGATTCAATACAGTGGAAGTGGTCTCAGACTTTTGGACCCCACTGTAAATGAACAAATTATGCAAAAAATAGTTAAAGAACTGCACCATTTCTAATTAAGTATTAGCATTCTGTGTTTGAGTCACACAGTTTGTCAATTTTGTGCGTCCTCATTATCTTGGAAACAAAAGTAAGAACACAATGTACAGCTGATAGGAATAATATTTTTGTTTTATATTTAGTCAAACACCAAAGTATGAAGCTATATGCAAAGTTCAGGGATTATTAAAGTGTCTGCAATTCATCTTGAGGAAATTAATGTCTGTACCAGATTTCATGGCAATCCATCCAGTAGTTATTGAGACCTTTCATTCAAAACCACAAATGTCAACCCCACAGTGGCACTAGAGGAAAAGTCACGGAATCACCAAAGTCACCGGGTGTCATCCTCTGTGGACCATGAATGTCTGTACAAAATTTCGTGGCCAACTGTTAAGATGTTTACACATTTCACTCTGGACCAACTGAACAATAGATTGGCATATCCAAAACATATTCAAAGTAGCATCACATTTTCTGAAGAAAAAAAAAACTTTGCTTTGCAGATTAATTGTATATGAATGTAATTTTTAGAAGACACGGTTACTATCTTTCTGTTTAATAGTATCAGTCAGCATGTTTTCAAACACCCAGGCTTTCATGTCATTGGAGAGTGAAGGCTAATTACAGCCTCTCCTCCATGATGTGCTCTGCTGTGATTTTACAGAGAGCATCTGATTGTCTGACCTGCAAAGTATGCAGAGAGCCAGGAGATAGCAATGCATTGTCTCCTATAATTAGTGGTTCTTTTGCATGTTAAAGTGAACAGAGATCCCAGTTGGCCAGGAGACAGCCAATTAACTTTCTCCTCTTCTTTTTGTTACGGCGTACTCTGCTTCTGAGGGAATAATTTACCACCTCTTTCTCCTGATATAAAGACGGTCAAGAGTGTCTAACACTATCATTTACCCGCTACATTTCATTCTTTTTTGTGCCCTGTCGTTTCAAATCATAGGCAAAAAGCAACCTTTGTGTTCTGTTTGATGAGCAGGCAATCAAAATTGTTATGGCGATTCCAGATTTTTGTAGTCTCTTGGGTCAGCATATAAACACTATATTAAAAAAAAAAAAAAAAAAAAAAAAAAAATGTGTCAGTAAAGAACTGAAAGCTTTCTTACAATGGCATCATATGTACATGTGTGTGGTATATGCATATATAATAGAACAAACAATGAATAACAAACCATGGCCCTTAAACATCCAACCAGAGTAAATTGAATGTCATTAAGCAGCAAAATACTCAGGGCTACTGCTATTTGAAAGAATGTTCAATTAACTGCTTCCAGGAATCCACCAGGCAACAGTAAATGGGGCATCACACCCAAATGATACCTCTAGTGGCCAATCAGCATTCAATATGTCACCTTGATTTGAGAAGTAAATATCTGTTGATGAGATCTGAAATGCTGCAGCTGGCTGGGATTCATTACTTTGCCAAAATCCGATCAGTGACGTCTCAGTCAGTGCACATAACTCATGTACAAAGGAACTATGTAGGTCTCTCTGCAGTGCAGCAGGGAGATGTATTATTCCCCCTGGTTTTGTGAAAATCTGCAGTAATCATACATAACAAACAAGAGAATAGAGTCATTGTCTCCTAATTTCCTTCTGGCAGAGAAACACAATATTTTGTTCATTTTGCTAAGCAATAATATGTGTATGCATATGTAGAACTCGTATCAAGTTCCTATTTCTCCAACTAACTTTGCAATTTAAATTACAATTATTTCCCATTAACTAAACTCCAGGGCAGTTCTGCTGGTATGCATAGTTGTAAAGAAAGTATGTTTGTATAAAGCATGATCACGAGCATAGTTTTATATCAAGAAAACCTGAAAAAAGTAGTTAATTTTGTCAAGGACTTTTTTTTTATTAGAAAAATGCTGCATAATCTTGCAATTATGGTAATAACCATAAACTGCTGTTAAGGCACATATGAAAAACTTTAATATTTAACTGAATGATATTGTTGTCAACTGTGAATTTTAGCTGCTTCAGTTTAGAGAAGCTTCACAGACTGGTAACAACGCTGAATATTGGGAATCATGGCTCAGAGCTATGATTAGTGTTGTTTTTTGCGGCCTGTTTTAATTTTAGTTTTAGTCTAGTCTTTGTGTCAAGCTGTCATTTTAGTTTTTATTAGTTTTAGTCACGTTCATACTCTTTTTAGTCTAGTCAAGTTTTAGTCGACTAAAAGTCTGAGCATTTTAGTCTTATTTTAGTCAGAATCATCCATGACTATTTTAGTCTAGTTTTAGTCAATGAAAATTCAATTTTAGTCTCTTTCTAGTAATGCAATTCTATTTAACCCAGTATAGTATAAGTACATAGTAGTATAGACAAAACCAAAATTTTCTTTTAGCCAAACCCACAACACATTCTGTTTTTTTTTCACCTCTATGTAATGAAAGTGTGTCCAAATGTCTTTTCGTCTTTTTCTTCCAAAGAAGAACCCCGACTGGCTGCCGGCCATCGGTCCTTTTCTCTGTCGTGTTATGTTTCTGAAATTGTCGTTCAACCGCAGCTGCAACTTCTAAATGCCGCCCGCGAGTGGGGATTGAGGCAGTGATGTCACATGCGTCAGCGCAGTGCAACCTGATGAAGTGACACACAGGAAACAGAAATACTGCAAAATAATGATAACTCGACTAAACAAGTTGAAATGACGTTATAACATTTCGTCTCGTCTCGTTTTAGTCAACGAAAATGAAGTTTGTGAAATGAAGAGTTTTTATTTTGTAAACCACATTTAGTCTCGTTTTTATTCGTCAACAATATTGCATTATATATTTAATTATAGTTATCGTCACATGACCAGCATTTACGTTGCGTCTCGTCTCGTTTTCGTCACGTGATAAAGGTTCGTTGATGAAGATATTTAGTCATAATTTTCGTTGACGAAAGCAACACTAGCTATGATGAGCCTAAAAGATTCTGACTATTGTTCACTATCGACCAGCTCAGTCGTGGTATTCACACTTCTCCATGATTAACTCCCTACCTGTTTGAAACTTGTGTGGTGTGGTCTCCCTTATCATTTACATGCTCTGTATGTCTTTTTCAAAGACATAAACACAAACATCAAAATAATACAGAGAAGTGTTTGTTAATGGAGGATAATGGCTTTGACTGAACATAAATAGTGCACACCCAGGCATTTCGTTTTAACCAGACAACAGAGTTTCATTTTGTATTTTGGCAAGCTCACAGATCTTACATTAATTAGTTGCAGCTGACTAAACTTGCCGACGGCAGTTGTCTTTGAAGGTGGAGAAATTTGATGGTCACCAATAACACTTTCAGTAAACTGGTTTTACATCGTGCTAAGTTATTGTTAATAATTCATTTTAAATCAGGGCTCATGGGTTTTGAAAATTGCAAGTTTTCTCCAATATTAAAACAATTGATTGTTGCCCTTGAAGAGCTACAATGTTAGTATTCTAGCAACTATATTTAATCTTATTGTAATTCAATACTCACTTATAAATTTGAGTTCTCAGAACGATACATACACATACAAATTAGCTATACGGTTTTATGAATTAAGCAGTGAATCACTACATCAGATCAAATATCTCCAGGTGCTTGAATTTTGAAACTTTTTCATCATAAGTAGCCTTGCTTATCAAGAACATCCACAGTGCCCTTTGACCAGTCTGTCTGCTTGGCTGGATCTATTTCCTTTCTAAGGTTGTGTAATGTCTGTTGGCCTTTTTCACCCAGAGACAGTTTTTTTTGCTTTTGTTTTCTTGTTTGTTATTTTCATTACAATAGGGAGGGAGAGAGATGCAGCTACATGTAACTGACTTTGGTGCCCAACATCCTTTTTCAGAGGGTTTTTCTTCTGTGTTTGTGGCTAGAATATTTTATGGTTTTAGTAACATGCTGCATTTTGCCCTTTAGATAGTTGAGATGTTTTTTTAGGGATAAAGCCCACCTGTTTTTTTTCCCCACTTCTCTGAAGTACCTTATCCTTGCATTTCCTGCACCCCCGTCAGCAATTTTCATTCACAAACGAAAGCTTAGTGGACGTGAGGTCTTGTGTTATCAGCAACTCATGTTTTATCTGTTTCAGAGATGAAATATCTGTCGGCGATGGTATTTTCTTGTCTGCTGCTATGTGAGCATTTAATTGATATGGACATATGCATGGTCGTTCAGACAGGTCTTATATCTTACTTTGTATTCACACATTTCTTAATACTCTTTTGTTGTCACTAATAAATTCCACAGCTTATCACCCTTCACTGTCTGGAATAATTATGCAATGTATGTTTTCTGTATGGACTCTGACCCAGTATTTAACAGCAGATACATACATACAGAGAATAATTTCCTCACTAAACATTCCTTCTGCACACCTTTAGTCAAACTCAAGGGGTTACTCTCACAATGACTGTCGACTTAATTTTTTTAACCATTGAATGTATTGACATTGACACAGGCATCACACAATTTTTCACAGTAGAGGGAATTTCGAACTGTTACCACCAATGTTACGACAGTCCCCTGAGGTAGTTGACACTGCTAAATTACCTTGCTCCATTCAGTCTCCTGATCACAACTAACAATAAGCACAGCACTGCCAATTGACTTGGTGTGGCACATCAAGCCAAAGTGTAACAACCATGCAAGTGTTGAAAATACACAGATTGCTTTAGTTGTATTAATCAGTAAACAGCGTTTTTGGCCCATGCTTCTAGCCTCATGTTTAGTACTTGCCAGCAGGTGCAAAACCTGACTGTTAGCAGCACAGCAAGGCAAACGCTCTAAAAAGATCTGTGTGCTGCTTTATATGTGATTGAGTTTATTTAAGTCCCCCTGTTATTTGATTGATGGGCAAATTATTTTAGAAGAAGAAACATTTAAAATGATCATTGTTGCCATGGTAGCTAGTGCCTGGTTATGTCTGCTTATTAAAATGCACAGAAAATCTCATTTGAAAAGATAAATGCAACTTTTTGTACTCAATAGATGCCATGACTTATTCCCACGCACTGTGTGATACAAGTTGGATACAGAGGTGAAGAAAAAAGGAAGGTTTGTACTTGAAATGCTAAATATGAATCATTTGAATAAGCTATGCAATAAAACCTTTGCTCTGCCCTTGGAGGAAGGATCTCCGCTCAATCTATGTGCTCCTTTCGGGCTCATGGTAGATGAAATGTAACTGTCATTTTGCATTGTAATTATAGCGGCGTCCCTCTAAGCCAATAATGTACTCTAATCTTAGTGATGATGCCAGCTAGGGCACATCCTGGCTCTGTGTTTACCTCACTGTTTAGCATCTCAAGGTGACAAATTATTGAGTTCAGTCTCAATCCTTGGTGACTAATAACTTACAGTTATAGCAACCTGCCTACACCCATCTGTGTGTTTCTGTAAATGTCTCTCTCTCAAACAAACACACACACACACACACACACACACACACACACACACACACACACACACCACTACAGCTCCCTTGTTAATAGTTTGCAATTCTCATAAGCATTTTTCCTCATCAAACCCTGCTCCATCTATTTACTGTTTTCCTATCATAGTCTGACAACCACAAGCTGTTATGAGAACCTTGTTATCTTCTTACATAGTTAAGTTTATGAATCTGGTAAATTATTTAGGTCTTTTGTACATTTTTTTTTTTTACATTTTAGGAAACATTTTTATGTCCATAGTTTTACAAGTATAGTTTGAGATTTATATTTGTAGTCAAACTCTGCATAAAAGGGTTGGTTCACCAAAATAAAAAAACAAAACAAAAAGAAGAACCTCACTTTTCCAAAAACAATTTATTGACTGGTTACTCCAGTCTGGCTGCATCTAATTATTTTTTTTCATTATTTGATTGGTTATTTCTTTTGATTATTAATCTTTTGTTCTGTAATATTTTTGAAAATAGTGAGGTTTTATCAGAGATCAAAGTGACATGCTCAAATTTCTTATTTTGTCCCACTGAATTCCAAAATCCAAAGATATTTAATTTACAATGATATAAAACAGAAAGAAAAACCTTGAGCTTTAGAATCTGCACTTTAGAATCAGAGATTTTTTTTTTATTTTTTATTTTACATTTTTGTTTTAAAAGGGCCTAAATGACAAATTAATAATCCAGGTGAGCTGACCTCTCAAGCTGTTTTTGTAAGTGCATTTTGTAATACAAAAACAATCACGGTTGTTTTAAACATTACATATATATGCAGCACTTCTACTCCATTCATTTTCTATGACTTTATTTGTTTTTGAGTTCAGCATAATTGCCTGAAAATTGTTTGCCAATATTATTACCAGTACTGCAATTATTAATGTACTAATCACTGTTATGTACGTTAATGTAGCAAACAAACACATTCTTGTGGGTCACCTGTTGAAGTCCTGCATAATGATTTAGATATTGTATGTTTAATTTCAGTAATGAACTCTTTCAGGCTTAAACAAATACGCAAAGCTTTTGGGTAAAAAGCTCTTCACCCAAATTAATGTTGATAAGACAGAGAGCAATTTCACCTTTGTGCCCAGTATTTAAATTACCACAGACAAGGCTAATGCTTTAGCATAGCGACTTTGCTCAGTGGAGAATACATGCTAGCTTTGCCTCAGCTCTAAGAACCACAGTGCACTAAATATAGAACACACTGTTGAAATCGGTGCTGAAATTGCTTTCAATGCAGAACCACTTCCTGGTTTGAAAAATGTCACTGCACAAGTGAGTGTAGGATTTGGAGGGGAACATAGAAATAAATGTTTGTAGAGAAAGATATTTTGAAACTCAATAGTTTGTTTTGTGTTTCACAGGAGAACAAACTAGACTAATATGTAAAAAAATATATATGATAAATCACACACATACAGGTTTATAGGTTTTTTTTTGCAGTGGGTCACTGCGGGGACTGTGGATATAGTTAGTCTATTAGTTTACTCCATTGAAGTGACTATTGGGCTGCAGTCTATAGTTCCAGCTGTGTGCGTGCGTGCGTGCGTGCGTGCGTGTGTGTGTCTGTCTGTGTCTGTGTCTGTGTCTGTGTGCGTGTGTGTGTCTGTGTGTATGTGGAGGGGTCTTGTGCCTGAAGTCCTCACATCAGCATTCACCTACAAAGTGCTTCTGTGGCAGAAAGAGTGCTGTGAGCGAGCCTCCAGAGTGACAGGGGGTGAATTAGAGAGTGATTAGAGGTGAATTCTAATTCACACCCCCATGTGTCTGCCTGTCATTTGTAGGACAGGGCATTTGCAAACTAACGAGAGGAGTGTCAGACAGGTTGCAGCATAGACGCACAGCTTGACAATGGCAGTCCTGCAGCCGGGCACACAGGCACATGGTTGCAACGTGTCGTGGCTGGTAGGGAGTAGTAATTTTTCAAACTGGCTATATGACTTTTTTTCTGCTTTGTGCGAAAGACTGCGGGAGAGCTGAGTAACAGTCAAGACTGAAAAAGAAATACTGAAGTAAAGACCATTGTCTTCCAGACAGTGTTTGACCTTTGTCACCATGCCACCAGGCATTATGCAAACAGATGCATACAAATAAAACTCTGTCACCAGTCTGACGATTCATCTCACATTTTGCATATTAATTAATTTCAATCAAACAGAGGGACATATAGCGGACTACATGCTTAATTTCTATCATCATATCTAGAAAAAGTGTATGTGTGTGTGTGTGTATATATATATATATATATATCTGTTATATATGTGTGTATAAATGTATGTATCAGACAACATCATAAGAATGAGGTATGTTAATCGTATTTGTTGTATGTTAATTTTCTTCTTGGCAAAAAGTTACTAGTCTGACAGGCATTGTGAGCCATTCAGCTGAAGCCCAACGACTCAATATCTGTCACTGCTTTGCAAGAACATAATTGATGGACATGTTTGTTTACATGTCAATTTTTCAATATTATTAATGACAACCATTGATGTATGTCTTTGGCTCGAAGAGCTTGGCAACACAACGACATTACTGAGTAAGTGTTTGAGCAGATGAAGCCCAATTTAAAAGGTATTTCTTTGCCTTCCTATGTTTGATGGATCCTACTCTCCCATCTAAAAACATAACACAACTAGAAGTAGCTTTATTATTTAGCTTGCAAGTGTTTACAAGCCTGAACTATTCCAAATAGGGTCAAGCACTTTCCATAGTTTTCTCTCAAGTCCTCCAAGAAGGTCTATAGAGCTCATGCAGAACTCTGCCCCCAAAGTTTGAACTGGAGCAAGGACAAGTCTTTTACCGGCTTCCAGTTGGTTTTGGGATAGTTTGAAAGATCTACTGCCTGACCAATATTACTGGCCGATTTCATCTTATCACAGACTTACTCGTGTTGGAATATACCATTTAATCTATGTGTATGTTGTATGTATGCTGTATAGTAATTATGTTAGCTGACAAGAAAATACAACACTTAAATGCCAAAAACGTGGTAGTTGACATATTTGTCAAAGGTAACTTTTCAATTGCTAAATGCCCAGTATAGTACATGGTCACAGTTCTTTAGTGACCAAATTTCAGTGATTGTTAATAAATATTCATGTTATGTTTCATCATTGTCAGATTTGTTAACTCTTGTAAAATCCAGTATATGTCAGGCTCTGGTAAGATTCTAGTGCTTGTTTAAAAGCCTGTTTAAGGACTAAAATGTAACTATATAGTTAATGTTTCAGTTCCAAAGAACCTTGAAAACTCACTACTCACTGAAGCAGCTGTGTAGTTTTATACCCAAACTCTGCAGTCTTTCTCTGCAGCACAGCAGCATCAACTGAGGCTTTTAAGCTTCTGCTCACCTCTAGAGGTTTGCTTTTACTTTGAATCTGTTATCAGATCTCCATAGGAACCTCTCCCCCATCTATATAAAGGTATATGCGTTTTATTTTGTAACAAATGTTTAGATTGATCTACTTTCTAAGTTGTTTAAAGTTGTTTTTCCCTCGGTTTATTATCACTGTTGTTGTTGTCACTGTCTTTGCAAATTATTATCCTCAGAGTTTCAAATGAGGAAATTTAAGATTTTTAAGACAGTAACTCACAATGATGATATTTCATTTCACTGAGTTTTTTCATCAGCCATTTGATTAGGCAGCATCAGTAGCTTTGTGTTACATCATGATGCTGCTCAGTTTTTGTTTCTTATTTCTAAACAAACCAGTAACAGTAGCGGTGATTAAAAATTGTGATCCAGCAAAAACAGCAGTATTAAAAAGTGTCTACAAAAAAATCTTCTACCTTTTTAGATGTAATACATGTCCGACGTTTAATGCAGTGAGTATTTTTGGCACACTTCACACCGTGCACTAATGATTTCGTGCAATGTATCATTGTTTGTCCAGACTCTGACAATGTGGGATTTGTACTTTTGAAATATCCGGACAATGTGAGTATTAAATTAAACTCCTCACAGGGTTGTCATCTACACCATCTCTCTCCTGTCACCCTTCAGGTCTCCAGAGAGTGATGTGTGGTGAGAGGCAGCGAGGACGTTCAGACTGAGATGGTGTTCATAAAAAAGGTAAAATATGAGAGCATTAAAACACTGCACTTAATCTGTCCATTCAAATTAGCTCCATTAATCATAATTAATTCGCTACATTATATTTCCCTACTTAATTACATGTGCTACAAAGTAATAATTGCCTTGAAGGATGCATATTGTGATCCATCATCCCTCCAGAGTGGTGCTGAATTTTCTCTGGTAATTAACAAAGGTGTGCTCGTCTGGGAGGTGTTGACAAGCATAGACGTGACGATGAAATTAAAAGATCCTTTTAAAAGACCTTTTCCTGAATAATTGGAAGTGTGACGTTTATTAAAACAGGAATACTTTCCATGGAGGTTGACTAATTACCTATAGGAAGTAGGCAAAGGGCTTCCCTTTTGTTGTAAGCACTAATGCAGTGTGTTATATTGTGATTTTCAGAACACTGATAGAGATTAAATGGATGTAGGAATATATTAGTGACATATCCTTCATGCATTTGCAACAGGATATGTCTATTTTCAGAGGATAAGACTGTGAGGTTGGCACATTTTGCTCAGTGATATTGGTTGGAATGTAAACAGGACAATATTGCTCTGTGGCACCACAGGAGAGGATTGATAGGTGGGAAATGAAGTATTCAGCAGCACTGTTGACAATATAATCGCTTTTTTGCCAGAGTTTACAGTGAACACATGGAGCGAATGGGGGATATGGAGAGAGAGGAGAACTCTCAGGGATCAAAGTAAATCTAAAGTAATGATTTGCAAGCAGGGGACTCATTTGTTTTCAAATTAAAATTGTTGCTGTGATACCTAGTGTGTGTTGGTTAGGGGTGAACAAAAATTCAATTAATGAGAACAAACCCCTGATTTATCATGTTGTACAGGTGAAGTTTTTTGACATTGTGAATTTCTTGTCTCACTTGAGTGACAAACTAACAGATGACTTTAGAGTTGTTGTGGTGGTAATGTTACTGTAAGGCAGCTGTATTTAGCAAAGCTTTATCCATGATTTTTTTCCCCTCTTTTTTCACACTTCTTCAGTGTCATGATTACTGTTCATCTTTAGCAAAGCTTGCTAGCTGCCTCTATTCTGTGCTAATAAAGAGAACAGGGAACGCAGAAGATCACTTCCTTTTTCTAGTCCTCTACTGGACAACAGAGCACAGCCTGCTGTGCTAATACTAGATATGACCGAGGCTGATTCTCAGGCTCGGTATCAAGATCGATCTGTGCCCATTGTCCGTATCAGCTAAAATAAAGCTGATCAAATACAGATCCTTTCCTTACTGTAATTTACTGTGGTCCGTGAACAACTTCATGTCAGGGCAAAATGAAAGCTGGCTGTTATCTTTACCCATCCAAATATTGTTTATGAAGAAAGAAACTCCACTCTAACAAAACTTTTAATTATTGGAATCTGATTGAAATATTGGTTCGGACTGCAAAATCCAAGGTATATAGAATTAGATAGATAGATTTGTGTAAAATGTTGTTTGAATACATTATATATTTAGAGGGTTATAGTGCTATTACTTTCCAGGTTCAGTAATTGCATCATGTGTATTATAATTTTTCTGACCTGTGGGTTAGAGTCCTAGCAAAATGCAGTGTGCAGTGAAATGAGTTACATGGTTTAAAAATGTAATCAGCAGGGATTTGGCACATCTAGTCTTTTGGTGGTCTGGTATTTTAGATGCTGGATGCTAGTATCTCAAAATTGGTGACAGGGTGTTGCAGAGCAACAAGGTTAAGGCTGAATCTTTAGCATAAGTAGCTCTTAAAGGGGACGATGATGCAAAAAAAGTAAGTGATATATCTAGAAAAAAGCTCTTAAGCTTATAAACTTTCCTTACATGGTCACGGTCAGCTATGCTGATGTGAAACCATCAATCTTGTCCCGCTTTAATCACCCATCAATTTAGCTGCTGCACTTGTTTTGAAATGAAAGGGACAATGTCAGAGTCCTATACACAGAGTTCTCCATCTAACAGCCAACCCAGAATGATAAATCAATTAATTTATTGGCCTTTATTAACTTTTTGACGTTTGATTAATATTCTCATCAATAACAATAAAACGTGTCCTTGTGCTTCTCGGGACAAAACCTTTTCAACCTTTGTATCCAAGGTAACCAAAGCCACACTAATGCTTTTACGAAAAAGTTATTGTAATGTTATTGTAGGAGGTGTGTTTGTCAACCCATGATTCAAGAAATCTTTCCATAATTTTAAAGCTGTTTGAATATCAGCTTTTTTCTTCTTTTCTCCTTTTTTCTCTTATTTCTTTGACAATAACTCTCTCTCCAGGAAAGTCACCCACTGCGGTATTATGGAGTCTCACTTCTTATTCACCACTGTGAACAGTGTGAGCAGACATGCTGCTTAAATCAGGACAGTCACAATATAGAAGCATTTTTCTGAGCATTCAGACTAAGATGCTCCTTGTCCCAATAATTAGACTTAATGTACATTTAAATTTTTCCGGTCAACAGTTTACCTTGATGAAGCAAAGAAGGATGATGATGATGATGATGACGATGTGTGCATTCCTGACACTGAAGACTATGACAGTACGAGGGCAGTAAACTGGTGAAATCGGGTGATGACTAAGCCCTTTCACACAGGCATGTAGCAAATGCGTGATCAATAGTAGGACTGTAGTGTGTTACAGATTTCATCCCCTTTGTTTGGAGAATTTTTTTCAAGGATGTACAAGCTGAGTTGGTGAAACAATATCAATAAAAGCCGTACACTACTATATAAAACACAGTCAGTGCACTAATACTGTACTAAGTATATGAGAAAAAAACATAAACCCACTATTCACAGTTTAGTTACTACTGTAGATGTATCTCACCATTAGTGTTGGGCCTTTAAATTGTCTTTAAATACTCAAACGGCTGCCTTGCATTTTATGCAAGTCACTGAGGTGAACGTCCTCCAGTTTCAACACATTCGCCGTGTTACATCATCTAGAGTATAATGGAAAGTATATTTAGTGAATCCCATCATCCATCTCTCTGACTGTGACATCCCTACGACCACCTCCCATTTGAATCATGGATATTTTTACTTCAACAAAACATTTGTTGCCATCTGACTCAATGTCATACCTTTGCTTTTTATTCCTGTCATGGTACAGCCTTGTGATTACACTGTGTTGACAGCTATAGAAATAATTTCTCATTCCTTTTATTCTTTGGATCTCATAAAATCACCTCTGACATTTCTAAATATTCAATTGTTTGTTTCTACAGACAGAAAGACTTCCAGCTGTACTCTGTGAAAGTATTTTTACTCTTAGTTGAAAGATTTGTAAATGTACATTTGCCTGTAGACGGAGATTAATGGGTAGCCTACAATATAGCAATTTCGGGAGTCAGTTATGCTAATGATCAGTTCTCATGATTATGCAGTTACTCATATACAGTTAAAACAAATCAATTCATGAAAAATTGGTGCAGTATGGAGGATTTGCTGAATTCATCTTCTGATACTTGTAATTGTGCTTTGGGGTACTTTCTGTTCTATCAGTTCAATTATGATCCGTTACACGGTTTGCATGAACATGCTTAAAGAGTAAAAAATGATCACCACCAGCCATGCTGTGTTTGATTTGGCAGGATTGAGATGTATCGTATTTGTTGTGCTCAAAGCATTTGACAATTAAATTAAGAAAACACAACAATAAAGCCCCTGTACTTTGGGGTGAATCAAGACAACTATTTTCTATTCAGTATGAACCCCAGCTCTTTGTCTCTGCATAGAAGGACATCTCATGCTCCCACTTTGCTTTTTTCCTATGAGTGAGACAGTTGAGTTTGGGTGAACTCAACCTTTAATAACTCAGTCATACCGATAATGGAAGAAAATGTAGCTCCTGCGTTGAATAATGTAGTGTTTTTGCATTTATGGATGCATGAAATACTGTTAATTCTTGTATATTTCTGATAATGAAACAAAAATCATCACATGCATGAATTGGTGTGTTTTTATGCAAGAATTCATGCCAGTTCATGTGTCTCTGATGTAAAGCCACACCAAACCAACAGCCTTTATCTTTATACAGCAGGTAAATAAGCTGAATCTTATGCTCACAGAGGCATATTTTTGTTGTCTTTATTTTGTTTTGCCCACACAAATAAATTTAAAGCTTAAGCATTTGGGGTTGAAAAACTCCTTTCCCAAAAGTAAGTGTATTGACAGCTTCTCACCAGGAGGTACATAACTGCTTAATAGGTTAGGGTTTGCTTCTTTGAGTCATTTTTCTTATTAAATGCTAACATTAGCTAATCATGAAAGGAACAGCGAGATTTCTACTAGCAGCCCTCATGTTCTCACTTATATGTGAACTCACATTTGACGTTGAGCTCAGTGATGTCCTCTCAGTCTTTATTCACACTCTAAAAATGGAAAGGGGTCCTCTCAGCTCCGTTTCCCCTCTATGTGACTAATAACTTTAATCAAGCCAATAACTTAATGCTTTGATGAACCTTAGAGCACAGAGCAATTACTATCTGCTGAGGTGGCTTGTCTTACAACTGAGGTGAGAACAGCAATTCCAGTCGTCCAACTACCTGCCATCAATCAGCAGGGGTGAAATGTTTGAACTTCCCCCGTGAAAACTGAACGATGACAGTTAAATGAAGGCCAAGATGATGGTGGCTGTGTGTAATTGAATTTCTCCTTCAGACTAGGCCGGCATTGAGTCACGAACCACAAGAAGTGCTCTTGTCAACTTTTTTCATGTTTGATTGAAACTGAGAACAAGCCCAAAGTTTCGAGAACCACTTAGAGGCTTCTATATCATCCTCTATTGTTTTTGCTCCTCTATCTTTTTTCCTCCATTATTCCTATAATGGAGGAATAGAATGAGCATTACAAAATACCTTACCCCCAGACTAATAATCCGGCTTTCTGTGCCAACGGGAGGTGATAATATGCCTTTTCCACAGTGTGGGAAGTAGTGATTGGTCATGTTGTGTCTCTGATATCCTGGATAAGAAATGTTGAAGTCTAGGTTCACAGTTTTTATAGTCTGTTTTAAAACAGTAATAATAAGTACCAGGTGTAAATGCAAATGCCTGTGGTTCAGATACATCTATATTCAGATACACATCACATGTCACATGTTAATGCCTGGTGAAAACAGGGCCTTTATATGATTACAGATTTAATCTTATACCTTATGACTTTCAATTCCATAAGGTCAGTGCAGCTGTATTTTTCCTTCTTGTGAAGTCTAGTGCTGAGTTAGTCTTTAGCTCTGATTCAGTACATGAAGTGTTAATAACACTACCTAATGGTCATGGCCTCTTGATGCTAAAACAAGCACCATTCATGTGAAGAAGACCTATATTAGTATAACCAAAATTTGTACAACAGTACAAATTGTTTGGTCTTGTTTTCATTTGTTATTAGTATCTTAAGAAATGTTTGCACAAACTGTTTCCTCAGAGAAAAGCCCCAGAGTCTACATTTCTCCAGCTCCATCCTGAGCCTTGCTCACGTCTCATCTCTTCCTTCCCCTCTCAGCCCAGTAATAATTTTCCCGCTGCAATTAATTCCTAAACTGACCCCCCACCCCCTTTTCCCTCTCCTCCCTCGTCCTCCCTCCCACCTCTCATCACTGTGGCCCTGTCTCCTTGGGCTCCAGGGCCTGATGAAATGAAAACTGTTTCCAACAATTATTTTTCTTCCTCCTTCGGTTGTATTCTCTGCTCCAACTCCCCTTTTCCTACCCTTCCACAAAACTCAACAATTAATGGAGCTCTTCATCAAGCTTGTGAAAAGCTCCTCACCTTGACAAATTATGACTCTCTCGGGGGTAGGGAAGGTGGGAGGGTGGGGGCACATTATCTAAACCCAATGTTTGTTTACATAAAAAAAAAATACAGTGCGCATAATTTGAAAGGAGTGAAGTTTCTCCAGGCTTGCAGAATACAGATTTAATTTAAAATTTGCCAACTCATCTGTCTTTGCTGTTGTGATAAAAACATGGCATGTTTTCCCATAGCTGTTCAGTGCGGTCATGTTGGATCTCTGAAACTGAGCAATGTGCAAATTAATTTCAGGTGCACTGTTGCGGCAAAAAATAATTGTCCCTTTTTTTTTTTTTTAAGACCATGTTGGAAACTTGTCAACTTGAAATGTGTTAAAAATCCATAAATAGATTCAGATATGGACTAATCTCAGACACTGATTTTATCAGCTGTATGTCAGCTTGTCAAGTGGTCTTCTGTTTTCAGGCTCAAAATGCTTGGATTTTGTTCCGTGCTCATTTCCCATCTTTTTGTTTTTATTGCCCCTGTTTCTCTGCGCACTCTTTTCGACACCCTGGTCATTTATTGTATTGTGACTATCGTTATGTGTGAGGGACTTAATGATGATCCATTTGGTAATGGAAAAACAGGAGAGCTATTCTATATGTTGTACCTCTCTTCTGACTTAAACCTAGGAAACCAGGTGACATCAGGAGCAGGTTTGTTTACAGATGCTGTGACTTTGTTACACCAGTTTAAATTTTCTCAGGTTTATTTATTCTTTTTTTTTTATCACACTATACTACAACTATTTGCAGTGTTTACACAGCTTTTGAGCAACATGTGAATGTTTGATGAAGCCACTTAATGAAGTAACTATTACATACAGTGTTTTATGGTCTGCTCTGCCAATAACTGTAGTTTTTCTTTCTTTCCTTTTCCATCTGATAAATAATAATTTGACAAAAGAGTTGGATTTTGATATATTGCCATTAAAAGATGAGTAGGGATATACTTTTAAATGGTTGGTGAAAGATATACCTCGATGTGGTTATAATTCAAAATCATGTGAATATATTTATACAGTCTTGCTGGTGTGTGATTTTAAATCTAATCTGGATTCATAATGAAAAAAAATACATGGACCAAATATACAGACATTCATATGCAGTGTTCTACTGTTGCTGTAAGTTATTTATGGCAAAGACCACCATAAAACCATATGTAATAGTAGGGTGTATTTCAGTTTGTCCTCAGTAAATGTACATGCTTGTCATCTTATTAGAAAACTTCAGGAGCATGCTGAAATGAACACTAATCTCCAGACATAACACACACACACACACACACACACACACACACACACACACACACACACACACGAGTTTGCTTATATATAATAATGAACCGACAGAATTTGTGGTAAAGAAAGAGTCTTTAGTTAGCATAAGTTTTATCATAAAAAAATCTTTTGAAAGACTGAATCAAAAGAGCTGAGTATTCAAAGCAGCAGCATGCTGGAGCTTTCTGGAAATGTTGGCAGGCTTCTCACGATAGACTTTTGCGATTTGTATGGAAACTTATATATAGCAGGAAAAGAAAACTACAATTTCCATGTAAATAGGTGAACTCTTCAGACATGAACTAAGCTGGGGAATTTTGTCAATGAAGTTAAGCTTGTTAAGCTTGAAGGTTCTCACTGTCAAACATCACAATAAAAAAATAAAAAAATAGAAAACAACGATTGCAGAGGTTCCATTTTTAAGATATTAACAAAGGATATACAGCAAGTAATAATGTAGTAATAATAATACCTTTATTTATAAAGCATCTTTCATAAACAAAGTTACAAAGCAAGTAGTTACAACAAATACCAACTGCAAAGAACAAGCAGGGGGGTCCACATGCTATGGAACCAGTCACCTTCAGTGAGAAGCTGAGATTTTGGAACTGTTTGTAAAGACATGCTGGAGGATCTCAGGCAGCATTCAGGCTCATATACGGGATTAGCGAATCACAGATGTAAGGAGGAAACAGACCATTCAAGGCTTTAAAACAAGCAGTAAAATCTTAAAATCTTTGAAACCAATTCTAAAGTGCTATAACCTTAACTCTCACAACTGTATTCTCTCACCCAAAATGTAATGACTTAAGTATATTGTAAGAAAAAAATCACATTATTTGCAGTAACACAGAGAATTTCAGCAGCCAGCATATGTGAAAAGGATGCTAAATGGAAAAGCAGAGACAGCATCGCAGAGCCTATCAACTACATTAAATAAAGTTTTTGCTGCATTCCATTCAAGGGAATGTTTGGGTGAAGGCGTTTACCTTGTGCACCATTTATACTATTTGAATAGTTTCCATGAATAACTCAAAACCAAATGTGTTTCTCTCACATCTATTGCATTATACTGTATCTACCAACAAAATATACATATGAGGTGAAGATTTCCATAGAATATACATTAGACGTCACGGTGCATAAGTACACGGGTGAGTTGTCACCAATTATTTGTCGATTACAAGGTTTCCTGCATGCCTTTAAGAGAGGCGTACACTGATTGAAAAGGCTACCTGGCTTTGCAGAGGATTCTTCCTAATTGAATGCATGGATGGCTGGAGAAATTGATAGAGTTTCGGGTCCTACTAAGTATGCCTAAGCTCATGAAAATTACAAATTTATCCTATGGAATCCCAAGCAAATTATTTTCAAAGTGTGATTAATCGTGTCTGTCCAACACACACTCGCGAACACACACAAAAGAAAAAATCAATTCTTGGCCACAGGGCACATTCTCTACACAATAGAAGGTGGAAGGTTAATATACAGAAATTATTCATTTACTAGACTCCGTATTTAAGATTAGCACCTTAAAACCTTCGATCCTCTACTACAACTATGACAACTACTACTACTGCTGGTACTGAAAATGAAAACAATAAAGAGGAGGTTAAATATGCTTTTTATTTAAAACGCTTCATCTGCTTTATATTGAAATTTAAATTTTCAAATTGATAGAGCTGCAATTCTTAATTAATCAGATATAATTAGTCAAAAAAAAATTGTCAAATCTTTTTTTTTTAAATTAACGTCAATTTTGTCAGTTGGTGAAATCTCTCATGCCACTGTCTGTACATTTACACTAGGCCAAAGATGATTTGGTGAAGAAAGAAACTCTATCATATTTAGAAAAAAAAGAGTGGCAAGTCTTTGTCTGCCCTTACCATGTTGATCACTTCATGCCAACTGCACAGTAGTTATGTAACACAGCAGTTGTGGAGAGTAAACGACAAACAACAGCTGTTGAAGCAGGTTGTTAAAATCTCTCAGTTAAACTTCTAAGCCTGTGCCGTCATCATCTTGCTCACCTTAAAAGTTCTGAATGTAGAGCTCCATGATTAAGGGCTGTGAAGCAACTAAGCTGTCACTTTCTGAAGCTAATGTTAGCTCAAGCAGCTAAAGTGTGGAACTGATAGCATCATTGGAGGTCATTGGTCAGATATAAAACATGGCCAGATGTGACAGAGACAAGATACTGTAGGTTTGTAATATTCTTTGGTACACACACATCTTGTTTAATATTATGTAGATCATAAATACATACCTATAATTTAATTTATAGAAAATAAACATAATTTAAGTCACATTATTATTGTGAAAAATTGCATTTAGGTATTTATAAATCGTTTAGCCCTACCTGTAGAAGAAAAGCTTTTGAAATGCAAATTTTTGCCCTTGATGAAACCACAGTTCGTAGTTTAAAGTAATTTTGAGAGCATATCCCACTCCAATTGCACTTTGTGCTGAATAAGAGGTTATATAATTTAATATTTCAAAAAGTGGTTCTCAGGTTTGAGAGGGAACATTCTTTGATAACTTTGAGGTAGTGGATGTCTACAGACCTGATTAAGCAAATCAAAAGAAGACACCATGTCCTCAACCTTTGTCAGACCCAGTGCTCCCTTGACTCCATTGTCCAATTAATGACTGTTTGATGCATTATCCTCTATTTGCTTGTAGCTGATGTGCTGCCACTTCTAACCAGGGGCTGCCTGGGCTGTCAAATCTGGGATTTATTTATTTGTCTCCTGTTTGCTCCAGACATGAAGTCCCCAGACTCTACAACACTCAGATTTCGAGTGAGAGCTTTCTTTATTTTCTTCTGCCAGTATTATTACCCCACCAGAGCCAGTTTAGCCAAATTGGAAATTCACTTGAGTTACTAGAGTGTATCAGCAAAGGGACATCTTGTGGTTTTCAGAAAATGGATGGCCAGAGCAGTTAAAGGCAGGAAGAGGGAAATGTTAAATTGGCTGTTATTGATTTGTAAAACCAAATTTCTGCAACATTTCATTGAAACTGTTCTTCAAGACAGCTCCTCTGCTTGTTTCTGCTGCGCTTTATTATCCATCACAGAATAACCCATCTGAATGTCGAAATTCTTTTTGCAAAGGACGATGCAGAGAGAAGCATGAGAATTCATTTACAAGCAAGACATTTACTGTAGCTGATGTTTTTTACCATAAGGACTCCAATCATTGTGTAGCCAGGGGGTTCGATGCTTTGCTGAAGGACAATTCAACAGTACAAGTGATTTCGATTTTGACCTCTTACCTCTCCATTGTGGGATTGTCGTTTTAAGTAGGCCTGGGCCAACTTCCTGTCATTTAAATGATACTCTTTTACAGCTTAACTTGGAGTTGTGTAGCCTTTTGATGCTGTGAAATGGTAGTGATTTGTTATCTTTCTACTCCCGCCCCCCATCCCCTCATATAACAGGAGTTCATGTCTTAAGCCTATCATGCACTCTTCTCCACCACAGTCATCTTTATCTTCCTTTAGTGTTCAGAGGAAATCACTCTTTTAACAATGGTATGAACTGAGTTTTTTTTTTTTTTTTTTTTTTATAGAACCATTTTTACATATTTGTGTTCATGGTGTATCAGTTCTTGAATACGACTAAAAAGATTAGTGCTTAGCCTTGACTGTGACCTGAGTCCAGATGGTCTATAAAGGTGATATGAGATGTCTTTTAGTTATTTTTATTTTAATTCACTACTTCTTTTTTGAAAATTATGAAAAGTTGTTGAACACTACCTTACCCAATTATAATTTTTAGCTTCTCATGCTGCCAAAAGCCAAAACCAGCACATTTTAATCAGATATGACCCATTTATGAAACTGCCACATGGATTTTGGCAGACACCTAAGCTACCTCTCATTTAATCACCACTCACACAGTTAATTCTTGAAGCAGTTTAGCTAATTGTAATTGGAATAGTTGCTCCAACTGTATCCCACATAAATTGCTACATAATACTTAAGCATCCACATAGGCACATTAGAATAGAGAACACACAACTACACAGTATGATCAGATTGTTTCAAACACACACAAATAGTGTGTAGTATGGAAGTGCCCAATGAAAAACCCTCAGTCATCCCATAAAGAGATCATTTGCCCAATTAATATGATAGATTTTTGCTAATACTACTGCTACTACTACCAGGAATAATAAGAATAATAATAACTTTTAAATGTTTTATATCACTTTTCAAAGAAGTTTTCTGCTCTCTGCCTTTCAGATAATAAAAAATACTTAAAACACAGAACTAATTATAAGCCAATTAAAAGTAAAGTAAAAAGTCCTTAATAATGATATGAAAGAGTGCAGTGAAGTTTTTTGACAGATCTCTAAAATAATGCTACTCCAGAGTTTTGGAGCACTGATAACAAATGCCCTCCTGCCCTCTGTCTTCAGTTTGCCCGTGGGGACAGTCAGCAACAACTGGTTAGCAGACTTCAAGCTATGAATACTGAAGTATACAGAGAGAGATGCTCAATGTAGGAAGAAGCCAGGCCCCCTTATATCTTTAAAATCAAGCAGTAAATTGTTTTTTAATCGATTCTGAAGGCAGCAAGTACAACACAGCGGGGCTAAATTAGGGGAAAGGTGTGTTTGGTACAAGCTGAAGCCAGTCAACTGATTTCTCAGACTACAGTAATCTAAGTTACAGTAATCTAATTGGCTGGAAACAAAGGCATGAGAAAGGGTCTGTGCATCCCGGAATGAAAGGAATGATCTCATCTTGGCAATACTCCATGTTGACAGATGGCTAATTCTATGTTGGTAAAATGTTTAGTGAAATTTAAATCAGAGTCTAAAAACACTGAAAGATTTCTAATGGGACCAGAGCCTGCCAAAATACACCCTATTTGCTTTAGACCATCTCTTTGGTTTTATCATCAGCGGTTATCATCAGACTGTTACGGGACATTTGAGTCTTGATGTCTGCAGGATATTGTAGGTTTTAGTGAGTTAACAGAGACGATAGCCTCTTGGGATATATATACTGTATATACATATACAGTATATATATTTTGATTGAATGTGGATTACTTAACCCACACTGGGACCAAGAGTAGAATGCTGGGAACCCAACAAGTGATTGCTGCACATCTACAGATGTTCCTAAACCCAAAAAAGAGCAGGCTCATGTTAGACCCACTGATTTGACTTTACAATATGTGAAAAGCAGCACAATGAGCCAGCAGTATTAAAACAGCACAACAGTCAACGTATGTTTTCAGCTGTTAGTCAAGGAGTGAAGTTTTGATATTATGATGGGTTAATCTTACAGAAATTACAGTGTTTGCCCTGCCGTAAGAAATACTCTATTTTAACCATAATCTTGCTTTTGGCAGAGATATTGGTGATATCTATTGGGTGGGATATTATTCCAGATTCATGTGGTAACTGTCAAAATAACTTGAAAAATTCACCAGTACTACACTTATTGACACCCACACTAAAACAGCTGTGCTGACTGTTCAAGGGCACAAACATTTTCCTTGAAAAAGGCATCAGTCTAAACAGTTCATTTCAGAAATACATGGAGCAGCAGCCGTGACGTTGACGGAACAAAGTTCTTCATTCTTAAAGTTATTGTCCTTGTATTCTTTGAGCATCAGCTGCTTGGTTTTCTAAAGATCTTTAGCCTTTGCTTGAATGTTTGTGTGTTAGTGTCACACAGAGTTGCCATTGTCAGTCAGTTGCAAAGTCCACAGCCTTTCTTCGAAAAGAATTTGGTGAATCCATATGACAAAGATTCAGAGAAACAGCAAGTAGTTCAACTTCAACTCTTCTTCTAAAGTTCTGAGAGAATCAATGACTGGTTTGCACTGACAAACATAAGTTGGCATGTCTAGACAGCTCAGAACTTCAATCACACTGTGATGTTTCTGTAAAGTTTTGATGACATAAAATAGGCATTGTATACGCCCATGTTGTCCCACTATAACCTCTGCACTGTCATTGGTCTGTGCTTCACATTTTAACTTGACATTTCCATTGCCTTGATAATACCACTGTATACACATCTCTGCCAGATTTGCATCAAAAGATTTCAAGAAGCCAGAAGCTGCTCCTTCGCTATTCGCTCTGACAGATATATTACACCCACCAGCAGTCGTTCTGAGTGTCCATCTCTTGCCTCAGTGGCCATTGTGTAGTGTGATTTGCTATGTTTTCAGAGAAAATGACATTTGTAATTTGTTTGGTGCAGTATCTTTCATATCACTCTGGGATGGTGGCATATGGCAAGTGCTATAAGATGAGGTTGATACTTTAGCAGAAAGAGGTCACACTGATTGAACAGGGTCAACCTTAGTTTTGGCTTGGCTCTTTCATTGCAACTTTACTAATACAACAGTAACAGCCAAAATACTCAGTCATGCTGTTATTTCATGTGTCTTTGTAGGAGTTGTCCTTTTCATGACAGTCACTGGTGTGATAATTTACAAGCAGTGTTGCCATGCGATGCTACCTATTGAAGATGAGTGTAATTTTTCCATGCTTTTCAAAGACGAACAATGCTTTCTTTCACTGTTTAAATTTAGTATTGACACGAGTATCATGCAAGAATCTGCAGTTATATCAGTTGGCAGATGCTTTAAGCCAAAGGAATTTACATACACACACGCACAGAAACACACACACACACACACACTGAGAGAAGTTTGAGGGTTCACTGCCTTGCTTAGGGATATTTTGACCTGTAGACAGGAGGAGATGGGGATGTCCTACTAATAAATTTGAAAATATGTTTTAAATCAAAGCTTATTCTTCACCGTGGAAACAGCAGTTGACAAAACACTGAGACATTAAGCTCTCTTCAGTAGCTACTCTTGGGCTTTCAGTAATATTACATTGACCTTCATCAGTTGATGAAATTAAGGCAGTTGTCGTGGAAATGCAGGTGTTCAAATTCATTTGTTTTTGAAAATAATAAATACTTTTTTACATCTTTCTGTCCATATTGGCTTAAAAGTTGAATTTCAAAATTTATTCTTGGCAACGATGTCTCCTGAAAATGATCTTTATAATGAGGATATGTTATTAATTAACATATTTGGCAAGTGGCAAATACATGGATACTGAACATATCAGCAAAATGTTCATAGACATATTTGTTTTTTGCTGTTGCACTACAGATCTTACATTACAATATCCACTTGACTACACCAACAGCACACGTTTATTTACACTTAACCAAAGCCATCCACACCAGCCACCTTCTCCTGGCGACATTTAATAAATTTAGATCTTCATTCTTTCAAAAAATACATTGCCCATGAACATAATCCATCCAGAGTTTACCTTTCCTGCAAAACGTACATATTTGTATAGAAATGTAAGTCATATCACAGATGGGACAAGAGCACATAACAACTGGGCAAAGTTCTTTTGATGGTGACGATCATGTGATATGATCGAAAGCCTTAATACTCACCTGGACAGCCATCTTCATCTCCATGACAATTAGGAAAACTCCATCTACTAATGAAGATCATGTGAAACTATCAAAAGTTTCAGACAATATACTAAATGGACCTTGAAGTGAGCTTTTTTTTGGTTGATTATTTTCTATGACTGATTGGAATAGCTTGCTCAGTTAACCTACTACTGGTTACAGCTGCATTCACTAATGTTAATATTTACTCCCATTTTTTTAATCAGTGGCTTCTCTTTCATTCTCACCTGACATCCTGGTTTCACCTCCTCTTGTTTATTTTTAGTGCTCAGGTGTCTCTTTTCCCCTTGCTCTTCATCTGTGATTTCAGTTACTCATTGTCCTTGCTGCTGTACATCAATACCAGCCTGGTCACGGTCTGTTTTGCTTAATTGATTTCTATTGCTTTCGTCTGCAGTGAGTCAGAAAAGAACAAATAGTTTATTATGCTAGTCTGAAGGGCATCCAGCATGCCTGTATGACCTGTATGATGAATGTCTATGCGTTAAATTACAATGATAAAAAGACTTAACTTTAAAGTTGTTTTTTTTTTTAAGTTGTTTTTTTTTTTGTCAGTAGTTATTAAGCTACGGCACCATGACTCTGAAACTGATTCAAACAGAGTGAATGATGACCACTGAAATTAAATGTATTTTCAGTTTGCTTGCATTGATTAATTAACTGACCATTGTGGCCATTGTCACCTCACCAGCGCAAAGAAGCGCCTTTTTAAAGGCCACATGGTTTATTATAGGTTTCATACATGGACTCATTACATGTAAAGGTATCTACCACAATGTTATACTGTCATTTCGAAAATAGCTACTCTTTACTGACATTAACATTATGATGTGTTTGTTTTAACACTATGACACATCTGTTCCACTCATCACAACACAATTATGGAGTTTAACAGCTCCTTGTCATATAATACAAGCTCAGAGCAGGATGTTTTACTTTCAGTGCATTATGGACCCTTACTTCCAGGCACATCTACTAAGCCCATCGTAAAATACTGTAAAATAAGTAACTAGCTGGCAGCAATTAGCAAGTAAGTTGCTGTAGTACATTCCACAGTATGCTTACTGTAAATTTAACCACAGTACCTATAAGATACAGTAATTTTTATTACGGTAATAATTACAGTACTGTCATTGTCATCACAGTAATAGGGTGCTGTATTGTTTATCACGGTAGATATTAGACTACTGTAAAAGCTGTTTTTGCATTCCTTTTAATACTGTAAATTAATAACTGTAAAATAATTACATACTGTGAAATTAAGACACTGTTTTCGTCACAAAAATTTAATTTATTCTTCACTTTATTCAACTTTCAACATTTTAAATTTGATAATACATAGGCACAAAACAGATCTTATTATGCGTTTTTCATTTCGTAAACTTTTTTTTTGTAAACAACACTACTTTCCTGAAAATAGTAATCCTTCCTCTTTGTCCAAGTTACCCTGACAAAGTAAACTGCATGACCTGGAATTATGTTGTCAATTTCAAGCATTTTAAGAGTTTCACAAATGATTGACATAATGTCTCTGTCTTAGTTAATTTGACTGTACTTCTAGGGACCAATATAAAAGAGTCACATATCTCCTAGTAACATTTATTTAGCGTGAAAAAACACTCAAACACGAAACATCACAGTGTTGGAAAACTGTCCAAGATATTTTCAAACGAAACAGTAAGTTCCAAGCAGTGGAAGTGAGTAAATGTTCAGCCAAAAGTGGAAAGGTATAAAAATGCATTAATAAATTATGAACTAAAAACTGAAGAATTTATAGCAATAAAATGTCGGAGACTGACTTTACTGTTCCTGAACTGTATTCTTCTCCCTTAACTGGATACTTCTTTCTCTGATCTTCTTCATGGGCTGGAGTCTTCTACCCTGTAATGGCAGGATGAAAAGCAAATAGTTACTGATGTAGAAATTTCTTTCAGTACATTAGCGTAGTACAGCGGTACATAACACACACATAAACGCAGTTGTGTCTCTGTGGCTTC
Source organism: Seriola lalandi dorsalis (assembly GCF_002814215.2). Lineage (NCBI taxonomy): Eukaryota > Metazoa > Chordata > Actinopteri > Carangiformes > Carangidae > Seriola > Seriola lalandi. Next base: position 1,977,307 of record NW_019525135.1, on the reverse strand, counting down.
AGAGGAGTACAGTGAGTTACGTTCATTTCCTGGAAACTTACTCTAACCTTAACCATAACTATAACTTGCCTACCCTTAAAAATTAATTAAATGAAGTCTCATCTGGCTGGTCGGTTGTTCTTCCACTCATGCCACATGTGGATTGAGGGACTCATTCTTTCATTGGACCATCTTGCCAGTCCTTCGGCACCCAGACCTTGGAAGCACACTTACTCTGCTCTGGATTTATCCTGACAAAACATTATGCCAAACACATCATTCTCCAGCCAAGGATAAAAACTTGGTTAAAGTTGGAGGACAACTCCGCCATTTCTTCGCTCCCAGAATTGACTCTCCTTAAAATTAAGTTAAAACTGCTCAGAATTTGACCTGATAGGGTTTAACATCTAACATAAAAAGCAAAATTATTTCAAATCACCTAAAAATGTGGCATACAATACTGACATAACATTAGATAACCTGTTAGGTTACCCCTCAAATACTACTACTATAAACATAACTAATATGTCCAGCAGCTGGTGTAATGGGTGGTTTAACACATGACATATGTAAAACTTATTAAGATTAGCACATTTATACTTCAGAATCTAGTGCAACTCAGTGTAAGAAAATAGCTAAAATAGTATCACTAAATGGGAAATACTCAGCCTGAAAGAAATTAGCCAAATGGTGGAATAATTAACCTGTGAGACTTTAGGATTGGGATTTATTATGGTTCCATGAGTCAGGAATGAGACCTCAATTCAGGTTAGCAAAAATGTATCTAACTTTCTGTCCCACATTGAAACTCAGAAAACACATGATTCTATCAAAAATTGTGTGCTGTTTAAAAACCTTACCTGTTTTAGCATCCTGTTTCGCCTTTGCCCGCTCCAGCACAGACGTGGCTAAAAGCCAAGAGTTGGTGACTAAGAGTTAAGAGTTTACATAGCTACAGAGCAATGTGTGAATTGATCACGACTGTTTTATCCCTTGGGGGCTTGTGCACCTTTCAGGGGCGTCACCCGTCTCCTGTGTTTCAACTTGGAGAAGAGAGTCATTTTCCATGGAACTTTTGAATAGTTTAATTCTAGAGTTCACCTATAAACTCGCACATCCATCTTTTACCATGACCACAAAACATATGAAATAACATATAAACCTAATGGCACTAATAATGACGGATCAAACAACAATATAAACATTTCCTAAAGCTAATAGTCTATAAATGTGGATTACACAGCAGTTCTTTGACTGTAATAATAATAATATGGACATTCTGGATGTCATGTAGTGTGTTACCTTGTGTGAAGGACATCGTCTTGTAACATGTTACATTTCAAACATTCTATGGGATAGAAGTTTGGGATTGAACTATTATATAGAAACATCTCATGAGTTACAGAACAGCTAGATATTTAATTATATATTCTTCCTCAGATCTGTGTCTGTGAAGAGAGTTCTGCTGGTCACTACCCAGGACTGGAATGTGGGTTGTAGTTTATGACTCTTATCTAGAGAGGGACAGAGGAAGGGAGGTTGGGTGTGTGGGTGTGTGGGTGTGTGGGTGTGTGGGTGTGTGGGTGTGTGTGTGTGTGTGGGTGTGTGTGTGTGTGTGTGTGTGGGTGTGTGGGTGTAGCACAGAGAGGCCAGGATACATACCTTAACAATAATCGGTCCTTTTTGTGTTACTTGTCCTATATAAGAAACAATGAAACATCATTAAACAGAGTCTTATTGTTACAAACTGGAGATTTTTATTTTTTATTTTTTATGTTCTCCAGTTGCCTGGTGTCCATTCGTTGATCCTCTGGAGCTGACTGTTTGACCCATAATCTGGTTGAGTGTTTCTCTGGCATGCTAAAAGCATGGTTTGTTTGTGATAAAAGGGGTCCTTTGTCTCTGTTGCCTATCAATTTGATAGTTTGATGGTGGGAAAAGTAACAAAGTGTCAATTTTGGGTCCATAACTCTGCATGTCCTTACATTGACCTTCTTTAATGGTTTGTGACTGATGCCAGGCCAGGTATGTCCACTACACTGTGCTAAATTAAGGTACTTTTGCAAAATAATGAGTAGTTACCTTGCTGAGTTCAAAGGCAGAACAAAGTATGGAAATCCTGTCCATAAGGTCTTGCAACAAACTGTCCTGTGAAGAAGGGCAGGTGTCCAGCATAACCGTTATACTCCCATCATTTGTGTAAATGACAAATTATGGTTTCTGCTGCTTAAAAAAATGCCACTCAAAATTACTGTCTTGTTATTCACAGGAAAATATATTTACTGTAGAATTCTGCCAATGAATTTTGACCATGATGCATTGCAGAGCTACAGAAACATGCTGTATACAGGTTCTACAGTAAACATTTGTTCATTATACAGTAGTAATGCTGTTAAATCTACAGAAACTTGTTAAGATAACAGCTATCAACAAAATATCCTATGTAAAGCTACCCTCACTCTTTATATGTATAAAGCAAATGGCTTTAAAAGACTCACTGTGGTATTGATGCTGTTGTTGGACGAAAACATTTCTGCACCTCTTCTATGCTGGATTTCTCTATGTATGATAACTGAAAGTCTTAGACAAAGAGTGAGTGTGGAAAATGTCTGAAACAAGTCATAGTCACATTCAAGAATCATACAGTAGTTACCACCTGTCAGCTACTATGTAAATGTTTTATGTTAAACTAATATCTCATCAGCGTTCATGAAGTTTGTTACATCTCATTTACTATGTTTCTCCCATAGTCTCACACAACCGCAGCTTTTTTTTTTTTTTTTGTTTAAGCTGTGACTGTAAATGGATCCCAGCAGAGAGGCCTGCTGTGCCCAGAGGCCATGCCCTGCTTCCTCCCACCATGCTACTTGCATCATGCATCATGTATGTGGATCCTCCCCTGTGCAGAGCATGATTTAATCTGGTTGTTTATTCATCAAGTCAGGTGGTAACCCCAGGCAGTCAGTAGCATGTATGCAATATCAGAAGCTCTATAAAGTTGGATGCAGTCTGTGTTTGGTAATGAGAAACCCCTGCACATTCCCCACTGATACGAGCCTGAGACCAAATATCCCTGCAGCATGGTGGGCCGTTTACTTTTATCAGTCCATTCATTAAAAGACAATGTTCATTTGCCATTTCAACTTCACTACTAGTTCCAAGTACTGTCAACAGACTTGATCAAAACTATGCGAGAAAGAGAATGATGCAACGGCAGCCGTTTTCTGTCAGAGCAACGTCCCTGCAATTTGTCATCTTAACATGGCAGAGTGGAGTCCTTTTACTGATCTGGTATATCAGGCTAAATGATGACACATAACAGCTCTACTGCAATATATCATGCCATGGCAGTGCTACACTAAACCAAATAACTATCCATTGCAATTGATCTAAACTGTTCACCCTCTCTCTGCAGTGTAGAAAATTACCAGATGCTGAGTAGGTCTGTAGTGACCAGGTAAAAACAAAATCCATTTAAAGTCTCCTAGAGTGAGAGCTGTTGCACTCATTAAAGAAGCCAAGGTCTTTTGTAGGAATTTCCTCTTTTTAAATTACTGCTTTGCCATCCCAAACTCTACCATATTTGTCTAGTATGTAGGTAGGTAGTTATCAACTTCGGTTGCCCTGGTTATAGCAGAAAGACATAATGAAAAGAAATTATAACAATAATTAAAAAAAAAAACCCAACAATTCGAGACATCCTTACGAATGGGAAGACAATAAACTGGACAAACCTTACTGCACAGCTGTAGGGAAAGGATCAGGATCAACTGGTGCTTCAGTAGGGATATTAAGGTCAATCTACTTTCCTCTGGAATTAAGGCATTATAACACTTAAATTGAGACCACATGGCAGCATTTACAGAGGATCTGTTTAATACACACACAAGGCAAGGTGTTCTGTAATGAATAAATCAGATTTCTCTCATCTGAATTTAAAAGAGAGGTGTGTGTGTGTGTTTGTATGTGTGTGTTTGAAAGAGAAAGCTAGGTGATGCACAGCTCCAATGGAGAGATAATCTTAGTAATATCCTGGAGTCTGTGATGTACTGTTGTTTTCTAATCTTGTAGTTTGAGTGAGGTTCATAATTCAAGAACAGATAATTTATTAAATTTCGCTTTGTGTGTGATGCAGCCAGATTTCAATATATGTGTTTTTTTTATTGTTTTTTTTTTTTAAATCCCCTAATCAGAGCCTGACTTTAGTCAGCTACATGTGGTCCTTTGATTAAAATACCAGTTTGGCTGATTGAGATGATTCTGGCAGTGCTAAACATTGTGGCAGTAAAAACTTTGTCATTCTAAAAGCATAATGCTTTTTTCTTTGGTGAAATTCATCATTTGCACAATTGCTGTTCAAATATATACTGCATATGTGGAATTGCACTGACAATGAGATCCACAAGTGTGTGTGTGTGTGTGTGCGCGCGCATGTTTTAAGTATTGAAGATTTTATACAAAAAATGTCTGAATGACGAATGTCTATGTCTCCCTCTCTCTCGCTGTCTTTTATTCTCCCTGTCTTCTCTGTCTTCCCTGTGTTCACTTGCATCTTGCATTCATGCTGTCTATTTTCTTCCCCTCTTAAGGGGAATTTCTCTTGTGACGTGAGCTATCAGTCAGTGATGAGTGCATACTGTATGTCCACTGTGATGTTATACTTGATTTATTTAAGAACATTTGTTAATTATTTTTATGAACTTTTTTAAGAGCATCTTCTGTGCTTTCTGGATTTTAACCGGAGGGATGATTGTTTTTCTTCTAGGGTTGGGCGTTATGTCTATATTTACTACAAGACAATATAAATGTGTCACTTGTGATACTGTAGCTGTCCCTTTGATATCTCTAGCTGCATAAGACATTTGTGGGTTCTGCTATAAATCAATGGGCATGACTGATTTTTTGGCAATCTTTTAGAGCTACGTTTTGTTATCATTGGCAATACTTGGTTATTGCAGGTTGTTGTGATATGTCATTTGGCAAATCCATTTATCAACTAATTGTTTCAATTCTAAAAAAAATATCAAACTTTTGGAAGGTTTTGTTCTTGTTTATATTACTAATTTATATAACCATTAGTGCGGCTGCTGACCCCCACCGATCCTGCAGCGGATGATGATGGCAGGTTTGTATGTAGGCATGAGAGGACATGAACAATCTTATCTCTGTGTTTATTTAAATGGGAGAGCCTCATAAGTAGACCATAATCAAGGCTCCATGTGTGACTGAATCGACAAGTGCTTGTGACAGAGGACCGTCTGTCTCTGCATTTGTTTACTTGCAGTGTTTTGGTGTGGGCAGCTAGTATTACATGATCATCACAGTGTTTTGATTAAAACCAAAAGTACTGTCACTATGGTGTTTACAGAATGCTGCTGTTATCTCTGCAGGGGATTTGCCACTTCAGTTCTGGAACATTGTACAAAGACATTGTGTTATTACAGTTGTATTAATATTTCATCAAACCCCTCCGCACATAGCGTTATCAGCCCCAATCATGTATCTAGCCTACCAGCCTGTCTCGTAATCACGGTATGAAGGATGGCCTCTTATTTGATTTGCGGTTTATGGATCAGATATCACGTTTTTTACTTAAATTTTATTTTCTTGGTAAGTGAAGGCAGGGAAACATACACAACAGTGTACAATTACATCCTAATATAAGACAAAGGCACGACACATTTCCGCTTCTCTCAGGAAATGTGGAGCTTTAGCTAAAACAAAAGGGACCCTCTCCTCCCTAATGTTCACTAAGTAAAAGCTAAATGAGTGTGATCACAGTGCACCTGTTCTGTGGATAACCTTTTACATATGCTTTCTCACATAACTTAGCGGGAAATAAAGACAGGCATATTAGTGTACAATAAAGATATCTAAATTACGTACATTGAGTGTAGAGTATGAACAACAATAAACCCAGCACTTTTGAAACACCATATCTGTGCAGCAAAGATCTAATGCACTGTGTAGCCTACTAAAGGGCTGCAAGGCTGTATGTGTGAGTGCATGTGGTGAAGCAGTCTTTTGTGGTCTCTCTCTCTCAAAACACATCAAAGTCAAGCAGAGGCAATGGTAAGGTCTCTGCATCATGCCCGATAAGGGGAAGTTTCCATTAAGTCGCTTTGCCTCACAGGGATTAAAGAAAAATCTCTGCCTTCCTCCTCCTAAAATGGTTTCCGGACGCTTTCCTCTTTACCATTCTTCTGCTTTTGTGCTGCTGCTCCTTCTTTTACACTGTTTATTGGTGTGGTGACATCTCTTTTTCCACCACCCCCTCTTTAAGCCCTAGCTCTTTATTCATTTGTTGCCATGATTTGCGGCATGAAACAGATGTCTGCATGTCCCAAAAGTGTGGAAGAAGTTTGGCACATTGCACATCTAACTGACCCAGTCAGGATCTTTACAAGACTTAAACAAACGCTATTTAATTTAGAGGATTTACTCATGTGCTCTCCTGTAATTCCCACTGAATGAAATAATGAAAGTTACACCTGATGCCTCTTTTTCACAGTGTTTACTTAAAGATGACCCTATGACCCTATGGGTACCCACAGTTCCAATGAAGAATCTACACATGTGTGGTGACAGGTGGTAGGTGATTCAGCAGAGCTCCTCAAAAAGACACAATTAATAGATTTCTTACAATTCTTGCCAGGGGAGGGATAAGACTTTCAGTGTCATTGATCATGGTCCCGGTTTCGCAGTGACCTACCCTTTGATCTCCAGCATTTACCTGACCTGATCCCAGCACTCTGACAGTGCAAGCCATCTGCCATCTGCCCACTTATTGTTAGTTAATTTAAAGGTACAACTGCACTTGGATTAACAGGGGAAATAAGATGGTCATACAAGTGTAGCTCGGGCACGGTATGCTCACTGGATCTTAAGTTTCACCCTTCCTTCTCTACCACACCCATAAAGATAAATAAATGGATACCTACAGAAATAAATGGGCAACTTGCAGGTATGGAGAGAGAGAGAGAGAGAGAGAGAGAGAGAGAGAGAGAGAGAGAGAGAGAGAGAGAGAGAGAGAGAGAGAGAATATTGCCGTCAGTAATACATCCCTGGATAAATAAAAGTTTAAAAAGAGGTGTAAATGTTACAAGTGAGTAGTTGCTGAGAAATACACTTGCTGCTATACTGTACCTTACATGTTCTATTGGCTTGAAATATTGATGCAATATGTCATCGGCTTTTGTAGCACAAGCTTTGAAGTGGTCATTCAGGTAAAAATGCATTACCTGAAAGATCAGCTGGAACCTGACAGACTTCTGCAGTATATCCCCATATGGACATAATAGAAATGATGAGCACTTTCTCCCTCCTGTGATTTCTATTTGGTTTTGATGAATATTTGAAGTGAATATGGCTACATGCATCGGTAATCTTCTCTCTTGCATAGTTTGTAGTTAAAAACCAATCAGTCTCATTTTTAGATATAACAATACCTCATTTTAATGGTTGCAGCACAACTAGGGCAGTGGTTTCCAAAGTGGGTGCAGCAGCAACCTGGGGTCTCTTAAAGGTACCCAGTGGAGTTTTCTTGTAATAAATAGATAAATAAATTTAAAAAAAAAAGGAAAAAAATAAGTTTTATTTAGATTCAGTGTTTCTCACCAAATAGTTTTGTGTGTATCCTATTGAGGCCTAATAAATATGTGGAGTACATTTCAGTCTTCATGACAACCTATATTGTTTACATCCATGTTACTTGCTAGCAGTTCTCTTCTTTATTGCCTTTCTGGGGTATAGTTACGTTTCTTGGCATGTTACCATGAGATACTACAACACATCGGCCCACTATTGAAAAGATAGTAGCACAATATCTCCACAGCGTCCCTTTAAAGAAGAGCCAAGCATGCAGCACTGTTTTTACATTTCCATTCTGTACATTTTTAATAAACACAGTAAAAATGAGGCTGAACTAAACAAAAGTAAAAAAAAACCAAAACAAAACACTGGAAACACCATTTAAAAAAAAAACTTTTATGCAATGATACTGCAGCTAATGACATGGCAGCTCACAGTTGCTTGGTTTTCATTGTATTGCAACATGTTTTCATGGCTCAGTGCACAGCATTTAGAAATAGTGACTGTCAGCAAGTGGTGGAAAGATCTATCACTTTAAATGAGCTCAAAGTAATGCTGATACATCTCAGCTCACAACACCGTCTGAGATGACCAAGCCTTGGGGATTTAGGCTGGTAGTGTTTTGTGAAAAATATATTGAATATTGAATTTGTTGTAATGAGTGGTTGTTATGACATAAAACAAAAGCTACTGATCCTAGATCAATCCCCTCATTGCTTCACCACTAAAATGAAATGGACAAAATAGAATAAAACTCACAGGTAACCTCTAATCGTTTTCATGGGCTTCTTCATCCAGTGACAAACATCTAAGCATTTACAAATCTTTGAGGAAAGCAGTGACTTCAGATGAGGAGATCATCAACTTTATATCTTTAATTCCTTTAACCTGCATGGATCATTTGGGAAACATATCAACCATAGTAATTTGATTTAAACTATAAATCCAGGATTGGTCATATTAAAGTTGAGTGTTACCTTTTATAAGCCTAGTTAATTTTTGCATGAGATATGAAAGACTTCAAAGTTTATAGAGTGAGAATGTCATGCTTTGCAGAATTTCTTCATTTAGTGTTTCAAATTTACAAATTATACAGGAGGTAATTACAGTTTTGACAGATGAAGTGAATTCATGTCTGGAATATTGAAGAAAAGTGAATTCTGCAATATAACTAATATAATCATGAGAAGATGAGCAATCCATTAAAAAAACAAAAAACAATGGACATGTTTGCGATTGGGAAAGCCAGCAAGGGTTCTCATCTTTGCTGATGCAATTGCAGCTCCCATATCTGTACAGTGGGGGCGGAACTGGGGGGATATAGCATGAACCTCCCTTGTGAGGCTGACTCCCTGGTGATCTGCACCAAAAGAACTGCCCAGGAGGTTTCCTGCAGGGGTCTGGAGACAATGGTCCCTTGGATTTCCTTGGTCCCTTGTGTATTCTTCTCGACTTGCGATCAAAAGTTGAATCACTGTCAACAGTGTGAGCTCCAAGCGAAGTGGAACCGCTCACCCTACAGGCGAATCTGCAGCTGGAGAACAAATGTTAGTCCTGAAGGCTTCGAACACATAATTTCCATCTCCAGAGACCCACCTGTCTCTCAGCGGCTGCCTCTCCCATTACTCATACTGGTTTGCCAAACCATTGGCTGAAATGAAGAATAGGAACTCCTAGCATGGGCCCACAGCCTTAATCTTCAGCCCCACTGATTCCCCTCCAACCATAATGAATGGATGATACCTTCATAGTTCATGGTATGGAATAAAATGCTGTATGTTCGCAAGATAAGACAAATTAAGGTCCAATAAAACATTAAGATGTGCAAACAAGCAGAATTGCACCTAGTTTTCGTTTAGTAAAATTAATCAAATTCATAGAGTACATCAATGCAAGTTCTCAACTCACAGTTAACCATAACGTATGTCCCTTTGTCTCCACCAAGATACTTAAATCACCTGCAAAAAAATCTCTTATTACAGTCATTGTTTTTTATTTCCAAAGTATGATCACGTCTTTACTTACCTTTTATTATGATTCTTTTTTTCAAGCACTCACACACACTGCAAGTACTCTTGCCAAAATTTGTTTTTGTTTTCCAGGATTTCCAGGTCCATCCATTCATTATGGTCTGTTGTACTTTATTCCACTTTAAAAGAAAGTCATCACATGTCATTGAAATGCCTCATGCGCCTACACCAAATACCAAATAGTGATGACAGATCAGTCATGATGGAAATGTCATAGGTTAATCATGTTCTTCCTGAGAATAGCTACTGTTTTATTTTAGTCTTGATGCAGGATGACTACAGTATCAGCCTGAGGCTTTAGAATCCATGAAAGCACTTAAACAATTTTAAAATCCTTCAGCAATTTTGAAAATGCACAATATAAACATAGTTCACAAATAGCTGGTCTCTGAGTTGTACTGTAAATATACACACTTAAAAGATTATATTAAAGACTGATTGTCAAGACATGCCACATTACCGCTGTTACTTTCACCACCACTATCAATATGTTTGCACCGTAATGCAGCTTGCATTATGCATTTTCTTATGCTATCCTGTGATATTGTTGTACCAATATCATTGCTTTAGTTTCTTCCGTGTGTTTGTTTTTATGCCTCTTTGCTGCAGAAAGGTTATGCTGCTCACGCTAAAAATTAAAATGTTTAAGTTTTGAACTTATGTCTCCGCAGTTTCACTACATTATCACATTACTATCATTAATAGAAACTTTTTAATCTTACTCTTAAATATCAGTTTACTGGCAGTCTCCACTCTTTAATCTAGGATTTTCATACATTTCAAAATCTGTCTACTTTAAAGGTCAGGTCGTAAATATTAAAAATGCCTGATATGGCCAGGGGAGCTGAGATCAGTATTCAAAACGACTGGTGTGGTTTATAATCTGGGGTGCAACTACTTTTTTCTTTATAATACTCCAGTGTAACAAGAGATTTACGCTGGTGCTCTCTGGGTGTCTGCTCCTCCTCAAACTCGCTGTGTGAATCCTCCCTGTTTTTGTTACCACTCTGATACTGATGTGCTCCTCTGTCTCTCCTCTCTGTAATAAACTCATACACATGTCAGCTGCTGGCTTCAGGTCATATGTAGCTTTGGTTATTTTGGACATATGACTAGGCATCAGCGCAACTAGCTAACACATATTCTATCATACATATAATTTCACTAATAAATGTCTTATGGTGAGTATCTTAGCAAGCAATTGCCTATATGAACATCTGCCCAATGTAGCAACATGGAGTGTTTTTGTCTGCCTGAAAAAGTCCAATGCTCATTCTTCTTTTAGTTCTGCGTTGGTCTCCAACATCTCCTGAGGGAAATATCTGGCTCTTTATCAACTAAATGCTCCACAATGTTGACCAGCTAGTTGCTGACTGTGTTTTGGTGCAGGGCAGGTGGACAGTAGAACTGAAGGGAACTACAGTGAATCCTCCATGGGTTTGTCACCATCAACTTCTCAGTTGACATTACACATAGTTATTTGATCTATTGCTAATAAAGAAATATTTATTTAGTGCAGCTTTAAGATGTAAAACAATCACCAGCGCTGCTCTTGGTAGTGTGAGAGATGAGAATGCCATCCTATGGATGTTGGGGAAAGACTCTAGACTGGTAAATAAAATATGAACCTGACAAACATTTTCCAGTTTTATTGAGGCGCATCCATTTTCTCACAAGACACTGGCTCAACAGATAAGCAGGCCTCAGGTCTCTTAAACGTGTCAGTGATTGTTCGATTTCCAGTTGTGTGGATATTGTGCTTCCTTTGCTGCTGTGTTTAAGGGTCACAAATCATAAAAAGCAAACATGAGCTTAGGGATTCATATCTGGTCTAACTCATGAGTTAAAGCTCTGAAGACACCAGTTTTATTCTTGTTGGCATGCGTTATCTACTGTCTTCATCAAACAAAGAAGCATGTCAGCTGTCCAACAGCTACCCGTGAGTTCGTGTTTACACTGAACAGGTGTTAGCCTCCTTTGCTGCAGTTTGAGGGAGGCGAGCTGCAAAATATTTCCAAAATAGGGCATGAAAGAAAGAAAGTGCTTAAAATCACATTGATCAACTGTAGCCAGCTGAAAGTTGTTGTTTGTAGTGCAGTGCCTCCATTGGATATATGGAACTTTGTATCCTGTAGCCTCTCAGTACACTTAAACTCATCGTTCCAAAGAAATCTGCTCATTCATCTGTGTGTTCATTCGGTCACATTCCTCTTGGATAAACACAATGAACATGTAAACCATCTCGTTCTTTTTTTGTTGTGTTTCACAGTTCGTCAAAACCCAGCTCCCAGTGATTTGGCAGTGAAACTCCTGTGTTGCAATTCCATTGTGCCTCTAACACTATCCATTGGGTGGGGGTGCACAGTAAATCAATGTAGACTGATTTACTGACTTTCCTGCTTAAACCACTTTATTAAAAACTTGCTGCAGATGGGCTGCAACAATGGATTAATGCTTAAAGTATAGTATAAATAACTTATTTCAGCATTATCCAATCAAATCAATTCATTGGGAAAGAAAAATTATGTTTAATGTGGTTAAACCAGAACAGTTAATCAGTCAGCACTGATCTATTAATAAATGTGAATCATTCTTACAGTATCTGCTGTCCACAGCTGCTTCATACTGTATGAAAAGTTTCTCCTTCGGTTCATTTAATCCCTGCAGCATCTGAAGTAGTGATGTGCATGTCCACCCATAACCTGCTGGTCGGGTGGGTTCACGTCAACAAGTGACACAGGAGCGTTCGTTAGTTATAAGCAAAGTTATAAACAACTTACAGAAATATTGTTTGTAATAGGCTAGAAACTAGTCCACATAGTCAGTCTCTCTCTCTCTCTCTCTCTCTCTCTCTCTCTCTCTCTCTCTCTCTCTCTCTCTCTCACACTCACACTCTCTCTCTCACACACACACGAGGGTGCACACACGTATATATAATCTGCATTATGGAACTACAAGGTGAATCATACTGTGATGTTTGGTTTTGATATGTGTGGAGGTTTGATGTGGTCATTATCTGATTGTTATATATCAGATGTGCTGACACAGGCCTACATGCTTGCAGCTATGAATGTTTTTTTTTTGTAAGAGTCACAGTCAGTCCTCTCTTTTAGGCATGCACAAGCAACTTGGTTTTCCACTTGTCTTTGTGAAACAGAAAATTAAATGGAGACAGGAGAGCGATAGAGAGCTAAAAGTTGGCGGTTTGCGACTTAGGCTCGGGTGGTTGATTAATTATAATTTTGCTGGTCGATCAGATGAAGCAGGTTGGCTCTCATGAGAGGTCAGGTGAGTGCGGGTATTAAAAAAAACCCTGACCTGCACATCACTAATCTGAAGGCAGCAGGAATAATATGTTTTTAACTCTGCAGTCTGTGCTGTGTCAGAGCACAATGCCGTTACACAAAGCTGTTCATAGTGTTTACCTTCATTAATCAGCCTGAAAACAACATCGGGCTGTGCTGTAACCATATAACCCTTACACACATAAAATCATCCGATAGATTACTCTAGCTTAGCCTCAAATTTTAATTTAAGACCATTTAATTAATGTATTAGTGTACCACATGTGCACTCATGTTTAGACTGGATCTGTAACTCCCCCCTCACAATACAGGTAGACTCTAAAATAGGCAGTCACCAATTCTACCTTTTCTCTACCAAAACTCATTCAAACCCCTGACCTCAGGGCACTGGCCCATAGTGAACCCAAATCAAACCAAAAATACATAATACTTGGCTTTGTGACCCAGACACACATGCCTGGCCTGTGCTGGATCTTGGCCACGACCGCATCAGTGGAGATTTAGTGGCTTGATTTGAGGGAGAGGGATCCACATCACTTGTATTGTATTATGGGTAGAGAACTTTCCAAAACTGCTAAAACTTGCAAAATTAACTTTGTTAAAAAATGTCATATTTTACTGTAACCATTGTAAAAGCTAAGTCTGATAACAGTTAGAGTTTGCTAAAGCTTATCCCATAAGTTCCTCCTTATTAATTTGTAATACTTCCATGAACTGTACCTGTAAACTTGGAAATCCTCAACACCATTTTTAAATGCTTCAGAGGTTTATGACTAAACAGGACTTACACACAGTCTGACAGGGCCATGTTTACCTATCTGTCAACTCTAACCCTCACAACCTTTTGCAGTGTATTTGTAAAGCTAACTTACTTGTCGCCAGTGTGCAAATCCAAATCCTTTACAAGCAAATTATTGTGTCAGTTTGTCAGCCTTCACTGCACTTTCTTAAAAATCAAAGCCATGTCTGCATCTACTGACAGTATCAACAGCAGCAGAAAGAGATGGCAAGTACAACTGAAGCCTCAACTACATGCAGTTACCTCATAAAACAGTATAGTGGAACAATTAGTTGTCCAAAGCATGAGAAAAATAATGCAGCACATTTTATGGATATCGCAAGCAGCTCCTTTCAGAAAACCAAAGTGGTGGCATTTACGTTTTTGTTTCAACCAACCTCACACGGCATGCTTTCAGTCATTTATATTGAGATTTATTTACTGCAGGAGGGCACCTGGTTTTTAATGGTGCAATGGATTTAAAAGCAGATGGGCAGTGCTCATTAAAAGCTATTTCCCAGATCATAATGTATAATGTACAGACACGTCTGTTTAACACATTGGTCTATAGCATTTAAGTATTTATGCTCTCCGTGCATTTCTACATGAAATATCATCATTAGCAGTAAGTGTAAAATGCAAGACTTTAAATAAGTAATGTGATCAGTGATTTGGCCAGTTGTACTGTGAAAAACAAAAGCTTTCAAAATGCAGTCTCCTCTTAGCACTCCGTGGCATCACTGCCTTTGCAGTGCCATTTTTTCTGCTTTTTGTTGATGGATTTGAAAAAAAAACATGGTATCAATCTACAATTTTGTGTCTGAACTGTGTGTTATCATTATCATATTTCAAAACACAGAGATCTGCTGTACGTAAGGCACCTTCAAGGTTGACACTTTTAATGTTTAGTTATCCTTCACCATTACATATTGTCTGCTGGCTTGCATTGCTGTTCTCTGCAACTAACCTAATAATGTTTGAGCAATAAACCTGTCCAGTCATGGTATGCACCCTGTACATGTTATTAATGATATCAAACAGCCTTCATTTTAAATGTATTCTGAAAATAATGGAAGCAATTTTTCATGGCGTTCATGGTGTGATTATTTGAATCTGTTTTTATCAGTCTTTGATTTCTGATGAGCAATCGTTGATGAGATAGAGACAGACAAGAGAGAAATGACAGAGGTGATATATGAGTTTAAAATTATATGGAATGGTGCAGTGGAACTGGTAGACTCTTCCTTTAAACCATGAATTGAATATCTGAAATGAATAAATGCTCACACCTGGGGTGAGGGCATTTACATAACTTGACATGTGACAAGTGCATTGCCAGAGGACACCATTCTCTAACAGAAACAGACAGGCGGGTACAATGGTTATTATACAGAAGAGAAGATAAAGACAGAGAGCAATAAATAAGGACAGATGTGATTCTCCTCGTAGTATTTCATTAACATTTGAACTTATAAGAAAGCAGAAAAGTTTTTTTAGTCTGACATGATGAAAACAAAATATGAAATGAAACTACTTGCAAAACAATTCCTTTCTTTAGAAATGTGTAAATTCCTCTTCGTTTGTTCATGCTGGTACAGAGCCCCACTTCAAATTCCTATCCAATCTCTTATAATTAGGGCAAATCCTGAAACAGATTGAAAAAGGAACCCCATTTAGCTTCACAACACCACTTGCAACTATGCTAACTTTGGGATGTTTAAATAATTTAACTCATGCCCAGTTTGGTCTGGGTCAGGTTTACGGAGAGAGCTATAGAATTAAGGATTTGATTTTAGTGTGCACGTTCTTGCTGAAGCATTTTTATTTCTCCGAAATGCTGAATAATTAAAGGAGGCCACAAACTATGTTGCCTGTTGGCCATTTTATCGAGGACAGGCACCAAAATAACTATGAAACCTGTACATGACTTTTTTCTGTGCACATGTCTCAGGCATTATCCCTCAATAAATAGTGGTTTTCATTTTATTGAATAGGTCAAACATACAACATACATGTTTTCTTCTTGTTAAGCCTCTCAGTGGCCCTCATTTATCAATCTTGCGTGAAAACAGGCGCAGATCTGAGCGCAGAATTGGTCGTACGATAGGATACACGTGTGATTCATGAAACATTCGTATCTGACCAATCCCAGCGTACGAATGATCGGGTCTTGATAAATGCGGCGGCTGAATTCGATCGTCATTAACATGTTAAGCCCTTAAATATTCCTGGTTTGGAGGCATCGCCCACTAAGGTCAAACATGGAGAGAAGAGTTACTGGCAAAAAACGAAAACTTTTCAGAGATGGAGATCGACATCCTGACATCCGAGGTGGCACAAAATAAGGATGTGCTTTTTGGCAGTCTGAAGAGTGGGATCAATGGAGCTCATAAAACCGCTGTGTGGAAGAGGGTAACGGAGATGAGTTTGGCTCTGTAGTGCCCCTGCAGCCGCGCGCCAACACAGCTGTTTTGAAAAATAAAAGAATCGTGTGTCCCCCGGCCACCTGGCCGTTTGCTGTTTGCTGTTCTGCTGTGATAGCTTGGCATCACACCTGTACATTTATAGACTGGTAGTTTTTGCGATTGATGAATGCGTAATCATTCATGGATGGTGCCTTCAGACGCACATGAGTGCAATCAATTGCTCAAACCAAATTTGGAAACCCAGCAATCTGGAGATCCCTGCAGTCTCTGAAAACGCGCTCACGTCTGAAAAGCGCGTATTGTTCCTCCAAAACAAGTAAATCTGCCATCGTTATGATTTGATAACTGTCAAAGCATCCGTTTAAATAGGGGAGTGAGTAAACATCTGACCAACCACAGTGCAACAATGATTATCTCACCAGATGCTTTTAATTGTTGTTCCAGTTGTGTCATACCCATCGGAAAAAACAAAAAAACAATTACACAATTTTGCCATGAGTTAATTTGCAAACACACATTTCTGCTTGTATTTATTATTATTTCAAATTTTAATGTGCAATTAGATGTCATGTTAGGCTATTTAGCTATCATATTGTTTTATTGTACAAAAAAGTGGTATCAGTAAAAAACGTGGGCTTTTTTAAAATTCAAATTTTTTTTATCTTGTTTTATTGGTTTTAAGAATCCGTTTTGATCTGTTCTAAATATGTGACTGTTTATGCTAATGACAGCTGAGGTTTGTTTAATTATTTTCAGACTCAGCCAGATTTTGCTGTGCTGCACTGCAAATCCAGACTCAGATTTGCGTACACGAGCTCAGACCTGACGTGAGATCTGATCGTAGCTTCCGCTCACGTCCAAATTGATAAATGCCGAAGCTTGCGTGGAAATGGTCGTACGCACGGTTGTCTGCCGTACGTTCGTTTGATAAATGAGGGCCAATATGTGTATCAGTATAATACAATATCCAATGGTCTTTGAATTCTGCTTCAATATAGCAGAAAATATAAAAGAAGAGACCCCAGATGGATGTTCCATGACATTCAGTGTTCTCCAGGGAACCACACTCCTTTGCCCTCCTAGCTTGCAACTTCTCCCAGTCAGCTTGAATCTCCATGAACAAAAGATCTCATGTGTGTTTAACAAAATAGGCCCCATGAACTTCAAAGTCTCTGAACAGCCTGTGTAGCATTATCCAAGTGTTTTTTAATGATTGCTCCAGTCCAAATAGCTTATATTGTACTTCATTACCTCTAACATTTAGCCCTCTAACACCTTTTTTTTTTTTTTTTTAAAGGATGGATTGTTGTGTGTCTTGTTATAATAGTCTTTGGGGAAGAGACATGTACATAAACATCCACACTTTCATAGACAGTGAGCTACAAATAGGATATAGTGGGTGTATGTTTACACTCTTTTCATCAAACACAAGTAAGTTGCTTGGATACAAACTGCTTGAATAATGCTGCCCAGGCATTAGCATTACAGAAATGAGATGGTCATATTATGGTTATAGCCTGTAAACAACCGGAGCCTAATCACTTGTGTTGTTTGTGTCCAGATTGAAATCTGCACAATCCCAATGTGTGTCTGGTATTGTAAAAGCACATGAAAATAATATGGTTAAGCAGCAACTTAGGTCATCACCTTAAAATGACCAATTCTTGCAAAAGGCAAATAAATCACAGTTTAAATTTCTCATATCATAAATTTCACGGACCAGTTGGACCACTTCCAGTGCATTGCCAGCAATGTTGTCTATAGTTTCTTTTGATTTCTATGCTTAAAATAGTGTTTTCTATAGTGTTTTCTTCGTCTCCTGCTTCCAATGTGAGAAGAGTGTAGCAGAGAAAAAACTGGACAGGCTGTGTGGTGTACCCCTATATATGTTAGAGATTTTAAAATTAGTGAGTTATTTTCACTTTAACCAGCCATGAGGAAATTTCATGAGCGGGCATGTAGTTTCTGTCTGCTGGTGTAAGTTGCTTGGCTAGTCAGTGCAGCTTTAAGTGGCCATCAGCTACACATCGATAAGCGTGGTAGTCTGACATCAAACTCGAAGAGAAGAAGGCGGGGCACAGTTTTTTGTCACTATGACAGTAGCCTACTAATGTTGTGAGCACCCAGCTCACATTATCAGCTGTCGCTATGTTGGCCTAAACAGGCTAACGGTAGCCTTTGTGAATGTTGTGTGTGGAGGGTTGCTACCACAAATGCCACCTGTCGAAATACACAAACAATAACGGTAACATTTCAGGACTTGAATATTTTGACAACGTGTTGTTAATATAAAGTTAACAACAGAACCTCACTCACCCTGACTTTCCTTTACAGATCCGGGTGCCAGTTTTTTAGATGCTTAGATAAGTACGATGTTTTCTCCTTTCATTTGAAATGCCCTGTGGCACCTTTTTTATACAGGCTTATGGTCGTGTACAACTTATCCCTGATGATTTACATCATACATTGTTCAAAATATCTCCATACAACAGTCTTAGTGTGTTTTTTAACCTCAACTTTCCTCATCTTCAGTACATTTAGTACTGTAGAAAAACAAATACTGTCACAATTTCAGATTTTGGCATCGACTTGGTGATGAAGTATCGGTTCTCGTGACAACCCTAGTTTTGGACCAGGAGTTTCGGTAATCAAGTAGCTTGGTTACCTCATTTAAGAACTTGGTTTGGGATCAAGGCCAACCTTATGTACAAGTAAGCAGAACTTGCATGTGCTTCCTTTCAAGGAGTCAAAAGACAAGTTATTTCTTCATCCAGCATCGCTATCTGAGTGGAGTTAAGAGCAGAAGTGCATAAAATGCCACAAACGGGAGGAGGTTGATATTGAACTGAAGAGCGTATTGTGTTCTCGATGTCCTGCCCATCCAAGGAAAGCCTGGGTTGCAAAACCCCAGCCTTGCAGAGATAACGCTCTGAGAGTGAGACAGAGATCGGGGAACTGCGGACACTCCTGACAGCACTGAGAGAAACTGGACACTGTCACCAGCACTGTGTATGGAGCACAATGTGAATGCTGCAATTGGCGAGCAGAGAGGAGAGACCTGTTTTCTCCAATGTGACACAAACTGCTTTTTAGCAGAAAAAAATGAAGAGACTGATGCTCCTTCAGCACACAAAAGGTCTAGCCATAGATGTCACAGATGCTATATGGATGCTTTAAGTGCGCAATCTAAGCCATGTACAAATAGCTCTCTCCATAGTCAGAACAACTGCACCCATTGTCTTGACCTTTGTTAGATACCCAAAGACCCACCAAGATGGCTGCTAGCTAGCTGGCTGCAGCTATTTTCACACCTTCAACAGTGGACAGGATAGCCATATTTTTTACTTTTTGGCAGGCTAGATAAGAAAAGCGGGAACAAGGCAGACCCTTGCTGCATACTCGTCTAGTTAACATTCTTATCATACTTGTTCTAATTCAAATATAAACAAAGGCTCCATGACACATAGGTATAACGACATAAGGACCCTAATATTGTTTTCCTGGATCAATGTTGCAACTAAATGGCACAAAGGCACTGTTCTTCTTCTTCTTCTCAGAGATGACTTGCCAACATGTCCTCTTATGAATACTTATAAATAATCTGGTTTAATATGATTTTAGACTAAAACATTTTTGAGTAAATGCTCAGATTTAAATGCCAAGTAAATGATTCTGATAGCATAGTCGGGATGAAATGAAGTAACTTGCTTTACTAGCGTTAGCATCAGTGGCTCTTCTGTAATGTAAACAAACTTTGGAAGCATTGTTTGTAAAATAAAGAAATTTCTGTCCGTACCGAGTCTGCCATTATCTGAAAGGGTGTCTATTTTGGTTTTTGGAAGCTGAAACGATAACCCTGTTGGACTACTTTAAAGCCCAGTAAAAAGCTACAGCAGAGTGGTTTGTTCCTTTGTACTAAAGCTACTGTTTGAATCCTCCAAAATGACTGCTCTTTGTAGAGGAGTTCTTAAAGGGACTGTCCAAATGGTGTCCACATGTAGCTTATAGTTCTTCATGCTATTGTGTAAATAGTTCAGGAGAGATGGCAGCATACTGAGAGTTACCAGCCATTGCCAATTAGCTTATTACAAGAATCATAAGTTTAAAGTTCTTATATTGACTTTGACCTTTTAATCTTTAGAGATAATTAAAGCCTATCTTTATAATGCTCCTCATTATATTGTATTCTTTTTATGTGCTTTAGTCTTGAGCATATCATAGCAACTTTCTCACAGAGTTTTAGGCTTAGATGTTCAGGATTCCTTTATCTACTCAGATAACATTTAACATTTAGCCTTGACTGAAATAATGATTTTTTGGCTTTTGAGTGCAAGAGGTGCTTACCTCTTCTTAAAGTGATCATAACACAATTGGTATTGGTTTGTGAGCAACAGTATAAGTAACGGTATTATTAAAACTTACTGTTGTCATATGTATTGATTTTGAATGATCACACTTGTAAAATGTGTATTCACAATTGTAAACTGGGGCAATCTATAATTCAAGTTTCTTGACTTCTCTGCCAAGCCACAGGAGCTATCAAACTGTTATTGATGCGCTCGTTGCAAAAATAAGAAAATCAAAGCCCTGTTTTTGTAGTCTTTTGTTACTACTCTTCCCTGTTCAATAAGTTTTTGATCTTTTTTCAATCTCCTTTTATAAATGACAAACCAAACACAGTTCTCTTACCTCAGACACAGGGATAGTGTATCCTGGTTAGAGAGAGAATTAGATCGCCGTTTCTGCCTGTCCATCTCTTCCCCATCCTTCTCTCTATCAGTAATTTTTTATCTGTCTACTATCATGTTCGTTTTTTATCTATCTATCTATCTATCTATCTATCTATCTATCTATCTATCTATCTATCTATCTATCTATCTATCTATCTATCTATCTATCTATCTATCTATCTATCTATCTATCTATCCATCTATCCTAATATTCCTTTTTCTTTCATTTACCACATCTCTACTGCACTCCTGTGCACAGTCTCTTGTTACCATAACAACCAACGAATCCTGTGCCCTTCAAAACAATTAGCATTCAACACTGTTACTCCTGCCAGCACAAACCACATCCACCCATCCTGATCCACCCATCACAGAAGCTCATGGGTGGAACTATGGGTAGAAATATATCTAGGTCCCTTATGTGGGATGTGGAGTGTGCAGGTCCAGAGGCCAGTATTGTATGCTTGATACACTAACAATACGTCTGCCAAACCATAGCTAAAGGCCAATAAAAAAACCCTTGGCCTTCTGCCCAATATAATCTACCATAATGAATGCACTGCTGTCATCAGAGTGGTGATTTCAGGCTGATCCTAGATGAATCAATGCCTGGAGCTCTTTCTCTAAGCGTGTGAATACAAAAGTACAATGTTCAGAATTATGGCTTCTAATTGCTTTAATCCGGCCCCTTTTCTGGTGATATCACAAGCAAAGCCTAATCACCTCTACCAACAGATACTGCTCTTCATTGAGATGCATGGGACATGCTGGAGCCCAAGGGAGCTGAAGGTTTATCGTCACTTTTTGGCCCAAAATATAAACACACTGAGACTGTAACAACACAGGTTTATCAGCCTGCCTGGCTTTGGAGTTGAGAGATACTTGAAGTGAATTAGTTGAACTGCATTGCCAAACAAACTGAATTAAGCTTTTAAGGGTTAAGAACCCCCTGAGTGACTTTTCTTAAGTAGAGAAATCTCTCTCTCTCTCTGACTCAGTCTGTTTATACATAAAACCAGTATCAGTCATATCCCACACTAGAAGGCATGCATATTCACAAAATTATCTAAATGCTAAATGCACATCAGGAAAATTGTATAAGATTTAGGGGAAACATTGTTTGCACTGCTGCATTTTCATTAATCTCATCAAATGTCACTGGTAAAAAAAAAAAAAAAAAAAAAAAAAGAAAAACTTAAACCCTAAATATAATATGTTATATAATGTAGAATGTTTACACCTTAGTTTGATTTGTTTGTGTGTGGGGATGTTGCACAAAGCAAGATTTAACCCAGGTTTTTCTGTCTCCCTTTTAATCAGAGAATAAATATAAGGTAACCAACGGATTTCAAGTTCAAGCTGATTTTATGTTTGGACCAAAATCTACATTTACATTTAGTCACTTGGCAGACTCTTTTTTTTTGTAAGTGACTTATAAGTGAGGAACATCACTAAATCTTCAAAATGTAGGAAAGGAAACTGCCTCCTTTCTGGCAAAATGGACCTTGACAACACCTGCTGTTAGAAACTGCTGTCAGTGTTTGTGTATTTAAAAATGAAAATCAATCTGACAATACTTTATTAAATTTATTAAAGAAGAATCTGCCTTCTGTTTTTAGCAAACAAGTAGAACCGTTCTTATGTGCATAAAAACATGATTAATCCTATTTTTTTAAACAGCATGAAGATCATCCTGAATGACCCCTTAAATTCTTCCTCATGTAAAGTGTTTAGATTAGGCATTTTGTTCCAGTTGAATTCTTAATCTAAATGAAGCTTCCATGTCAACACAACCATTAAGAAAGGATTTACATTCTCATTAAAGTTAAAATAAAAATTCTTCTCATCTGTGAACACAATGTTCTACTTTTAAACTGGTTCCTGTCATTGATTTAACTGCTGATGCTATCTGGTGGTTACCATGGTTATCATTTAATTTAATATCATCTTCCTACTAAGGATATCCATGTTTTTTCATGTCAAAAGTAGGATCTGTATCCGGATCATTTTAATAGGCTTTTTACATTCGCATCATTATTTCACAGAATTTTAAACTGGCACAGATCGCTCTGTAACGGTATTGTTTCTCTGCCTGTCAATTTCAAGGGTTGGTATTTTGTTTACCGCTGAGTAGCAAGTGGTGTATCTATCTTGTCTACATTTTTCAACAAGGAAGGTGGTGAAATACATGTCACTGAACTACCGATGTAAATAACTGAAGAAATTGGAGATTGGAGCACTGATTCAGGTTTGGAACTAGGTACAGGTGGTTACAGTAGGACAAAATTAAAGAGGCGTTCCTAAAAGATGATAATGTCACTAGTTGCTTACTCTGGATATAAAACAGGGCCTCTAACAAAAGTTGTCTAGTTTGCTAAGTTATCAATAATGAATACAATTCCTCGTTACATACTGTTTTAATTGCATGATATTTTCTAACGGGATTCCCAATAGGGATTGGTTAAGTATAGCCTTTAGTGCACTCATATTCATCACTGTAGCCCTGGGGAACATGAGGCATTCTTTAGAAGTTTGTTGAAGAAGTTTAGGGTGCTTATCTGTGCTGCACCAATGACAAGTAGCAAGAAGGCCTTTTGTTAACAGAGAAGAAGTATATCTGCACAGCGAAAACAATCTCTCCAATAATTTATTCATAAAACTTCTTGGTCAAGGATGCTTTCTTCAATCCTTTTATTCAGCCAATACAGTTACACGACACTCTGCACTTTTACTTCAATGACATTCTGTAGCAACAGAAGCAGCATTACTTTTAATTGAAAAAATGACCCGTGTTGCTAATATTTAATCATAGTAATAGTTAACTCTTGAGATATAAGAACATAAATGTCATTTTTCCCATCACTTCACAATATTTAATGGTGAACTGCGCTGCCATTTAAGTAGAAAAACTGCCAGCTAAAAAAGCTGATATGACACTTAATGGCACGCTGTTGCACTTCATTGGCATTAACATACTGTATAACTGGAGAAAAATATTTTTTCTCCACATTTATTTTTTCCTCTCGACCATATCATGTAGAAATGAGCCTGAGCTGTAAGGGCCTGACTGACAACACCCGCAAAGGTCATCTCAGCCTTTTAGCCTGTATGAGGCAGACGAGAAGGGGAAGCATCATCGGCAGATACATTTGAAAGACTAAATACTGTGACAGAACATGCTCCCACAGGAACCGAAGGGGATGCCACAGGCCTTCTATCTGGTTTCGGGATCTGTTCAGCTGCACTGCACACATTGTTTTCAATCGAGTTAGCAGTTCAGAATGGATTCAATCAATTAAAGTGACATTGTTGCAGGCTGGCAGTCAAATGGAAATATTAAATCATCTTTCCAAGTATTCTGGCACCAATACACCCCCACAGAGAGAGACCATTTGAGTGCTGAGTCTGAGTCAGATTAATGCCTCAAACAACGTAATTGCTTAATGAACCTTTTTCAAATAGCAGAATTGTGTTTTGAGCTATAGAATCCCTGATGCGCCCAAAGTCAAATTCAAAGATGCCATGTAAAAAATAGTAGTTTGACTCTTAGTGCAGTCTGTCACATTTTTAAAACATACAAATGAGCATGCAATGACAGATACTAAAGGGAAAAATCTGTGCATTGTGTATGGCATCTTATTGTGCAGTTTGATGTGTGTTAAGTTGCATGATGTTCTTCTTCTTTCCCATGTATAGTACAGTATCTTCAGTGGGATCGAGCTTTATTTCTCTCGGTTTATATAGCATAATCTATTTTTGAAAGTCTTGCAACAAACTTTCCTCATAATGTCAGATTTTCAAAGTGTGATTCTGAGCTTCTTCTGGTGTGTTGAAGGCAGCTACTCATATCTTTTTAAGGAGAAGGCTGCTATCGGCTTATGGCAGCAGATACTTTGGAATATAACTGAAAATATATTTAAAGAGGATGCTCCACTTCTTACTCTACTAAGAGCAGATATACAGCAATTTTCATCATCAAGCAACTATAGCTGAGCTAAATTTACATACAAAATTGAAGTGTCTTGTGTTTTTGAAATCACAGTTTTCTTCGTTTGATTATAGTTTATATTAATATTCCTAATGCAAACAAACATTCAACAGCCTTAGCCTGTTTAAGTAACATGTAGTGTCCAACTGTGTTAGGACCTGTGGGAGCCATTTTTAAATATTTACACATGTATTCTGCAGAAACAAGTGGGCTTAAGGTTGAGTTCCACAGTCACAAAGTATTGATATGTGTATGGAAAATTTTGCTCAATTAGGGGAAATATGATAATAGGGTTGCGCGATCTTAACCATAGTCCGATTGTCCTATTGCCACCCGGTTGTTTTCACGCCAGAAGTGCATTTCTCTCCGCTAGTCAACAAGCGATTACAACCCCTCTGCTCTGCTCTTAATCACAGGTAGAGCTTATAAAAGATTTCCGCCTACTTTATGGACAGTTTCATAAGGAGTGAAGGATGAGTGAAAGGAAGTTTTCTGTCTTTTCATCTCTTCTAATTCACGATTTCATTCAGTGAGCAGCTAAGAGGCTACCAGCAGCTACCGGCAACTTTTAAGGTTACGTTACCCTATGAGCGAGAGAAAGAGGAGTGACCAACAAAGAATGTGTGTCCCGTTTCTGACTCCAGAAGTTCGATTTGCCACCATAAAAAGCAGCAGGATCAGAAACCAAACTAAATTACGTGTTCTGTCCATCTGTCAATCTCGCTTTTAAATCACAGCAGCTCCTACACACAAGCAGCTTCATTACAATCAGCTGATCAGAGTGTGTGTGTGTTTGTGTGTGTTAATGGGAAAACAAGTCAAATATCGCCTTCACATTTGCAAAGGCATGAGCAATGACAGTTCTAATGACCGTAGATCACCATTTCATCGTCCATCGGCACAACCCTATATGATAATAATAATAATAAGCAGAATTATCAGGCGAAACCCATTTAATGATTCAACCAGCAATATGATTTCACAATCAGCACAATAAGACTAAATGCATGATCAGGCCAGAGCATCTGTAATGCACAAACTAACTTTAAGAGGGAATAAGACAACAAAAATCAAACACATTAAGTGACTGAGAGTAGGTTACAGAAAACACAGGAAACGACTTTAACCTTAAAGATTTATTGTTACACACTCCTAACATAGACTGTCACAACAACAACAACACAACAAACACTAACCACACAAACAATAACGTTACAGTGAAAGAACAGATGATTGTAATACCAGACTTTGACGGGATTATGCAACAGGTGAATAAGCCAATATGTGGCCTTTACTGGAATGCAGCTGGTAACAGTAGTGGTAAATTTTGAATCACGTTTGGATAGAAAAGCCAATTATAATTTCTGAATTCACTTGGTTAGCAGAAAAGAAAGTCTATATATTATACCTGCGCTTCCGTAGAATAGCTGATTCAGCGCGCGGTGTCCGGTGTGAGGGAGAAGATGATGATGATGAAGCGGTGAAGATGATTGTGATTTCGAGATTAGCGGTGCAACATGGAGAAATAGGAGGATACCTATAGCATCAGTTACAAAGGAAATCCCAAATTGAATTCCAGAAATGCGCCTATATAGAGTTTTGTACAAGAGGTTCAGAAAGACAACCAGCCAATCAATCTATAGATTGATTATTAAATAATCACAATGAATAAAATGTTTTTGAGGAGACCAAACACCAGATCTTTATTCCTAATGGGTATTGAAATATGAATATATTTAGTAATATAGTTCAACAAGCAACTTACAAACTATTAGCGATGTCATCTATTAATAGAAGGAAGAATACAAATACAGAGTAGACGAGATATCTGGAGGAAGGTGTCTTCGGGTGGCTGTGAGTGCACATTCTAAGGTACATATGATAGTTCCTTCCTTGATTATGTCTATCAAACAGTGATTGAGTGGCAGTGGTTTCCTATTTAATTCCAGCATGGAAAATATTCTATCCTTCTGTATGTAGTCTGCCAGGTTAAACGATGGTCATGGCATGGTACGAACCCCCCTCCTGCCAGAGAGGCCTGTGAAATCTCCAGTGTGGCTCTCAACAACCATTAGCAGCTGTTTCTTATTTTTGTCTTACCTTCTGCTTTCTTCAAGAATCTTTGATCTGTCATTAAATGTAAACACTGGTCGAGATTTGGTGTGCTGGTGTACAATTTACTGCTGTGAGAACAGAACTAAATTACCTGGAATGCATCACAGCTCAGATGTGTTTGTCTTGTGTTCTGTTCCGAGATTTCTTAAATGAGATACATTGTTGGTTTTTAGCCTTGGGATTCACTGGTATTGATAAAAGTATAGTAAGTGTAATGTCAACCTTATCCTTTAAGGGTTTAGTTTTGTTCATTTGTTTGACTGTTGCTGTATGT
This sequence comes from Seriola lalandi dorsalis, assembly GCF_002814215.2. Taxonomy (NCBI): domain Eukaryota; kingdom Metazoa; phylum Chordata; class Actinopteri; order Carangiformes; family Carangidae; genus Seriola; species Seriola lalandi. Next base: position 1,950,092 of record NW_019525135.1, on the reverse strand, counting down.
GCTGTATTTGTCAGACCCATGTCTGAGCTGCTCTCTGCCCCACAGATGCAAACAGCGGGGATCAAAATCCTCCTCTCCCATCCACCCTTCTATCTCACGAGCATCTTTAGCTGATATGCCATGACAGGGGTGCTAAAACCAGATATTCTGTGATAGTAGAGATAGTAGTGACCACAGGCACAGAAAATGGTGTGTTAACCCCCCTGAAAAGAGCTGTCATGGATTACAGGGATTATTTGATAAAGCACTTGGCCCATCATTTTGACTATAACTCAGCACTGCGTCATCGATCTTGGCACTCTCAGAAAGAAAAAAAAAATGAGGCGAGGGGAGTATAACCTTTAGCTACATCAGCATGGACACCTAAACAAAACAAATGACTGGACCTCTAAAATACTTGCTGTGTGTTCAGAAAAAAAGGAATGACAGCAGTATGGCTGAGCACATGAGGAGAACAATGGCTACAGGAGGGGTTTCAATTTTCACACAGTCACACAGCTAATTGAACAAACCTCTTGTGAGGAAAGGAAAAACAATGTTTTGGAAGAAAAAGAAGTCTGTCACAACCAGAGCACTTAAGGTTTTGTATCTAGATTTATTTATATGCAGGTTTGTCTCTGTGGTTTGGAGTTAAATCACTGGAACACTGTCAATTGTTGGCCTGCAGCACATCCAGTTCATGACAGGAATTTACATACGTAGTTATGGCAACATATAATGTTTTGATCTCGGCTAAATCACTACATACAGCATGAAACAGAGAATTTAAATATCTACATATTATTCCACATCAACATTTTCCTCAATTTACAGACAACATAATTGTATTTACATGGTGCATAACAAGGGGAGGGTAAATGGGGATGATGGATGGAGATGGCAAAAATATTAATGGATCACATGGAAACTGCTCTTTAAGAAATGATATGGAACTAAATGTAGCCCATTCATGTATGATCATCATCATAATATTTTTGTTACTTGGATTCGCATGATATTCCAGTCGTACCATGGAAACAATCACTTGAAGATTAATGAAACATTTGCAACAATTTGACAATAACATGCAGATGGAGGGATCTAGTTTACTCAGTTTAAGGTGATATTGTGATTGTTGCTGTGACAACATAGACAGAATAAAAAGGACAACTTGAAATAAATACTAAATGAAATAAACAAAAACAATATACGATAAATATGTGGTTGTGTCAGATTTACTGTGGGCCAGAGACTTAATTAACTGAGACAATGAAGCCTTTTCTTGGTGCTTCATTTGACTGAGCTGTCCATGTCACACACTCCATTGTTGTTCTCACAACAATCAATATCTGATGCAAGACATAGTGGAATCAAATAATTTATTTTGCCAATAGTTTTTTATTCTCATATGGTTCATGTTAGAGTTCATTCAAGGATATGTCATTCTTCCTAAACTCACTTCTTTAATGACAAAGACCGTAGCATTAAAAAGTAATTACAACATTGTTGTTACTCTCACTGAAAAAAAATGTCAGTCAACAGGTGATGAAATGTAAAGATTGTGTGTTTGCATGAATAAACAAACTGGAATTTTTTAACCAGCATGTAATTTGGAGCTAATATTCAGTAAGCTTTTTTTTTCTAGTCATATACCCCCTTGCTACAGGGGGTATATGAATCTTGTTAGGAATTATAATTTCTGTAGACGTCCATGTTATTAATTATTGATAGCTATGGCCAGCTAACTTCCTACTGTTTGTTAGAATTCCTATTTTAAAGCCAGTATGGATAAGTAAAAATGTCACTCTGTGCTCTTTATTACATTACTTAGCATTTTACTGTGAACACATTACTTTTGTCCATGTCGGGATCCTCTAGAATGATTGGTAGGTTGTTAATTCGTTTTGATCTGATTTTTAGCAAAAACATTTGGGTTAACCCCTAACTTTGAGCTCAGTACCATGAAGCTGATTCACTTTTAATCAGGGCTGATCACCATGATAACCATGAATATGCTGCACAGCAAACATTGTTTGAGACAGGTTCAGTTCAGAGGATATGTTTCAAAATGTGCCAACAGCCGGCCATTCAAATGAGCGGAAAAAAAGATGGGATCATTGTTTGCACAGGATCCCAACATGGACAAAAGTGCTACATTTACAAAGAAGATACAAATAAAAATGAGGACAGAGTGACATTTTTACAATCATGTTTTAGAATCACGTTGCTTTTCCTGGCAATTAAAACAGGATGAAATAAATGTTTTCAGCACAACCATTTGGACACTCTGGCTTTAAACAGGGGCATCTAACAGACTGTGGCATATTTGTGCTAAAATTCTCTCATTCATGACAAGATTCATAAAAGTCATTCATTCACTATAGCCTGCTTTGCACTTTTATTCCACAAAAGGGAACAAATTACATGACTTTGTAAATAGAGCATAGTTTTATAGACTCATTGAGATGATCATAATGAATGTCATTAATTTATTTATCAAGTTTTACTGTATGGAAGACTTTTTTTTTTTTTGCATACCACATGTAGTTTCACTTTCAGACCTGAGTAGCAGAAAAAGTTAATTATAACACTCATGTATTGCTCATATTTATTCCTAATCCTGAATTGTTGTCATAAAGATCCCCCATATGTTGGTGTTAACAAGATGCCATCTGCCAGTGAAAAAAATACACCTTTTCCACACCATCTCATTCACAATAGCTGAACTGATGAAACACAGATCTTTGCACACAAGAACTCAGATTAACATTATAATAGAACATGTCTTCTCTGGCAGGACCCACACACCAGTGTTTTGGATGGGATTTCAATCACTGATCGCCGCACCCAATTAAAAAATAACCTGAACTTTCCCAAATAAGTAAATCCCATCCGAATAAGGCTTTGTTGTAGCCTAATTGTCTGCCATCATATAATATACGGTATCTTTTACCTCGCTTTATATTGCTTTTTCTTACTGCGTTGACCTAACTTCTCCATGGGAGTTAACACTTCCATTGTACTTAATATGCTGCTCTGTAATCCTTGGGTATAGCTATGAGCTTATGCACATGAATGAGTCAGGATTTGTTAAAATTAGCCAATCACAAGTGAACACACTGGATTTAGGTCTCTATGCAAGCATTTTAATACTAGAAAGCCTGGGTTAAACCCAAAGTTAGCTCCTAACCCATGAATGTGTCCTCATGATGAAACTGTCAGCCACATTTTTCCTATCCAGTTTCCTATTCAGTCACATTAACCCACATTGTGAGCAGTTAATAATATTTGATTTGATGTTTTATCTTTCACCCATGCTCCATTTTTAACTGAGAAAGAAAGAATAGCCTTGTCAAATACAATGTCACATCTACTTATTGCAATAAAGGTGCTCTTAAGTCAGGTACATTATGCTGTCAGCTCATTGTTATTAGCTGATCTTTTATGACATTATGGTTTCGGGTTGTCAGTTTGTCCGTCTGTCCCATTCTTGTGAACGTGATATCTCAAATTTGGCACAAACATTCAGTCAGACTCGAGGATGGTCTGATTGGTTTTTTTGGTTATGTTTTGGTTATCAATTTTGGTTATCAAAGGTCAAGGTCGTGATGACCTCACAAAACACATTTTTGGCCTTTTGAACCTGATATCTCTCTAACGCCTTGAGGGAATTTCGTAAAATTAGGCACAAATGTCCACTTGGACTCAAGGATGAACTGATTAGATTTTGGTGGTCAAACGTCATAGTTCAGGTTCATGATGACCTCACGTTCTTGCGAATGCAATATATAAGGAACGCCCAGAGGGAATTTCATTATTTCTGCCACAAACATTCACTTACATGTAAGGATGAACTGATGAAAATTTGATAGTCAAAGGTCAAGTTCACCATGACCTCACAAAACCATAATGGTCTGCAAAAACACCTCTGGCCATTATTCAATGCTGTAACTCAGGAAGGGGAGATTGTTACCATCTTTTTTACAACTTGGCTGGTTGGTGAAGTGGTAATTCTAGTTAATATCTAAATTAATTAAAATGAGTCAAAGGAATCTTAAAAAAACATTTGAGGGGCACTAGGGGACAGAAGAGGCTAAGTGGGCTAGACATATTGTTGATTTAAAGAGAACAAACCAAGACATTGTGCCAGTGGGACACATCGTCAGTGGCTTTGTAGTGTAAGAGCTCATTAAATGGTCTTTAGAAACACACTTGGCTATAGTTATATTTATGAAGCACATCTTTAAGCATCTCTAAGTTGCTCCACAATGGATTTTGGTAATAGTTATTGATTCATTTATGAATAAGCCAGAGCAGTAATGGAGTGAAGCAGTGCACAGGATTCCTCTCATTTTACCATCACACCATAAGGTTAATTTTGTACCTAGTCCTGCTGTATTTTTCCAGTAGTTTCCCTATCATTCACATTCTCAAAGGTATGAATGGTTTCTCTGAATTTGTATTTTATAACATAATTCAGATACAAAAAAAAAAGGCCCTGACGGAATGAATGAGTGTTGCTAGGAATCTAAAATAGAGGTGTTACCTTGGCCCCATGTCTACGCAGGTTGACAACACAGTTCAGGTGTTGCTAACGAATCGATTGAGAGAAGGACTCTTGAATTATGAAACACATGGGAACAGATAGACAGGATGTTATAAAACAGGGAAAATTGTGGAAAGTTGAAAGGCTGAATTTGTGTAGCTTTTGAAGTGAGAGGTAGTGGAGAGAGATCTGGTTAAAAAAAAAGGTGTTGGAAAAGTATGAAATGGAATTTAATGTGTTGAAGCAGCATGAAGAAACAGCAAGTGTTTTCAAGGCCACTTCCACGATTTTCCAGAACTGGCTGCTGCATTGCATGAAAGGGATACAGATCACTGTAGGCTACAGAGAGGCAGATTTAAAATGATTGAAAGGTTCAGTACAGTATTTTTCTGTGCCTGTTGGTCAGCTGTTCAGTATAATGAATGTAATATGAACTGATAAAATACAAAGATGACATGATGTTTTTGGAGTTTCCTGCAGTTGTCCATATTTCAGTAATTGCACCTTTTAAGGATTTAATTGATTTTAATAAAAGTTCTGCTCGTATTACAGCATGTACTGGGTCACCATGGCAACAACATTACAGTGGATATTTTCTAAGAATTTCAAGGTAATTGCTGTCTAATGTTTTTCTAATTTTAAACTTCTCATTAAACATCTGCATTTGCTATAATGCATTGGTTCCCTCTTTGGTATTATTGTAATCATACATGGTTTTATAAAATGACAAGATGGTGTGTTCATACATTATTGGCCAATGCACTCTTTCTTTTCAAGAGGATGTTTTTGTTATTTTGTTTTCTAATTTATTGTTCTGCTTCACATTTATTTCTCTCTAAGGGTGTGTTCACCCATCATCTATGCTAATTAGCACTGGCTCTTTAGAGGAAGAGACATTATTAACAAAACCTACCCTCATATTACACAAATGCTGTTAAATCCACCTCTCTGATAATTGCCAAGTCAATGTGCTGAATTTGCATGCCCCTTTGACCTGGAGAGCCGTGTTGTTTGAGCCAATATGTCATAGCACAGTCTCCCAAGCCAAATTGGTCTCATCTTTGTCAGCGTCTTTGGGAAAGAGTGACCTTGTCTTTTATAGATAAAACTGAGGCTTAGGTGTAGGACTTCAGGTAACCACACTCGTGGATAAGGGATAAACTCCCTCCCCTTCAGAAAACTGGAAGATGTCACTGGGGAGAGCAACGCCTGGGCTACTATGCTTATCTAACATGGATGGATAGGTAGCTTTTCAATCCATTGTGATGTGTAATCAACCGAAGTCGATTATGCAACAGTCGATTACACACAGCTGGATTCCAGTGCATCCTTCATGTGTCTCTGGTTGTATTCACATGTGTATTTAAAGCAGCCCGTTTATGAACAGTTCCTTGTTTTATGCCTAGAGTGAAAGAACCAAGTACTCATCTGTTGAATGATTGATATGACACTGTTGTTTTGTGTCCCCTTTTTCAACTTGTTATAATATAATATTATTTTTCCACATGTAAGTAGTGTAGTTTTCTTAAATAGGCTGTGCTGTTTTTGATTTGGACATCTAGATTTTTGTTGTGATTCATTTTTCTCCTTTACAAAAGGCCAAGCTAGATAATTCCTTCATTTGCCGTTTAGTCACTAATTGACTGATCATGAGAGGAAAGTCTGAAGCATCTCCTTTTCTTTTTCCTGATAGTCACTGTGTTGGTCTCATTAATCACACGATTAATAAGGCCAGATTAGTTTCCAAACCAGAGACAGGGACCATTTTTCAATTTACCAATTAGTCTATGTCTTCCAAAATGTCATGTATTTTAGAGCACAGTGCCGTCTTATGACTATATTAACAGCTTCAGCTCCCACGGCACTTTTGACAGAGGTTCTATGTTGAAGACGCAAGAGAGCTGAGTTGTCAAATGCTAAAAAAGTAAAAATTGTTAAATTTCTGTTAAAATTATGAGGTGTTCCCATTTTCTCAGTCCATACAGTATTAGATACCCATTAGTATGAGAACTGTACAGCATCATGTCTCAGCTTTTCAGAAGGATTTATGAAAGAAGTCCCCAGCGGGACAAAAAATACTGCTGCCCTGTTGTCTGGGAGTTGAAACATTCCAGTTATGTCTTTGATTCCTGTTTCCAGGTTTTTTCATATAGTTGCTGTTCAACCTACAGTTGTACATGACAGCTGTTTAACCAGCATGCTACAGCCACTATCTTGCAAATCACACCTGCAAAATGTAGCCACTTACCATGCCCTTGCCACACCCTTGCCATATTTGGTCCAACTGTGGCATTTTAACTCTTGGCCGATGTCTGGCTAAGTTGGTAGATGGCAGTAAGTGCTCAGTCTAACACTGTGCCAACACTCAATCCACAGTGTGAAGCTGTTAGTTTATTCCCCTAACGACAGTATGATACATTTATTATCTTAGAGGAATATTCCACTAAAGATCATTGTTGTAGCAGCCACCAAAAAAGGAAGATAATATTCTAATTTGCAACAGTGAAGTATGTTCTGTAAAAAAATGTATCACCATCCTTATTTTTTAAACCAATATAATGAGGAAATATTCACAACTCAAAATGTTCACTCTACAAACCATTCACTAATTCATTGGTTTTCCCTAATCTATCTATGTACTTTGGGCAACAAAAACATGATTACTATTTCATGGTTATATTTAGGCAATTCAAAGCACTGGGACAAGGTTAAAGAAAACTCATGCTTTTGAATTAATTTTGAAAAAGTCAGGGCTGACTTGAAGCACAGGATGTAGACAAAGCTCCCAGCTTTGTATGCAGAACCACACATCCAGATCTCCCTCTCCCTCCAACTTCTGTTGGCAAAATTCAGCAATATCTTTTATATGTGGAAACCTGAGAATAAAATGTTGTGGTATGTACCAGTTTATATCGATGTACCCACTTGGGCGAGACTGTCTTCCAAAGAGAATGACAGCATCAGTCGTCTCAGCAAGTGCCCCAAAACAACAAATGTTTACATTCAAGCGACAAAGTCCTCGAGCGGCAGTAGTGACTGTGACTCTTGTCAGTAGCAAAGGAAGAATAACAGTTATGTTGTTACAGAGTATCACAGTCCACTTGGTCAGGCTGCCTGGTTGAAACAGCAAAGCATCTGCTGTTCATTTCCCATTTCAAACCAACAGTCACAGTTGTTGTTTTACACATGACATTACGACAAAGATCGTAAACAAAGTGGTCATTTTAACCCAAACCATAATCTTAGAGGACTGTAAAAGCTTTGTGTGGAAATTTAAAAAACACTATTTAAACATATCCACCTTTTTCTTTCTTTCTTTAATGCCATGCAATCATTACCTACTGCCATTTGAAGAACAGTGATGCCCTTACTATTAGTAACCTTTTTTGCATCGTTACTTATCTGCTGTGCTCTGTGGCTGTCACTTTAATAAGACTAAAATTGGTCAATGACTATTTAGTCGTGTGTGTGTGTGTGTGTGTGTGTGTGTGTGTGTGTGTGTGTGTGTGTGTACACATACTTTCAGCTAGAGACGGCTCCATAGCATTTGCGGTGTCACTATATTGATATTACATTGAGGCTCTTATTGGATATCTTTAGCATTTACTTCAAACACATTCATGGAATATTGAGTCAGCGAGTTTGGAAAACGGATTTACAGGAGCTCTAGACAACTCCTGACTGTTGTAGTTTTCTGTGAGAAACTAGCAGGAGCATCATTAACATCAACAGAATACACAGTATCTATTATAAGTCTTCGCCAGAGACTCCATGCCTATCCAGCTTGTTCATTTGAGTGACAGCACAGCTGACACACACATTTTCATGATAGACACTAGTTAGCTTGCTAATTAGAGGCAGAAATCCCACCTGAAACTTCTCATTTGCACATAAGGCACATGTTGTCATGTGTAAATTAAACCGTAACATTCTTTCACTGATTCTAGCCTGAGACATTTGTTGTAATTTATCACCCTGTCTTTTTTTCTCTTCCTGCCTATATCTACTTTCCTGTAACAAGTAGAAATCCATTAAACAAGTAGAAATCGTTGTATTAAAATATAGAATTATCCTACTCGAAATGCATTAAGAAAACAAACATATCTGCAGCACAGTATATGAAATAGAAGGGGAAATGAAGATACTAAAAATATTTAAAATTACTGTGTGTTATGTGAAAGGTGTCACTTGAGGTGAGGAATTCAATCATAATCACCAGGTCCTCTCAACTCTGTTGAGCTTGTAAGTGTCTGTCAGCTCATTGCTTTTGCTTATTGGCACAAAACTTTACTGTATTGAGTTTCCTCCCACCGCTCTAATCGGCATTGCTTCCAGAAGCATGCAGCTCTAAGCAGAGCCAGATAATTCATTCATGAGTTGGTGGAGACCAAAAACAGAGCTACAAAAACAGAGAGTGAATTAGACTTTGATTTATTAAGTGGCCAAAACAATGTCTCCAATAAATCTTAATGTTGGTCTCTGTGTGCTGGATGTGCAAATAAGCAAATATTTGCTGACACATTCACTATACCAGATTAAAAGATGAGGATATGTTAGTAGGTTTAAACAGTCTTAAAGCTGCAATCGGCAACTTTGAAGAAAGTATTTGAAGTATTTGAGAGAACTGTACACACACAGACACAAACAAACACAGCAAAAACACCCTCACTCCCTGTGGTTGAGGTAATACGTTTCAAATGTGAAAGCTATAACTAAACATTTACCCAAAAGCTAATAGTATCAGTAGAGATTATCCATCGTAGCAACAACCACACATTGTGATACAAGCACTCTGGCTGTAGTACAGAGTGAGCCCTGCTCTGTTAGAATCAGGCAAACGTAATAAATTCAGAACATCATTTATAATAGACTAGTTGCTGAAGTTTTGAACCTTTAGCCTTGTTGACTGAGCTTGGCTCCTGATGAACACGTCCTTTGCCATGGGTAAGAATGAGTTGTTTTCTTGTACTGCAGTGTGTGTATTGCATCCCCAGTATCTGGTCTGTTTTATGTCACCACATCTGTGGACATATTTATTTGCTCTCTGTAGTTTGTAATAAGGACTGTACTCATTTGTGCATGTGTGACTGACTGGCAGCATGCAGGCCATTTTCGCAACACAGAGACAGAAAAAAAGACTGCGTCCCTGGTTTTAGAGTGCTGAATTTGATTTGTAATAGTGCTTCTCAGAGAAGCTCTTTATATAATTACTATGACTTGGTACCTTTTATTACCAAAAAAAAGAAACAAATCCAAGACTTAAGTTATACTTCCGTCCAAAGTATATCTTGTTAATTATGATTTGTGGTTTATTGTCTGTACCGTTAATGTATTTTTCTTTTGATGTCAAGGGGTTACATGTATTTCATTTAAATGGGTTAGAAGGGACCAATTCAGATTTATTTGGAATGGTATTACAGGGACCGGTATCAAATTACAATTTCAATTGAAAACTACATAATAAATAATTGACTATTGTTATTATTATTGGAAATAGTTCGTTATGACACTTAAAACAACACTACAAACCTTCAGATATGTTTTCTTACTAACAGATGACATTTTTTTCTGCAGTCATGTCTCGTGCAGTTGAACAGGCTTGAATGATATATTGTGTTTATAAACATCACAAATTCAGAATTGAGGGGAAGGATATAGGTGTTTGATTAAGTGTGATGATTTGGCGCCAGCTTTATAAAGCCAACTGGTCCCAGGAGAACATTAAAAAGCTTTACATAAAAAGGGGTCACTGGTGTAATCTGAAGAATTGACAGCTTTATTAAAACCACAATGTAATAAGGCCAGGACTTGTCCATGTTAGATTTACAGGGCAGTTTTAATAAGCAGCTTCCTGGCTGTGGACACTCTTTCTGACACAAATATGAATTACTTGGTCCTCAGTAAGGACTTTCTTGTCTTCACTAAGGTCAGCAAATATGGAAACATTCATTTTGTTGCATTGTTTCATTTGGGATGGCATTTTCCTACCAAAAATAGGGCACAGGCTTACACTTGCAGTCTTGGAAGTTGCATACAATTTTCATGTATACTCAGGTTTATTTATTAATTGACTTTTTGGCACTTCCTTTTAACCATCTTACACACAACAGACACATTTTCAAAACATTTTTAAAATGTAACATTTTCGAGAAAGATTTGCATTGGCTGACAAGTATGAACACTGGACATGCTGTCTCTTCTCCACTGTCTGAAATTAAAGGTGTGTTTTCACCGCAGGAACTTTCCCCAGGAACCATGAACCTTTTGACCACAGGAACCAGGGTCTAAATTTAGTTCCAGGGTAATTGATCGGCCCCCAAAAAAGTCACTGGTTGGGGGGTAGTACTTTCCAAAGTTCAGGAACTTCTGGGGGTGTGGTTTGCAGTGCTGAACATTACTGATTGATCGAGTACTCGCTGCATTTTATTTCACTCACCATGTTTAAAAGCATGCAGCTGCAAGCCAACTGTTTTGTTTTGATTCGAGACTGTTGTTTTTCCTCCACGTTAACAGGCTAACTGTAGTGTTGCACAAATGATAACGCTGGCCTGTCCGTCACTTTTATGGCGTCATCGTTGTTGTATAGCCCTCCTCTTCTTCTTAACGCCATCTACTGGACTGGAGGTGTAGTGCATTTACCTCCATTGCTTTTCCGTATGTCATCAGCCTTATTTGCATAATCTTCCCGGGACTTTAGGCCACAGTGGAAACGCAGACCAAACCTTTTAGTTCCTGAAGAAAAGTACTTTTTGGTCGAAACGCGGCTTTAAGGGGAACTTCAGTGATGCATGATTCACTGATGTATATAGCACTTTTCAAAAACAATTTGCAAGTGCTGCAATTTAATGAAGGGAATTAAAAGAACAATTACAGAAGCATAGAATAAGAAAAACAAAGAAAATGCAGTTCTAAAACAGTCTGATTTTAGGGGAGATTTAAACAAAGATAAAGGGCTAGCGTCTCTGATCTCTTCAGGCAGGCTTTTGCAGAGTTGAGGGGTCTGCTTCGGTTTTTAGCACAACCTGGGATTCACAAATAGAGACCTCCCAGAAGATCACAGGCTACTGTACATTCAGGCTCATATGAGGTAGGTAGTACAGAAATCTAGTGAAGAGTGAACCCCATGTGTATACAGGCAACCAATGTAGAGATGCTTGGTGGGGTTACATGGGGTTTGCTGTCTCCGTGTGGTATTATGAGCCAGTTCAAGCCTGGATAGGTTGTACTCACTTGGACAGGACTGCAGAGAGTTGCAGCTGTGTAATCATGAAATAAAAGCATAAATAGTACTAAGTAGTGTACTTTAAAATGTCAGATTACTTACGAGAGAGAGGGAGAGAGAGAGAGAGAGAGAGAGAGAGAGAGAGAGAGAAAGAGTGGATACCCAGATGGATCAAGCTTCAAAAGTGCAGCGTCCTTGATCTCAACTCAATCGTATCTTTCTGTTACATCCTCCCTATCTGGTTAGCACCCATCTCTGTCAAACTTTACACCCACAGTTTGTGATGTGAGCTAACTGTGAGTTAAATATTTTACTTTCCAAACCCATGTCGAGATTACTTGGATGACATCATCAGGGTTATTTCTGCAGACAGCTCATAACAGAGACACAGAAGACAGTAAATAACTGTTTTCATGGGCTAAGTAGTAGCCCATATGATGAGTAGACTGATTTTTATGGGTAAAATTGGTGGATTGGCCCTTAAATCTTGATCTTGTACGGCTACAGGTGTAAAGGAGCAGAGAATTCATTTTTAACAGATAGGCAACATTAATCGCTACTCAGAAGTGGAGCGAGCTTCAAAATCTAATTGAAAAGTCAGACATAACATTTAATCGCACATTTTTTTGTTGTTGGTTTTTTTTTTTTTTTTTTACAACTAATTAATTCTCCAACTCTCCTTTGGCACAGCATTAAGTATCAGCAACGTGATTCTCCCTGCCATGTGGATCATGAAGTTCATGTTGCAGAGCGTAAATCTGAGACTGAGACATTCTCTTCAACATGTTTATTGTAGTTTTAAATCTATCCATCGTTTTTTTGAGTCTCACAAAGCAGGGATTCTTGCTGAGCATCTGAACTCTGTTTGTACTCGATAAATTGAACTGGGAAAGAGTTAAAAGGAAGTGCCGGATGATATGATAGCCTTCATATCCCTAGGGAAATCAAACCAGCCTGGTGTATCGGCCATTGTGAGAGCAGTGTGCCCTCGTCCACTACAAACACAGGAAAACTGAGCTTTTACTTTGTGGAAGCTCTTTTTCATGTGCCTCCAGCAGAACTAAAGATAAAGATAAAAAACTGGAATCATGTGCAACAGAAATGCACAATGCATTATGTATGATGGTTACACCATTTGTTTTGAGGATTAAGGCACACTTCAAAGATACCTTTCCCTCCCTTTCCTTGTCCAACCAACAACAATAAAATGCGCAATGCTTGTATAAATGATCCAGTTTTTAATTTACACAGACTTTTCATAATATTGTCAGCAAAAGTGAGTCACATCTAAAACATTAAAAGTGTTCAGATTTCTTTCTTTTTTCCTAGACATGTACTGAGCGAAGCTGATTTATACCAGAGAGAATAGTTTACTGTGGTTAGTTGCTACAGATGTCCTCTGGCTCATGTAGAGAATTACAACAGCAGGGAAGATGGTGATTAATCATCTGATGTTATCAGCCACTCCCTAATGAAAACAAGCTACATCTTCTCTTGATCATTTCACTCATTTCAGTCCTCCTAAGTCTCTCTGTGAGTATTGATATTTTTCTGTCATCTGTAGCAGTAAAATAAGCCCCTGGTCTGATTCAGCAAATTTTCACCATAAATATCAGCGATCAATGACCGTCAGAGCAGTGGGGCTGCTGCTGCTGGACATTAATGCCGTCACAGAGAGATGTCACCGCTCACCGAAATGATGACAGGGATGAAATCCTGAAATGAACAGCATGGATGGAGTGTTATGTTTGTATCATTTCCCCTTCACAAATTAATGGATCACAATAATTTTGTTTTTTATATGTTCTGTATTTATAAAATGTATGCATTCTATTTCTAACATTTTTGCATTGTAATTGATGGTCTCTACAAATAAGAGATTAAAAACTTAATGGATTTGTTTCAGGAAACAGATTGCTGGGCGTGCTAGAATATAGCTTGGCCTCCTTCCAGTTAGTCGTTTTTGTCATTCATTAGTCTGTAAACCACCACCACTTATTGGTTTCCGACAAAATGTAGAAATAATGCATTTTACGACACTGCTGTATTCCAGTATTTTCAACATTTAAGCTCAATGTGTCTTGTTTGTTTTTCAGTGCAATGCAAGAAGCACACTTTAATCACAGCTCCGTTTGATTTTATTAATGTTTGACCAACTATAGACAAATACCTACATGGGGGAAATGAGGAATATATGTTTGTGTGTGTGTGTGTGTGTGTGTGTGTGTGTGTGTGTGTGTGTGTATTCATATATATGTAGCAAAATGAAAATTATTACAAGGAAAATGAAATAAATATGAATAAACATACAAGTATAAATCAAAGGAGTGTTGCACAAATCCAAGCACTTGGTCAGAAAAGATGTAATAAAATTATCCAACATTTTATAAAGACTTCATTTAAATAATATATTCGGTGTAATAGACAGTAGGGGGACAATGATGGTCATTAAAAGTATTACTATAATAAACAACTATTCTTTATCTTTACAGATTGTTTTTGGTTGAAATCTTGCTAATGAACTTAAAGGGAACTGTGATTCCAAAGTGCCAATTCTCCTTGTGTTTTCATCGTTCATCCTGTGTTGCCTCTTACCAGATTTTCAACTCAATGAACTGAGAACACAGGACCTCATGAACTTTGTAAATGATCACGCAAAACTGGCTTTGTGTGTCAGGTGTTGTGGCTTATGCATAGCTGATAGACCAGTGTTTGTCCAATTGATCAAACTTTATAATAACATCTGTTCTTATCATCGCAACCTTTCTATAAACTGCTAATCTCATTACGTAGGTATTAATATTTGATACTATTCTACAAATCCTGAGGCATGCTGTGGTTTAGGCTGATAAATATTCAGTAGCTAATTACATATGATTGTGATGGCTCTTTATTACTCTGTGTGGAACAAGTTCAGTACAGCAGTATTGTGGCAACATAGAGAAAGCCAGAGATGTGAAATTGCTTCAGGAAGAACCAAACCAAAGTCCTGTGCTTTACATTTGACCCAGCCGGTCTCTTACAGTAAGTATTAATTTTAGTGTAGTACCGGTAATAAATCCTTATTAGAATTTACCTAGTTTCGCCATGGTTCCAATCTAATATGTGTAATGTCTGATGAGGGGGATGAAATTAACTATCTAAATCAATTTAAATTACATCTTAGAAATTTAACAATGGTGAATTAAACCCTCCTGGATTACAAATTCTGAATATTATATTTTGACAACTCTAGGCTATAGCCATAAATTGGAAGCTAAGTGACTGATCTGAGGTTACTACTATTATCTTAACAGTAATTACAAATTCCTGCCCTCATAACATAGGAGAATAAGTTTTTTAGGTCCATTAATGGTGTGTGGAAAATGGAAATACAATTTACTAAAGATTGGTTATGTAGCAGGGTTGGTATCATTATCACATTATGTCCAAAAATCAAGCACAGTCAACTTAAAAAATTCAATCCACTGAATTGAGATGTGTAGCAGGAACAGATTATCCCCAAGAAAATAATTGATGTATAAATGCATAAAATAATAATAATGTTCTTGCAAACTAATTCTGGTAATCTGCCAACACATTCTGGAGAGAACATATGTCGCCATCAGGTTGACTGCAGCCCTGAAAATTATAGCAACTCATGCAACAATCCGCAGTCTGGAGCACCTCACTGTAACTGTTTAAGATGTTTATGTCACTTTATTTATCCATAAAATGAACAGACATATATGCAAAGTAAAATGTTTGCTCATTTTATATAAGTCTTAAAATACCAACCAGTTTTGAAGTCAGATTGCATCTCATGCATGAGGTTGAATTTCACAGATTATCTACTCATGAATCACTAGGGTGCTCACAATGCACAGTAAGATTAGAGCATAATGATGCATCACACACTGCACAATAAGATTATCTTGACAGAGCAAGCTATACGCTTCCTTTAGCTTTAGCTCTCACACACACACACACACACACACACACACACACACACACACACACACTCATATCCTTCTGTCTCCGGTGCACACACATTCCCCATCTCTCCTGGTTATACACAAACACTATCTTACTCTCTCCTTCCATGTACTTAGGATTTGTCTTGAAAGACATTTTAGCCTCAACAATTATATACGTAGTGTAACAAACAGTGATGGTGAAGCACAGGTTCTGGTAAATGTTGAACATTTATTAGAGAGGTCGTCGTTTTCTATATTGTATATCTATATATATCCCTATAAACTCAGGGTTAGGATTATCATGACAGCTGTGATGTGAACTGAAAGAAACAAGGTCATAGCTATTAATGCAACTTGGTCAAAACCTAATGTTGTGATGAGCATGATTAATCACCATGACCGAGACAAGTATACAATGATGGACTTTGAGATTACAAGACAATTGACATATCAGGGACTGGGATGTAGTCCTGAGTACAATCACCCAATAATATAGTCTGATGTTACCCGTTGATTTAGCAGTGTCCAGCCTGGTGGGGAGGGAAGCTCATCATCCTTGTACCCATTGGCCTGAAGTGGCCCTAAACATGCTCCCACAGCTCCGTCTCTATCCTCCTCCTCACTGACAAGATCATCTGCTCTGTGCAGGAACATAAATAGTGATTGGAGTAAAACTTCGGATTCAAATGTCGCATGTGTGAGTGTTTTTCCTGTACACAGTGAACATCAACATTCACACAAACATGTAAAGATAAATTTGTGGAGTGACCACAACAGTAAGATCAAGAATGCACTTTGATTTGTGATCTGTTAATCATTTTTTTCTTCATTATTGATATTTTAAACTCAGCAATTGGCAAGACCACAGCCACCGACTGAATTTATGTAATAAAGAAAGAAATCTTTTTCGGAATGAAATATGAAAATTGTTTAAAAATATTTGTCTGGTGCTTCCGGTAGAATGTGCCAAGTTACCATTGACGTACAGCACTGCCGTAATTGTAAATTTATTTTCTGCCAAATATTTAGCCGATAAAAATCTTTCAAGGACAGAATATCCTAAGTGTTACTACACACACCTATAGTAAAGTATAAGTTATAGAGTTCGCTCTATGAATCGTTGAGCGACAATGTTTAATTGAAATTGATATAGATTTTTAAGGACGATTTTTGTTGCAAAATCAATTTGAGCTGTGTCTGCAGACCAGTTGTTTTGTACGTCACTCTTCTTGAGCCACCTTTTCGCTTTGATGAATTGCTCTGTATGGTTTGAGCAAGTCCTTTGCGAGCTCACATTTTGTGCTTGTGCCCTGAATTAGTCTGACATTTCATGCCTGAATGCCTTCATGACATTTAGTTTAAGGAAATATCATGGTCTGCTGAACTGTCCAGGACTAACCAAAAACACAGATGAATATGGAATACACTGAAGTCCTGCGCTGGGATACAGTTTTAAACAGCATATTACTGTTCACATCAGAGAGATGGTGATGTTTAGATTTTGAAAAAAATGTTTTAATATTATACCTGTGTAGTTTTTCAGTTTGATTAGTCTTTTAATTAGGTGTTGTAAGACAAATTTGATTTTCCTTAGGAATAAATGTCCAATGACAAGTATGTCATTGGAATATTTCCCTGAAGCATTTCTATATGATTGCTTTTCTGGTTTATTTATTTTCTGGTCATAAAGAGAAATTTAATATGTTGAAATAATGAGCAGGTCTCTTGATTGCTTTGAGATTGAACAGGTAAGTCTCTTCTAACATAGAGGGGTTTTTTTTCTCTTATTGATTCAGTCCACATAACTTATTAAAAACAGAGCATAATTTCAAAACCCAAATGACAACACAGACTGCAGTGGAGCCTCCATTAAATCAGGACTAATCATCTCTACAGATGTTTTACTAAAAAATGTTTTCATGCTTTTTGGAATAGATATACATATTTTATCATACTTGGGGCTACAGCTAAATGTAAAGCCCAATTCAGTGGGCTTATCATTAGTAGTATTATTTACAGGTAATTATTCACAAGATGTCTCTATCTGAAAATCGATTAGTGTTGAAATGAGAACCAGATATATCAGCTTTTTATTTAATTGAATTTTTTTTTTCAAAATCAGCTGTCCACAATACAGTTTGAATGCCAACAGAAGTTCACGTGTGTTATGCTTCTAGCGGCTAATGTAGCCGTGACCAACTAGCCTCAAGTGGAGCTGAGGAATGAGCTACAAAAGTGAGGGACTGAGAGAAAAAAAATATAAGATATTCAGTTGCTTCTAACTTTCTCTCTGAGTGATCAATTTAGGAAGTAAATATAGCCGACACTTAACTTATATGTTTGCTGATTTTGTCAGACAAATGTCGCGGTTACAAAATCAGCAGCTAGGAAATGGCTTGCAAGTGACTGCTGGTCAACATTTATTTTAATGGGATGTGATTCAGTCACTATTTCATACTTGTTCTGTTGTCTGATGAGAAGAGCATTATTGGGAATTTATCTATTTTAAAATGCTATAAAACCCAATTTATTTTAGCAATGCAGAGCAGTGGCCTGGAAATGACTTGGAAGTGACATGTAGTCTAATGGGCTGTGTTTCAGTCACTATTTAAAGCTTTGTTCCATTGTCTGACAACAGAAACAGAAAAACATGTAAAGCTTCATTGGAAATTCGAGTGTATGAACATACTGTATATGTGAACACAGAGAGTGGGAGAGAAGCAAACAGATGAAGGACTGAAACTAGCTGACACTAGACAATGCAAATAGAACACAATAACGCCATAAATATGTAGGGCTGGATTGAAAAAATCGAGTCTAGTCTACAATCAATCTTCATTTGATTAGTGTGATTCATAAATCCAGAGATTGATCTTTTAATATATGTTTTTTACACTCTCCAGTGGATATGTGAAACTATTACAATGAGATCTGTCCACGTGATTGTAGGTGTAGTGCAGGAGCCACCGGAACGATGCATTGATGTAACTTCTTTGGGTCCATTCGTAATGTAAATGTAATGTAATATTTTAATAATGCACCAGGTTAGAGGAACAATTTATAGCATTACTTTTCTGAGAATCTCATTCATATCCAAGCAAAAATTGATATTGTAACTGAAGTGAATCTCTAAGTGAATCGGTATTGAATCAAATTGGGACCTTGTGAATCGGAATTGAATCGATTCAGGAAATCACTGGCAATACCCAGCCCTACAAATATGCTAATTAGTGTATTACATCATCTAGTGACATTTAGCAACTCTTCCATCAGGCTTTAGCTACTTGCTGCTTCTTCTGTTCTTTGCTTCTTGATTGGATATATGTACATAGAAAAGGGGAAGAATGTAAAGAAAATAACTGTGAAAATGATTACTTGAAGACTTAGTAAAGAATTTCATTTTTTTTATTATCTCAGCTTCCTTTTGCTCAACTGTAACCCACAGAGCAACAAGCCTGAACAGTGAGTTTATGTTATGTAATGTACTTTCCGCAGCCAGTGATGCCTGTGGTTACAGGTCTACAGTTCACCCAGATTACAGAAGATGGCAATTAAGAGCCACAGTTACCAGCACTGAGCAAGAGGGGTCATAACAGCAGCGTGGGCTTGTGTGTATCAGAGCCTTGAGGGAGTTTTAGTGGTTTATTGGCAAAGCACTATAGGGGAACACAGTGTCAGAGGCTAAGGAGGATAAGTGAGTTTGATGCAGTGCACAGCTTGGATTTTTTCCCCTCCTCCCTTTTGCATGTGATGCCTTTGTGGTGACTAAATGGCTCTGACACTAGAGGTTAAGGTGGCAATTAAAAAGTGTCAAGGAAGTTCCTTGTGTGTTAATACACACCTCCCTTTCACCTCCCTCTGTCACTTGATATTGAGTGTCTTTTGAAACCTGGCCCTTTTGTCACCATACATAGTCGTATAACTCACTTCATTAATGCTAATTTCTCTCTGTCTCTCTCCTTGCGTTGCTCTCTCCCTCAAAAAACAACAAGTCTGTATAGCGGGCAGCCCTTATGGTGTGATTGCACGTGGGCTCCAAGTAGTGAAAGATAAATAACTAATTAACTAATGGAGCAATTAAGTCGGGGGCAGTTGAAAACAAACAGAACTGAACTGCTTCCTTTAGTTTCCTGTGGAAAAAAGACTGACAGTGAGGCAAGGTGCGAACAACTTACTAAAATGTTTACTGCAAAGTCTTGTTTTTCTTGATAATATCTTACTCAAAGTGAAGAATTATGTCTTCAAGCATTTTTGGCCTTTTTAAACATACAATGAGTCAAAAAAAGTGGATGGTTGGTCCTCATAGAACTTTAGCATTCTCAAAGCAGTCCCACCAAATGTATTATTCATGCAAGAGTTTGTCATTGTTTATAAGAATGTTTGTCCCATTGGATGAATACATCCCTTTGAATGCAAATTTGTATAGCTACTGGGACAATGGAAAGTTTTACTGTGTTTGGAAAAAAGTTGATTAAAAAAATGGTATAATCAATGCAGTAAGTTTTCCAGTTGTCAAAATGAAACATACTTGTTTGATTGTGAATTTGTCATATGGTTGAACATTAAGTCGAACATTCCACCTTGTGTGATGTCCCCCTGCTTCAATTTGTATATCTCATTCACTCTAGGTACCCATGTTTAACTTGTTTCTCAAGACTTACTTACGTGGGACCTTTTACACCCAGCATGATGTCATAAGAAAGTGCATGTAATGTTGCCGTGTATATTAGGATTACACCTATTCCATATGGAGTGAGTATTTTAAAAATCTGTCTTTTTTTAAACTAAAAGAGGGATGAAGTAGCCAAACTAAATCAGTTTAAAAAGTGTGTTTGTTTTGCCTCTATTAGATAACCCTCCTGATTATTTCTAGAAACTACAGCCCTGATAATGAGGAGTGAGCTCAGAGGCTCTTGACTAAAATTTGTTTTATTAAGTAGTTTATTTTGTAAAATATTTTTTCATGCAGTCCAAAGAACACTATAGTAATCCACAACAAATGAATCATTTAATTATCATGTGTCTTGCACAAGGAAATTAAATGTATTATATAAACCACTCCAGAAACAGTGTTTGAAGTTCTCATCCCTCTTTAGCAGCCATGTGCTGGACCGTCTAAAGGCGACTGAACTGAGGTTCAAGACTTCAGGTTATACTGTAGTGCAGTTAATAAAATGATGAAGGGCTGATGATTTCTTGTGCTTAATTAATTTCTTAAGATAGTTCCTAAAATTCAATTTCTTTTCAAATCAGGAAAGAAGAATCATTTTCCTTCAGGCCATTCTGTGGGTTCAATTCATCAGTTTTTTTAAAATAACCAGGTGAAAGCAAACCAGTTGCTTTTCTGGTGTCAAACCTTTCACACAGAGACCAACACTTGTTTCAAATATAAAGCCATAAAAGATTTTCTCTTGGGAAGACCTGTGAATTGCCATATAACACGTTTTGTGTGTGTACTACTGCTAAGACAGTGTTGTCTGTTTGCTGTAGAATATTTCCAGGTGTGTGACTGATGAGTTGATCTGTGTTTATTCCCAACTACAGTAGCTGCACATGCATAATGACTTAATTTAACAGTGGTAAGATATCCTTATGGGAAACATTAGGATACTAATCTGAGCTGCAGAGAACCACGACAAGCTCAGTTTAAACAATAAACCTAGGACAACATGAAAAACCATTATATACTGTCTTAACTTGATCTCCCACTTCCACTAAAAGAAGTACACTGCTTTAAAGCTAAATATTGCCTTCAGTGAAAACAACATGAAACGTGAAATCCTGTATTTAAAAACATTCACTATTCTTTAATGATAAAGTTTTGGTTGCAGTGTATTAAAACTGAGAATAGTTGACTGTTTAAACCTCTGTAGGCAGCAGAGAAGTTTATTAATTCACTTTCAAGTTGTCATATTTTATAAACCGTATTTGCCCAAATTGTTTTGGATTCAGTTTTGAGGCTGACTCCATTGTTAGTCATTTTCATTTTTATTTCATTGCCACTGCTGCTTTGAGCAGGTATCTTTTATAGAGTTGTGGCACTCTGATATTCAAATGTCCCAGGGCATTATTTAATTGGAATTCACCAACTCTGTGGTCTTGGAGCAAATATGCTATGAGTTTTCTCACAGCATATTTCTTCAAAGGCTTTTAATGTGGTCATCTGAAAAAAAGAAAACTATTCGCTCTCTGTTTCCCTTCCTCTCTGTTCAGTGGTACAAAACTTTTATATAGTTGTGCAGTTCTTTCACTAGAAGACAAAACCGACTGAAGGCTGTATATTTTTGTTAAACTATCACTAAATGCATGTTTTATGCCCAACTCTGTCACAGACAGGGTTACAGAGAGGAGGCACTAACCGTTATCAAAGTTAAAATTTAATGAACATATAGGACATACAGACTGGCTGACTGTGTTTTTTGTGCAGTGTATCTAATAGTGACAGACAAAGGCACGGGAAAAACTAAGTGTATGAAAATATGGTTGGACATAATGTCAGTCACCTGCTTAAATATTTCTTCAAGATATTGTTCAATGGACTGAAAACAAAATCACTTCAAACACCAAAATGTCACCAGTGTCCTCAGAGCTTTCTCTGTTTAAAGCGGTGCTACTTTACTAAAATTAATTACCTTGAAACTGACGTGATGTTCCACAAAACAGCTGTTGCAGAGTGACCTTTGCCTGTTGGTGATGTAGCATGATCATAAAATGAAGCCATCTCTTGTTTTAAGTGCAGCTTTATCACCCAGGTAGTGACACAACAGCGAATATGGACAGCTTTTTATTACATCCATCTGAAAGGACGACTGTGGGTGTGAGTGCTTTATACTGTAGATGTCACTCCTTGTTAAGAATCTTGTTATATTTAGTCCATGAGCAGGCTACTGAAGTGCTTTCTGTTGTGTATGTATGCCCCCTCATCATGTCACTCTTCTCTTAGGTCTCTTTTTTCTAGATGGTTTCACACTTTGTTTCCAGAGAAAGAGAATTAATTAATTGTTTCCTTCTAGCAAGTATCAAGGGCAAAATGTCTGACAATTCGTTCATATTTTTTCATTGAAATTAATGATTGCTTAATTTTTTCCCTTATTAATTTTGATTAATTGATTAATTTTCGTTTGAGGGCACAATTTAGTGATTCAAGACTACAATGTGTTAATTATAGTCTTGAATCACTAAATTGTTCACTCAAATTACTTAGTCCAGTCATAAAATTAGGCTCTTGGCTTTAGGTTACAGTATTGGTAGCAATAGGAAGTGAAGTTAATTGTTGTGGCCAGTAAGGGAGGAGCAGCACAACCATCAGGAGAATGACAACTGTGAATTAGTGTAGAGATGGTCTCAAACGACTTAATTCATTCCCCTAAAACTAAAATAGTTATACTGTTCTATTTATTTCATTTGTCCTGTTTACTTGACAGTCTTTCTCATAGAGATTTGATGCTACATCAGATGTTGTTTTGCTGCTCTTGGTTTATACTCTCTTGCTGGTTCAGCTGTCAAGTGTAGCTGTTACAGTACATGAACACACATGACATGAAGCAGTGAAAGTTGTCAGGTCACGGACAATCTAAACAGGCCTCTTGGGTTGAATAGTTTTATTTTGACATCCCTTAAAGCTGCACTAATAAATATTTTATATTAACAATGGATTAAGTGATTGTGTGTAATGTAGAAGAGGTTGCTCGGAGTGGACAATTCACAGAAGGTTAACATCTGACTCTGAAGTTCCTCTCAGTTCCAGAGTATTTTATCATTTTTCAGCTCATGGTTTTGGTTCTCTTGGCCGCCAGCTTTGCTGATATAAACCTTGTTTCCAGCAGCAGCACGCAGAGGTTTTCATTTAAAAGGGTTTGAACAAACTCACTGTCCACTACTCGGCTAGCACCAAACAGCAGCCGGACAAAGTGAGAATTAAGCAGCTAAAGAGCCAGATATTTTCCTCAGGAGTTGGTGCTAACCAAAACAGTAAAATGAGTATCGAGCACAAACAAGACTATTTTAAGGGTAATGTTGATCTGTGTGTACTTGCTGTGTGTAAATAAGCAACTTTTTTCTCATTCAGCATTTAGAGACTTTGTAGGCTGATGATATGTCATTGTGTTTACAGTGTTTCAACTGCCCCCAAGTACCCCCTACAAAAAGAATGAAGAATATTGATCAATCAGTCATCAAATATCTAATCTGTGCACTGCAAATGATCAAAAATTCAGAAATTCTACCTCTTAAGTCTGCCAGGCATAGCACACTGTTATTGTTTAGTAGATCGATTAATTCTTTGTCTTCTGCTTGCTTCTTCACTTCTTCCTTATCTATTTACTGTACATATGCTAAAGAAAAAAAGCCAAACTCTATGTCTGCAGACTTGCATTGTATACTGCATGTACATATTAATTGCCAGGATAATCACAGACTCACCAAAATTGATGCCGTTTCTCTATTTTGCCCCAGCTTGAGTGACATTATGGCACAAGTTTCTAGTTAATTTCCATAGCTGGTTATATAGCAGTTTCAGTGTAATGATGAACAGATGTTCATGCAGAGCAGTGATATTTACCATTCTGCAGCAGCGTCTCTTTCAGCCGTCGGGCTCTGGAATCCATGGATGTGCTTAAGCGCAGCATGAGTGTGTTGATATTGGTAATATCTCATCACGTCTCCTCTAACATAGATATGCGGCTAAATCTCTCCTTCCCCTGATGACTTCAACTGTTGCGTACATAAGCTGTTTCATCCTGCCCAATCTCCAAGACAACATCCAGACACAACATGAAGCAGATCAATGAACATTGCTAAAAGCTATTCATATAGAAGGACAAAAAAACAAGTTAAAAATAAACTCTGCAGCAAGGAAGAAAACATGGAGGAAGAAAACAGAGTTAAGATGCAAACCAGCAAGATTTTATAATTAAAGACCAGATTTGTTGTTATTATTTGTTACAGGACATGCCTGATAGGATAATCTGCACACACACACACACACATTGCAGTCGCCTTCTGGTGTCTGTGTATGCATGAGATTTGAGTGATGCTTCTCCTCTGTTGTCTTTGTCTTTGGTATTGTATTGTTTAAGTAACTGGCTGGAGGACCATTAGTCACTGAAATCACCAGATTGCAAATTGATTATTAACGCTGAAAAGGACATTGGAATCTGGCAGTTGATCTTTGGTTTTTGTGTTATTTATTTTTATGTTTGCTGTAGTTAGTTATCAGTTTAGCTGCATTATGCATTATACATGTTGATAGCACTGAGGAGCGTAACATGGCTGCACCTAAGAACCTGAAGAGGAATACAAAAGATGTTCTGACTTTGTATACGAGCATAAACATAAAGTTCACATTCATAATGATTGTATCAATGTTATGACTTATTTATCAGCACAACTGCCCTTGCATATATTTTGATTTAATTAAAAGTCTTTAAAATCATCTTTCAAGCAGAAATACCAAACTTTGCCCAGTTCCACCCTCTAAATTGTGGGGATTTTCTACCTTCCCCTGTCTTAATAAACTAAATGTCTTTTAGTGCTGAACTGCTTATCAAACATATTCAGTTAAGAAATTTGATGGCATTACCTTTGGTATTCTCACGGATTTAGTCAAGAAAATAGTCAAACTAAAAATAATCATCAGTTGCAGCCCGCATTCGACTATCTTCATTTAACATACATTAAATAGCATCCTTGTTTTTTCGTACACAGTCAAACAGTCTTTTCCTTGTTCATTTGCATGAAAAAAGATACATTGCAGAATTACAGTCTTTAAGTGTTTATCATTACTTTATGCCTTACTGGGTAGATTTGACCCATTTTTAAAACTATGATCATGCATAGTGTCCCCACAACTAACACTGGATATAGTACTAATCTGTATTCTTCAGAGTGTGAATACAGTTTGAACCCCAGGTTTACTGTGCACAGCTCCAGTGGGATGGAGACCTACCGTTTGACCTAAGTGTGCTTCCCTCGGGTCATCTTATTATGTAGTCATCTGCCCTGCTGTTTGATCGGCAGTTACCTTGTGTGCTGTGGGTCCTTATATGAGAATGACAAGATAATGATGTGCTGCTAAATGGACCTATATCACATTTTTTTTTAATTAGCAATACAGAGAGAGAAAAAAAACACAATATTCAATCAAGAGTCATCACTCTTAATGAATCCACTCAGCCACAAGCAATCCAAAACTGAAAAGGATTATTGTGCTCTCTGTTAGTTTTTAGTATTTAATTGATTAAGAGTGATTTTAAGACAGTTATGGCAGGTCCCCTATTAAGCGATTCATACACTGTATTTGCCCCATGTCATTTCAGATTAAGGACTGGATAATGATGAAGAAGTAAAACCAGGACATATCAGGGGGGAAGAAGTGTAGAAATGACTCAGTGACAAAATCCAATACTATTAGCTTAATAGTGTATGGCAGCCAGAGAAAGAGACAATATTGGCATGCATGTCTTACTTTAAAACGGAGAAGAAATACAATTATGAAAACTGTATGGAAGCTGAACCCAACATAAAACCCTGAAGTTGAACAACAGGGGGAGCAGCTCTACTTTTGGAAGATCAATATGTGATTTCAAAATATATTAACTCCAAAGTAGAGTGAAAAGAAATAGTTGAGTAATTGATTCGCTAGAATATTTAAGTGACTTTTCAAGCAGAAAATGTCACAAAATTGACTAGTTCCAGCTTCTTCAATGTGAAGATGAAGATTTGCTGCTTTGATTTTTCCTATATGATGGGAAATCGAATATTTTTGGGGGGTTTTGGTCTTTTTTTTAGACTGCACAAGCTATTTGAGAGCCCCAGCTGCAACTCTGGGAAATTCTGATTTTTAATCCAAATGATTAAACAGTTAATCATAAACAGTCTGCAATTATCAGTAATAAAACAATCAAAAGTTGACTACTTGAAACTTTATTTACAAAAATCAAAATGCACATTGCATGAAATTCAATGCATTTTGAGATTTGTTTTTTTTTTTTTTGCACTATCTACTGTCCTTCTCAAGTCCTCTCAGGAGACGAGTAAGGTTTATTTTTGTGAGTCATTCTTAAATCAACAGACTGCGTTTGGTTGTCCACCATTTATTTGTTCGTCTTCCTGGTTGCAGTCCCTACAGTGAGCAGGCAGTGCTGCATGAAACGCAAGGGGCATTTCCATCCTACACCTCTTCATCTGACATCAAGGATAATGGCCTCTGTCAGCCTGTTAAAGGTTGGTCCAGCAACCTCTCTGTCACATCAGCATCAGCCTGTATTTCCATAACCTTGTCACTTTTATTGCGGCATGAATCGGTGTAAGGTCGGCCAAGTCCTGGCAGTGTGGATAGTAACAGGGCATGAGGTTAATTAATAGACTGAGCAGATGAACCCCTTACACCCCCTACCCAAAAGCACCACCATCATCACACAAAGGCACAGACACACATCTACACACCCTTTGTCAACCAAATAATAAATTACATGTGAAAGCTTTGATGCACACCAAAGCCTGGTACTGAACACTTAAACCCAGTGCAGCATGTAGTAGATCCACAAGCAATGTGTGCTCCCTCTCTCTAGGCAGTTTTGTCTGCCACTACGAGTTATGCTCACCTCCTAGTAATGGTGCCTCCAGGCTTGAAATTAGCACAATTTACCCCACTCTGTGGCACGTCTTGGTGCTGAAAACCAACTGGTTGCACCACTCCCCGCTCCTGATAAGCCCATACGACAGAGCAAGCCAAGGACATAAGGGAATATAAAAGTTGTCAGCTTACATGACCAAGTAGTGTTGTGTGAAATGACTTTAGCCCGACATTGTTAACGCTGAGCGGGCTGCCTCCGCCATGCTCGATAAAGGCAAATAAAAGGCCAGATAAAGCCCTGACGGAATGCTCTGTGTGTGTGTGTGTGTGTGTGTGTGTGTTTGTGTGTGTGTGTGTGTGTGTGTGTGTGTGTGTGTGTTAGTGTTAGGGGTTGGGGGGGTATAAAGTTTGCCATCTAATCCTTGGCCTCTATTATAGCCAGTGTTTAGCAACACAGACACCCTTTGCTCCATTCATCCTTGAAGACTTTCTCCTTTTCTGTGTCACTCTCACTCTCCCATTCTATCACTCTATCGACTCTCATTGCTCAGACTGATAAAACCCATACATAAAAGGTGCAAATATTGGTTCAAGAAATGCACTTTTTGAACATCTGTTTTTCTATTTGTGTTGTTGTCTTTTCATTGTTTGTTGATTAGGTTTATTGTGCTGTTCTGTTAATCCAGAGCATTCTCTATCATCTACACAGACGGCTCAAAATAAAAGAGTCGGTCACTCAAAGCCAAAGTATCCGAGAAGCATAAAATATGCACCATGTAAGAACAATGCCCCTGCTGCGAGGGACCATTGTCACATGTCATCTGTCTCTCTCTGCTAATGTTTAATGTTGCTCTATACTATCCAATAAAAAGGGTCCTTTAGGGGGATGTGTTGGGGAAGGGTGAGCAGCAGAAGGTAGAGCCAAGGCCCATCCAACCAGCCCCAGAGAGAAGAGAGAAACCATAGACATGACAAAACCATAAGTCTATTTGATTAGGACATTCTCACTGCTACTGCTGGCCGTGTGCTTGCTAATTAGCATGAGTACAATTCATTACCCAGGGAGACATGGGATTATGTCTCTGGATCACTCAGCAGCTAAAAGTTTTGACACTCTCTAATTTAACAGATGGAGAGCTCACTTAACTTTGCCAGCTCCCTATAGGGAAGTGGTGTTATTAAAGGGAGGGGAGAAATGCAATCGTGTGAATGTGTGCGTATGAGGGACAGAGAGAGATGAGAGAAAGCAGTGTTTATGTTGAAGATACTAATTGCATTTGATTGGATCAGCAAAAAAAATCAGCTGTTTCACAGCAGTAGGAACTACAGCGGATACGGTTGCATGTAACATCACAAATCATCTGACATGTACACCCAAGAACAGTGTTGTGTGATGAGTTAACATGCTGGAATAAGACTAATTGCTCATTATTTGTGTCTGACTGCATTTTTGCTATAGGAGTAGTAGTGAGTAGTAGTTTCAAGTGAATTCTATGGATATATTTTTCTTCACATCTTAGGTTTGTGCACAGCGCGCATTCACACGCCCTCACAAGATTTTTGCGTCCTAGTCACAGCAAAGCATCGGATTGATCTTTAAGAGGAGCTCTCAAGTGATCACATGTTTAATATCCAATCAAAGACAATGCTTTACCCCAAAGTACATCTGTTTATTTTCATCCTCACATTCTACTCAGAGATGCATTGTTCTGCAAAAACATGATTATAATTTTTACATTCTGAAATCCTTAAAATGTGAAATAAACTATTCAATATATAAAAATCGATAAAATAATGAAATGGAAAAACAAATTCCTGTCAGAATTACGTAACGAAAAGAATGTAGTACCACAGTGACAAGTGCAGACAATGATGATGTGTGAAAAGTTATTGAAAACAATATCAATTCTAACAAAAAAGAAGCAACATCCTGTCAAATGTTCAAATAGTCTCTATTGTGAATTCTGTAATTAAATGATATTTTGTGTTGTCACTCCGAACATGTCTCAGAAGGTGTGTGCACCTCTGTCTGCTGCTGACATCTACAGACTCCACTCTTAACTATGTTAAAAGATGCCTGAGGCTCATTTTTAAGTGAAAATAATTTTTTGATAAACATGAGCCAAGATTTAAACAACAAGAACAAGGTTTTATAAGTGAATAACACAGAAGTTATTGTGTTTGCAGAACAGTATTTGATCACAATCAGGATGTCATTTTTGGCTATCATCTGGGTCTCCTGCAGGGGCCTATATCCTGAATCTCATTCAGAGAGCCCAGGTTGAAGCCCTGCTCTATTCAGCAACTGCACATAATGTATATTTAGTTACTATGATGCAGGTGATTAGTAAAAGTTAATACTCTTATTTCATAATCCAGTTCTATAGATAGGGACGGGAATAGATAAAATTTTATTGATACCAGTGCCATTATCGATTCTGCTTATTGATCCAATTGTTTATTGGTTCCCTTATCGATTCCTTTGGATTTTCTGTGTGGGAAAAAGTAGGCCTATACAGGTTTTCAGGTTTACAGGTTGTCGTTCGTGCTGACTGCCTCTCACGAAAGCGTGACGTCATTGTTTTGAAATAAAGTAAGTTGAAGGCATCGATAAGGGAATCGTTAAGCATAAGGGTAAATGATGTAGATGGATGGAACCAGTTGGAACCGATTCTCGATTCCCATCCCCATCTATGGAGCATTATAATGACAGCACAGTATTGTAATTAGTCTAAACAACTGAAATCTCAAATTCTTTGTCTGGTACAGTCTCCTGTTAATATAATAGCCACCTATTTAGTCCATTTACTGTACGAGTACTCGAGCATAGTAGTAGTTCCTGACCCCTATGGTATCCTTTGCTCCAAATTTCAATTTTTGTGTTCTGGTAAAAATTGATGGTCTTTCAGTGCGAAACCATTCATACCTTTGACAGTCAACCTTCAGAAGTAATATAAAATCAATCTCACAGGTTATTGTACCATTTCTTCACTGCCATTTTGAACATGAAAAGCACTGAAGAAGATAATGTATGTATGGGTTTCTATTACAATTTCACTGATCAGATGCTACCAGTGAGGTTTTAGCCACAACAGGGATTTGTACTGCTGGTTGGCCCATCACTTTGGATCCAGATTGAAATACAGGTAGCTCAACAACTATTGGGTGACTTGCCTTGAAATTTGGTATACAATTTCAGGTTCCCAGAAAATGAAACGCTAGCATTTAGCAGTTTAGTAACTTATTGCATACTTTGTTCGACTGATCACAAGGCCGGCTGTGTGCTTGCAGTTTTCTTCCACAGAGTAATTTTACAGAGATGCCTTGTATTACAAAATATAAAGATACACTTTGCTTCAAATTCCAATCCATTCAGAACAATGTTTCATGTAGCATTGTCCAGACCCATCCAACCATGTTCCATATCTTAACACATGAGCAGTATTTCCGATTTGTATAAGGTGTGAACAGCATTTCTAGTCTGGACTTCTTGATAAAATGGAGATGAATTGAGCCCAGACTCCACCAGTCATTCATCAATTATGACTCTGAGCTACTGAGGAAAAAAATACAGACATCCATAGATGATATCTGAGCTGGCAGTGACAGTTTGTACATTGCGTGTCCTCCATGATCAATGAAATCACAACGGTGATTACTGGGTTACCAACGTTTTTTGTTTTTTTTTCCTCAGTACCAACTGAACTCTCCAACTCCATTAGGGGAAACAGCAGCAACATCTTTTCCTCAGATGAAAAGATATGCTTTTGAAGCTTTTTTTTTTTTTTAACTGTATTCACGCTTTTAAATCCTGAGATAACAGAGGGAAGAAATGAGAAAGGCTAGTCATGATTCACAGTCTGACCAACTTGCCAGACTTGTCTGGCAGGCACAGCTAATATGCTCATGTACAGTATTAGCTTCAGATAAATGCAACCAGGACTGGAGGCTGAGGAGTCCGTTTACAGAATTTATGATAGTTTTTCTATGGTAACAGCCAAAAAAAATTTTTACTAAAATGAGACACTAAGACTAGGTTAAGATAACAGTTATATAAGGAAAGGACTGGAGGATTAGGTACTCTTTCTTTTTCTGCTCCTAGTAATCTGTCCTCCTTCTTTCCATTCAGTTAAGTGTTTAATCTGGCCATCAGCGTGTTCACACCTATCACAGTGAACACAAAATCTCTCACAACTGTGTGTGTATGTCTGTCTGTTTTTACTGGACATCCCCCTCAGTCTTGCATGACCAAAGATTTAATTGACCGCCACTCAAATAGCAAAAAAGGGGGCAACATGTTCAAGGAGAGGCCACTTTTATCAGACATGCCTTTAGAATAAAGTTTCACATTGAGAATTGCTCTCAAATTTAATTAGTGTCTACCCTTCCTCGTTAGGCTCTGCATTTTGCTTCTCGTTTCTGTCTTTCAGGCTGTCACACGCGTTGGTGCTTTCGCTTTCCCACTCCATCTTTCTCCCCTTTAGACCCTTGTCACTCAGCCAGACGCCTCCTAAGATACTTGTGCTTCTGCTCGATGATTACTTTAGCTCTGACATCAGTACAACTGTCACTGATTATGAAAAATTAGGTCCCCCTCTGGCCTCCTCCAGTGAGCTCTAAAGCCTGCTTTGGAGGAACTTTTTGTCTGCTGCAGTTGCTTTGTTTTAAAAATGTGCCTCTGCTCTGAGCCATGAATACTGACAGTGGGGGTAGCAAGGTACAACACCATCTTGATCAAGTAGTGTGCTGGCCAGAGATTTTTATTTTTAGCTGGACACAAAAGAATTGTAGAGGAAGAGTTCTTATAAATTGAATAACCAGTGATAGTGCAGAAAATTTTAGCTGGAATACCAGTCTAGTTACACTTCTGCTTGGATTTTCGTACACTGGTACACTTCTTTTCTTTTCATATGCTTTTAAGTAGAATGATTTTGGAAAATGTTAATATTCTTTACACTTTTTGTAAGCAAGTAAAACTTATATAGCACTTTTTAAAACCAGAGTTTCGCAGTGCTGCTGTTGGCATGCGTTTTTTCTATTGCCCATGTATTGTTTATATGAATCAGCAGAATATTGCACCATGTAAGAGACTTTTTAAAAGTTTTCTCAGGTGGCTTCTTAGATTCATAAGTTACAGTTACACCTTTTCCAAAGGCAATCCACTTTTAAAATGAGGCAAATAGTGAAAAACATGAAAAATGACACGAGCCTAAAAAAAGCGTTCAGTATTATTTAGAATTGAGAAATTTTAGAATTCTGAAATTTGTCTTACATGTAAACAAATTCTGGCAAGTTTTCTCTCATTTATTATTTTTCTGATTTTTAACTAAAAGAAGCTATGAGCATATTATTTTACATACCGTAGCTACTTACATGGCCATGTTATATTTAATTTGCTACAATTAACCACCTTCAAAAATAATCACAATAGATATATAATTAAGGAAGTGTACATACACTGTACATGTATTGTAAAGAAATATGGTTAATTACCCGGAGATCCCTTGAGTGTCAATGATAAACAATGCCATGGGGTGGTTCACACACAAGCCTCAAGTACTTCAAAAGAACCCTCTTGGTGGCAGGTTAAACAGATGGTAGAGGGATTGTGTTACATTAATGAAAGGTCTCTGCTTCACTTGAGGTATCTGTCTTCCTGACAGTTCATGTCCCTGTTGAGGACTTATCAAAGTTTCCCTATCATTTTTAAAGAAGTTTCATGTCACCTCCATTGCCAAGAGCACTCATTTTTAACATCCTCAAGGCCAGGCGAACGAGCACAGGGTGATTATGACACTTTAACCCCTCAAGGGAGCGTGTCACAAGAGGATCGCTACATTAACACAGAAAAACACATACATGCTCGACATTCTCACACACATCCACACATGCACAGATGAAAAATCTTGAGGAAAAGCTTAAAGTACATTCAGAAAGAATTCAATGTATATTTCACCCTTATGCTAAAATCATAAGAAGCAAAAATATGATACATTTTTGCAAATTTATGAAAAAGTGAAAACAGAAATATTAACATAAGTAGTTAATTAAAGCATCTTTGGCAACGATTATAACCTTGAGTCTTGTTGGGTTTGACACAGCTTTGCACACCTGGGTTTGGGAATTTTCTTGTCATTCTTCTCAAGCTCTGTGGGGTTGGAATGGGACTGGCACGGACAGTCTTTAGTGTCTGTGCAGAGATGCTCAATTGGGTTAAACTTAGGTCTCTGACTGGGCCACTAAAGGACATTCATTGAGTTGTCCCTAAGCCAGTCACGCATTGCCTTGGCTGTATGCGTAAGGTTATTGTCCCGTTGGAAGGTGCACCTTCGATCCAGTATGAGGTCCTGAGTTTTCATTAAGGGGATCTCTCTTTACTTTGCTGAGTTAAACTTTTCCTCAACCCTGACCAGTCACCCTGTCCCTGCTGCTGAAAAACACCCCCACTGCATTATGTTGCCACCACCATGCAATTGGCAGGTGATGAGCAGGTGATTTCAACATCATCACCTCTACTTTGTATTTAGTGCTAATTAGCAAATGTTAGTATGCTAGCATGCTACAATAAGATGGTGGACATGGTACATCAGCATGTAAGCATTGCTGAGCGTGATAGCATGCTGGTGTTAGAATTTAGATCAAAGCCGCACTGAAGGACAGCCTCACAAAGCTGCTGGAATGGCTGTAAACTCTGCTGCCAGTATACTCAGTGAGAACTGCTTATTGCGTAGTCGAATAGCTTTGGAAATGACGGACAGCTTTTCTCTCTACCTTTCAGTGTGGTTGTTAAGAAGGGGTATAAACACTTGATCTTCAACGTGATCAGGCAGAGGCATCACAACAGAAACAAGTTATTTCTTGACTTCTCTGTGCTACGTTGAACAATTTAATAGGATTTGTACTCATCATGGCATATATTGTTCTTACAGATTTAATTAATTATGTAATAATTGAAAATATTCAGCACCCATTTCAGGTCTTTAATATTGCTACTTAACGCATAGTTTTGTGCATGATAATTAGCAGACTCGGAAGTACAGCAGTTTTTGCATGGTGATAAGTAATTTTGAGTGGAAAGAACAGACAGCATTAAGCAAGGGATGGAAATGTGTGCAGGGAAACAGAGCGCTCTAAAGGAACTGTTCACTGTTGCAGAATGTCCTTCTCACCCCAGTGAATCATTGACTTGTGATACAA
Organism: Seriola lalandi dorsalis; assembly: GCF_002814215.2. Taxonomy (NCBI): domain Eukaryota; kingdom Metazoa; phylum Chordata; class Actinopteri; order Carangiformes; family Carangidae; genus Seriola; species Seriola lalandi. The sequence goes on along the minus strand of NW_019525135.1, from coordinate 1,915,617 downwards.
GGGAGACTAACCCTGCCCTTTCCCCATTCCATCTCCCAACACTAACACGCACCACTGACACATGTCATACCTTGGTCACCTGGGAGGATAGGGGAGAGGAGAACATGGAGAAACATTGTCTGGGTGATAAACTGAGACTGCTTTACATGGGAATCCTTGCTTTACAGGATGGTCATCACAGACTGAACCCCTAGAGAACCTCAGTGAGAGCATGCTGACAGGCTGCAAAGACATGACAAGCCTATCGAGGGGAACAGACCTAAAGCCACTCTTGCAGTAAGACAGAGTAGGACACATATGAAAGGATTTCTTTGCCTAAAATGTCAGCTTGACAGTGATTAAAAATGAAACCCCACTATGAAAGGGTTATCGTTAAAAGGTCATCTGTTTTATCCCCTTCTGTTGCTTTCAAAGTCAAGTGTCTTGGTGTGACACACAATCATGACACACACATGAATGCACAAAAATGCAGCTTTAAACTTATAAGTCCCTCTGTCTGAGGGATTTAATAACAAACGAGACTAATGAAGTAGAATTCAGCAGGACAGAAACTAAAACCTTTCGCAAGCAACCTTCTGCCCATTATATAATCACAAATAGGGCTTAAAATTGACACCCACTAACCTGCCAAATGGGTCCAGAAGAACACATAGGTTGATGATAAAAAATTATATAATTTAAGGGCAAAAGGTTATCTTGCCTAGCAGCTAATAAAAATGTTGAAATAAAGTCAGCGACTCATTATGAATTGATGGTAATTTAACTGTGCAGTAGCTATTAGGTTGATAATCCAGAGAGCTAATTTCAAATCCACAAATAAAAGATAAGACATTTAAATGTGAAATAACTGACTTTTTTAACCACTTGGGAGCAGGAGAAATGAGCTGTGAACACAAAATTTACCTTTTGAGTTTAAATGGGTAATTTACAGTTGCTTATTTCTGCATGGGGAGCAATATTAACATTCATTTGTAGTAGTGTTTCTGGCCACTTGGCAAACTTAAGTCCAGTATTTACTCTCCTTTAGCTCTGTTTTTGGTTTCCACTGTGGTCTCCTCCAACACCTGAGGGAACTATCTGGCTCTGTAGCTGCTAAATGCTCCACTGTGTTCACCGGCTAGTCGCTAACTGTGTCTGTCTTCTGTTTGGTGCTGAGCAGGTAGCGTACAGTGGGTTTTTAGAGAACAGCTGCCTGCTGCAGCAGTAAACAACGCTACCAAGCAATACAAGCGAACCAAGGTAGTAAAATTCATATACCATACAGCTAAACAATGAGCGGAAACTTGCTATAAAGCTGAGCGGAGCAACAATTTCAGGTCATAATTCTGTGTAGGTTCATCACTATGAGCAACCTCTTTCACATTTCACTCTTAATTTAATACATTTTTTTGATATATATATTATAAATATTGATTATAGCTCCTTTAGAAGCTAAAATCGAACACTCTCACTACTATCACGTGCTTTGTCAGTTCTTTTTGTCGCATGGACTGAAAATATAATTTAATTGACTGGCCAGGCAACACAAACATATTATTTACTGAAATGACGAAATTGGATGGTATTGGCATTGTCAAACAGATATAACACAACAAACACATTCCTGGAACACTGATGCACTCGGCAACAACGTTATCTCAGATAAATACATAGATTAGATAGTAATTGATAGCCATAATCCAAGGATGAGTGTTGCAAAGAGCAAAAGCAACAGCTGTAAAATACATAACATAAACAGTTAGCCCAACAGTAAATTACTAGTTACATAAAATGTTATATAAGATACATTAGCATCTAGGGCTGCATAAAAATCTGATCAAGTAATTTTAACTTGAATGATCCAGTATCAATTCTGGAAATCCTGAGATAAATCTTTGCATTTGTGCCTCCTCTCAGCAAACTTGTGGATCTGTGCTAATAACGTTGCTGGATATATGAACTGTGATGAGCCACAACAGTCTCATCACAATAAACTGTGACATGATCAGTTACAATCTATGCAGACGCACTGCAGTTTGACTGTTTTTACTAAGAACCATTAGTTGACTCTGGCTATCTCATAGTGAACACAGAGATCGAATCTATATGATTGGGTTAGGCTGAAAAAAGACTGCACACTGATCTGATCTCTGTTTGGGTTTGCCGAGGAGATATTTTCTCAGCATTAAGATGTGAAGCCATGGAAGTCAAGTGAACAGTGTATGGATACTATTTATTTTTTATTTTCAGCTGCTGTCTGCAGATATCATGTTGATGTCTTGTCAACACAAACAGTGCAGAAGAATAAGTGAGCAAACTGTCAGTTTCTGTCCTGTCTGTGCTCAGAGCGATCATTAAAGTGGATGTCTGTACTTGAAGCATCTACTATTGACAGTCCATGTTTAGCTGTATGGGATAACATTTATTTTTTAAAATATGCATAATGATGATGCTCGTAAGAGGAGAATTTTTACCAGCCGTGACTGTGGCTGTTTCTGTTTTCACTTTATGAATGTGTGTGTGTGTGTGTTTATGTGTTCGTGAATGTGTGTGTGTGTGTGTGTGTGTGTGTGTGTGTGTGTGTGTGTGTGTGTGTGTGTGTGTGTGTGTGTGTGTGTGCGCACTCCTGGAGACACTTACTGTAGCAGGAACTACCACAGAGGCAGTTTGGAGTTCTTTGGCACGTTTGTATAAGAAGAAATTTAATTTCCAAGGATAAATTCGGAGAAGCACTTCACGCAACATCAATTCTGGACTTCTGGACAGGAGATCAGTGCCAATATTCAGCACTATTAGCCTCAGACAACGGCCAGCTTGGTAAGACTGATCGCAGGAAAAACTAAATAAACAAATCATAAATCAACAATCACTAAAAATGATGATGATATATGTGATATGCTTCCTCCACATAATCAGATGGATAACCCCGTTCCAGACATCTTTGTTTCATATCTACCAATTTGTCAGTAAAATCCTCTGTAATGTGACAAATTTGTGTGGCGATTTTTTTCAAAGTAGTGTTTTAATGATGATAACCCCTCCTGGTGGGGAATACTTGGATAAAGACTTTCTACATCAAAAGTAGCCAAAACGCAATTACTCTTCACCTTCTTTATCTCAGAAATCTTGTTAATGAAGTTTATGGAGTCTCTAATGTAATGATGATACATTTGGCTTCACAAAACAATCTACAAAGTTTGAGAGAGGTTCTATAGTGAGCCAATTCCAGCCACTACTGGTCTAGTTGTTCTGATGTGTTTGGGCTTATGGACTGTAGGTAGGGTGTATATAACTGGGCATATAGGATGTGCACACTTCAGATACCATATTTCCTGTTTAGGAATAATTTTGTTCTGATGATCATTCTCAAGATACACAAAGATCTCCTTCTGAAAACTGTGTGTAGGATCTCTACTAAGTTTTTTGTAAAAATTTCTCATTATTAATTTGTCTCATATTTTCTTCCTTGTATTTGTCATAGTCCTGATCTATTACTGCTTCCCCCTTATCAGATGGCTTTCACATAATAGAAGATTTGTTCACAAAATTTTACAATGCTTTTTATTTATTTTTTTATTTTTTTGCAGGCGAGGCCTATGTTTCATTATCATTATCTCTCCAGCTACTGCTGGTCACTCACTCTATGCTTTTGAGAAAATATTTTGAGAACATCTGGGAAGATGAATAAAAAGTGATGTTAAAATCATGTAATGGTCGGCTTCAATACACTCGATAATACACTCCTAAAGACTTGATACTCTCGCCTTGACTCCTCTCTTGCGCTCTGATGCTCTCCTCCACCAGCACCTTCCACCTGTGGCTGAGAACTAGGCCTACTCTCAGTCCTGACACATTAACCGAATCTCGTCAGTAACATGAATTAACTTTTTTCTCCAAATATCACTCGTCCTCGCGATTCTCCTCCTCGCAAACTCTTTTTAAAATAATCTGTGATTTGAGACATTTCTGCAAAAAAAAACAAAACACAATACACGATGGGATGTAACGTTAATTTAGGGAAACTTTTAAAGAAGCTGGGTGTGCTTGGGTGTAAAAGAGATAATATTCACTTGTTAGCAACAAAATCAGGTCGCAGCCTCCTTCTGCAGGCAGAAAATCTAGCGCGTTCGTATTCTTCTTCTTTGGTAATTTTGGATGGCTCTGCCTGATGCACGGATTACGATACAGCGTCACTACATTGCCGTTGTGGCGTACAGCCGCAATTGCAGTTACAAACATCAAATCTACTGAGCACCGACTAAACTAGCCTACAAGTAGGCCTACTAGAATTTCCACCTACTAGGCGGAACGAAAATTGACGGGGGCAGCCGCCTCGCAATTCTCTATGCAGGAAAAAACCAGCACAGATTCCATCTCCCTTGTTCCATCTCTCTTGTTTCTGCTGACAGTTCTTCAATGATCAATAATATCAAATCAAGTGAACATTTGTTGGGAATTTTACCCCATCTCGTCTCAGAGTTCTTGCCTATAGTAGGTTCTTTTTGAATCGTTAGCTCCTTAGGGATACGTCTGTTGTGCCAGTTATTCACTTAAAGTTGTGCCATGTAGTTGTAAACGTGTTTCTTTTTCTTTGAGCCTCTGTACTTGAAGCTTCAGTTTATCTATAGAGATTGGGTTGTCCTCAGTCAGACTGCAGGGAAACGTGAGTTTTTTGGCATCTTCCTGGGTGAAAGAGTGAGTATTTGCACAGTTTGTGGTTAGAGCATTAATTGCATGGAGTGTTTCCATTGTCTTGTCTGGAGTAGTGTTTGCTTGCAAGATTTTGGATTGCTGAATAATTATAGACAGTCTGTTCGATGAGGATATTCGCGTGTCCACATGTCTCTGTCTATCAAAGCTTAAAATTAAATAAAAGCTTATCAATAGTTATACACTTATAAATAATGCTACAACAAGTGCACCTGGAGAGTAGATAAAGAAAATTTACTGGGGTTGTTTCTGAAATCACCATCTGTTTACTATATAGTGCACTACATTTACTGCCTGCCACTTTATTTGGCTGTTCATATTATGAGTGTGTTAATGCATCCACTACATTCTGTCCTCAGAAATTAACTTTCTGTTAACAATCCTACATATATAGATGCGAAAATTAACGGTGTGCATTTCTGCCAGCCTCCAACCTATTCGCTTGTTTCCGAACCACATTGGTTCGGACCAATGAGCTTCCTATGAAGGAGGATCTACTGGCAGCTACAAAGAAACGACTGTTCTTGCGTTTTCAAGAGTGCCTTTTATGTGCAAATTTTCCTTACAAAGACGGCAAGAATCCTCTATCAAAATGCTAACTGGCTTTCAAAGCTCTGCAGACTACAGCTTGTTGTTGTGTTTCCACTTTGGTGTTCTCGTACTACGTCATATGATTGACGGATGGTTTATCCAATAACTTGCAAAGTATTTTTTGAAAGCGCCTGTCCTGTCCAAACAAACAGTTTCAAACAAAGCCTTCCCAGATGGTTCTGTGTAACAAACCATCTGGTGCGTCAGGTTAACAAATCCTGCAAAAAGACTATTATCAGATTTGGATCCATTCAGTCCAATAACATTTGGAAACTCTAGAAGAGTCATATGAATAAGTTGTTTTATCCCATTCATGTGTGAAGCTCGGTCAATGGAAATAGGGGACCAGCTCAACTGGAGACAGACTGTAGTGCTCATACTCTTGGAGGCCATGAGCGCGGGAGCATGAGGACACATTAAGGCTTTTCAGAGTATATGCCAAGTGACCAACTTTCATAGGAATACATGGGGCACCCTCCAGTATCCAGTTCTCCTTAACACATCCATGGGTGTGCTAGGCAGCTGTCAGTGTTAACAAAAAATGTTGATAATAAACTGAGATCTCCATTTACTGTCCACTATTGAGTAATCTCTTTAGTGTCTACCATATAGGGAATGTATAAGTGAACAAGGGGGTGCTTTTCACAGATCTGACAAAATGGTAACTGTAACAATGTCAGTTAAACTGCAACTGCTATGGAGCTGTGCCAGTTGTGGTTACTATAGAAACAGAATGTTGAACTGAGACCAACTGCTGGTGACAAAACAGAGTGAAACCTGAAAACTTCTAATGCCATTGCTCACAAATTGAAACAATTATGTAGAGTAGGTGGAGGAGGACTTTGATGATAATGGAGGAGGTTAATGATGCTGATTCCAGCACCAGTGATGTCCACCCACATGCAGGTGGCATCCTGTGGGCACAACCTTGCATCAGAGTCTCATGTTTGCTCACTTATTTTCTATGTATTGAAGAGTGTTTGTGTTTTAAAAAAAGGACAGATTCAAAATGGTCATGAGAAAGAACATTTAAGAGAGTGCCCTCTTCTTAAAGTGGTAGTTCAGGTTATTTGACATGGGGCTGTGTGAGGCACTTATACGTAGTCTGTGTATTATGCAACCAGTTTGGAGAAGCAGCCAGAGTACCGGCACAGAAGCTAGGGATGTCTTTTTTTTTTACATATTTTTAAAATCTAATGTCAGTTACTGTTAGAGGTCTATTATACACTGGTAACACATTTTGTACCCTCTGGGGTTCCTCGCGTCCAAAAAAGGACACACAAAGAAAATGCTATAAAATCATCATATATCAATATTTTTTTCTGCTTTTTTTGCATAAATCTCTTAAACCACTTCAGTTCTGCTCAAACCTACCAAATGTTTATTAGT